>NC_064814.1:29184551-29505435 GCF_023721935.1 Panthera uncia
TTATTTTTTTAAACTTACATCCAAATTAGTTAGCATATAGTGCGACAATGATTTCAGCAGTAGATTCCTTAGTGCCCCTTACCCATTTAGCCCATCCCCCCCTCCCACAACCCCTCCAGTAACCCTCAGTTTGTTCTCCATATTTATGAGTCTCTTCTGTTTTGTCCCCCCTCCTTGTTTTTATATTATTTTTGTTGCCCTTCCCTAATGTTCATCTGTTTTGTCTCTTAAAGTCCTCATATGGCTGAAGTCCTATGATTTTTATCTTTCTCTGGCTAATTTCACTTAGCATAATACCCTCCAGTTCCATCCACGTAGTTGCAAATGGAAAAATTTCATTCTTTTTGATTAACAAGTAATATTCCATTATATATATATATATATATATATATATATATATATATATATATATACACATCTACACATCTTCTTTATCCATTCATCCATTGATGGGCATTTGGGCTCTTTCCATATTTTGGCTATTGTTGATAGTGCTGCTATAAACATGGGGGTGCATGAGTCCCTTCGAAATAGCACACCTGTATCCCTTGGATAAATGCCTAGTAGTGCAATTGCTGGGTTGTAGGGTAGTTCTATTTTTAGTTTTTTGAGGAACCCCCATACTGTTTTCCAGAGTGGCTGCACCAGCTTGCATTCCCATAAAATTATATTTTCTACATGATTTAAAACTATATACTTATTTCAGATGTTGATGAAAATTTCAATACATTACCTGAACTTTTTTTAAATTTTATTTATTTATTTTGAGAGAGAGAGAGAGAGAGAGAGGGAAAGCACAAGCAGGGGAGGGACAGAGCGAGAGGGAGACACACAATCCAAAGCAGGCTCCAGGCTCAGTGCTGACAGCTCAGCCCTGATGTGGGGCTCAAACCCACAAACCATGAGATCATGACCTGAGCCAAAGTCAGATGCTTAACCACCGAGCCACTCAGGCACCCTTACCATCTTAACTTTTTTTAAAAAAGTCTATGTCCAATCAGAGAGGACAATAAAGCATAGCTGTAGGTATAACAGGTATCAAGGCTTGTTGAAGCATCCTTGGCTGTTTGGCCGGGGTGGGGGTGGGGGGGCATTCCATGGGAGCAGGTTAGTGGGGCAGTGGCCAGGTGGAACAGGAAGACAGAAGACCTGGATCAGGGTGTGAGTCTTATTTCTGTCATGTATGAAATGTTTGATCATAAGCAAACCACTTAACCCTGCCAAGCCTCAATTTCCTCATCTAAAAATGAGGATAATATTTCACAGAGCCTCTGGAAGGAAGGAGTTAGCAAGGCAATGAAAGTGAAATCGCTATGCCTACGTCAAAGCACTGTCCAAATGCAAACTGGCCCTTTGGATGGCTAGATAGCTCGATAGCATCAGGGTTATTTTTGAGAAATGTAAACTTGGATATGAACATGCTGAACGTAAACAACTTCTGACTGAGAAAACAAAATTTTGATAAACGTACATGGGTTTTGAGGGGGTGGGTTCCTGCCAGATATGACTGAATGCAAGTTTCTGTGTCAACCCATTTTCTCTCAGTGTTTGTAATTTCTCTCATGAGGTAAACTGCTGTTTTTCCACAAACATCTCATTGAAACTGATTTGCTTGTGACTTCTGTAGCTTTAATTGTCATACAAACTCTCTCAAAGCATGTATCAGCGATGCTTTGAAATTAACTTCAAGGGGTGCCTGGGCGGCCCAGTATTACTGATTTCAGCTCAAGTCATGATCTCATGGTTTGTGAGTTTGAGCCCTTCATTGGGCTCTGTGCTGACCGCATGGAACATGCTTGGGATTCTCTCTCTCCTTCTCCCTCTGCTCCTCCCCTGCTTGTGTGCTCATGCTCTCTCTCTCTCTCTCTCTCTCTGAAAATAAATAAATAAACACTAAAACTACCTTTAAGATAGATACTAGCACTCCTTACTATATTGAGTACTAGTCATTGACATAAAGCAGTTTTTATCTATTAATGCAGTTAATAGTTACTGCAACCCTAGGAGAGAGATATGCCATTAATATTCCCATTTCGTTGATGAGGAAACTGAGGCACAGAGAAGTTTACTTGTACAGGACACAGAGCAAGAGAGTGGTAAAGCTGAATTTCAAGTCCAGGTATTTTGGGTGTGGAGTCCATGTCCTTAACCACAGTGTTCCACCATCTTCTGGGGAGATAATTATTGATATGAGGAGGAGGAGGAAGATCTTAGTTATGACGATATGTTTTATTCATAATCCTCATAATGCTCCGAGATTAAAGTGAAGTGTTTCTGCTCAATTAGAGCCCGGACATTTGGTTCTCTAGTCATAAGATTGAACCATATGGATATTGGTGTCATTGAGCCTCTTTTCTTGGACAGAATTTTGCAATTGTTAAATCCCCTGACGGACTTATTTCATTGTTGCTTTACAGCCATCCAGTGTGGTGGAGATGCTGAGGGCTAGCTCTCCCCATGACCTTTATGGGCTCACTCTGGGGCACCTGGGTGGCTCAGTCAGGTGAGCGTCCAACTTTGACTCAGGTCATGATCTCACAGTTCATGATTCAAGCCCCTCTTTGGGCTCTGTGCTGAAAGCTCAGAGCCTGGAGCCTGCTTCAGATTCTGCGTCTCCCTCTCTCTCTGCCCCTCCCCTGCTCACACTCTGTCTCTCTCTCAAAAATAAATAAACATTAAATTTTTTTTTTATTTAAAAAAAAGCACTCACTCTGGGTGTCCCCTCTGGAAGGATCCCTGATTGCTTCTCCTTACTTATTCCCACCAGCTGGCCAACTCCTCTACCTGTCCTGCTCTTACCAAGTCACCACCTGCAGGAAGACTTCTTTGATTCCCCCTAAAGTATGTCAAGTTTTTCTGCTATGCACTTCTGTCACACCCTGCCTCCAATTTCAGGCTGAGGCTGGCTGATAATTCTGAACCTTGAATTTTCCACACAGGAAACTCAAGGAAGCTGAGAGGGAAAGCACCAGATCTGGTGGTGGAAGATGTGACTGGGGTCCTGAGTCAGTCTTATGTTCACTAGTAGGAGTGTCTTGAAAGGTGTAAAATGCTACAAATATATGCTAAAAATTCTAAGAAGACCTGGCTTCAGATGGTGAAGGATTCAATAATCATCAGCATTTTCAGTCCTGGTTTCTAAGAACTACTGACTCACTCTTTAGCTTTAGCTTAGACTCTCGATGCCATGTTGCTTAACTTCTATTTGGGACAGTTATTCAAGAATCAGGTAGTGAAATGTTACTGTGTACCAGGGAGTATCAGCATAGTGGGTAAGTGAGTGTGTTCTAGAATCTGAACTCAGATCCTACTCTACCAGCTGTGTGATCTCAATTACATGGCTGAATCGGTGACCCCATTTCCTCATCTATAAAATGGAGATAATAATAGTGCCTCCTTCATTGGATTGGTGTAAGGATCAGATGAGACCATCCAGGCAAATCTCAGAGCATAATGTTTGGAGCAGAGTGAGTGCTCCATAAAAGTTGTTAGCGTTGTGAGCTAAACTCTCAGGTTTTAGCCTGGCTTCTGGTCTCCAGAGCACTTCCCAGAGAATTTTCATCTTGCTGTTTTGCTTCTTCAAATCCCAAATATAACTCCTATTTTTCCACTCCTATTTTTCCAATTTATCCATTAGGTCCATTGTTTGCAGTGCCTAGGGCCCACAATACTTGTCAAGACAATTTCCTTCTTGCAATAAGTGAGATACATCCCCTCCTAGTCCCCTACCCTACCCTCCTCTCCCCTCCCTCTCCCGCCCTCCCTTCCTTCCTTCCTTTCTTCCCTTCCCCTTCCTTTCCTTTCCTTTCCCCTTCCTTTCTGTTTCCTCCCTCCCTCACTCTTTCTTTCCTTCTTTCTCTTTTCTTTTCTTTTCTCTTCCTTCCTTCCTTCCTTCCTTCCTTCCTTCCTTCTTTCCTTCCAGTGGAAGAGAGGGACCATTGAAGAAAATAATGCCTAGAGCCCACAAAACTCATATAAATCAGCCCTGGCTGGGTGGTTTTGGCCGAAGGTGCCTCATGAGGTTTTCAGTGAGGCTGTCAGGTGGGGATACAGTCATCAGAAGATTACACTGTGGGAGGATCCACTTCCCACTGAGGTAGTTGCTGGTAGGTCTCTGAGGTTCACTGAGGTAGTTGCTGGTAGGTCTCAGCTCCTCTCTGGTTATTAGCTGGAGGACTCAATTCCTCACCACATGGCTTCCTCAGGACATAGCAGATGGTTTCTCCCAGAGCAAGAGGGGGGAGAGAGAGAGAGAGAGAGGAGAGAGAAACACCAAGGCAAAAGCTTCAATGTCTCTATAACCTAATCTTGGAAGGGACATGCCACCACTTTGCCATATTTCACTGGTCACACAAACCAACCCTGAGATGATGTAGGAGGAGTGTGAGTACTAGGAAGCAGGGATCATTGGGAGCCATCCGAAAGGCTAGCTATGACAAGAACTACTTTTTTAAATGTTTATTTATTTTTGAGAGAGAAAGCGAGCACACGTGGGGGAGGGGCAGAGAGAGAGGGAGACACAGAATCTGAAGCAGGCTTCAGGTTCTGAGCTGTCAGCACAGAGTCCGATGCAGGGCTTGAACTCACAAACTGCGAGATCATGACCTGAGCTGAAGTTGGACGCTTAACCGACTGAGCCTCCCAGGCACCCCACACAAAAACTGTTTTTAATATTTGGAAACTAGGAACTATCCAAATGCTTATCAACCATAGGAAAGATAAATAAAGGATGGTGTGCTGGTACAACGGGACTCTACGCAGCAAGGAGAATGAACCACTGACAGCTATATCCAACAATATGGATGTACCTCACAAACATAATATTGCACAAGAGAGGCCAGGCACAAAGAGTACCTACCATATGATTCCATTTATATAAAGTTAAAAAATAAGCAAAACTACTCTATGGGTTAGCAGTGAGAATGCTGTCCTTCCGGAAAGATAATGACTGGAAGTAGATTCAAGGGGGACTTTGGGAAGCTGCTGCATTTAGTTTCTTCATGTGGATTTTAGCTCTACAGGTTTGTGAAACTCCTTGAATTGTACACTTTTATCTACATATATTATACTTCAAAAAGAATTGTTCAAAAGTTGGTGTTAGAACACCTTTATTGTCTTCCTTTCATAGAGAGACATTTTGAAAATGATATCAGTTATGGCTTGGTGTAAATCTGGGATGATTACAGTATCTGGTCAGCATATTAGTCCTGACTGTGAGAACTTGACTGAACAAGTCACTTATTCTCTTCACTTATTTTCTCTGAACGTGGTTTGCTCCTCTGAAGAGTTGGACACTTGCCCTTCTAGCCTCAAGTGTGATGAAGAATGTTGGGTAACATCAGGTGTCGTTGAATACTGTTGTATACAAGATGAAGTACTAAAGTCAGGCAGTAATGTAAAGATCAACTATAAACAACTATAAACAAAGTACTCTTTTCCACCCTACAGAAAATTCTGTAGATAAGCCTTAAATCACTGGATGCCCTTGGAAGCTCAAAAGCCAGGAACTAGGAATGTACTTGTTTTTGTTTCTTGTGTTAGATTTCTGCCTTCGGTGGTCTTCCTTTCTGTGGGGCAGCCTAAGACAAGACTGACTTGAATGGCAGTGGTGGGAGAAGGGGGCAGGGGAAGGATTTCTCGCTCTCTTAATCTCTTTTATGTTGAGGGCACCTAACTGAATTTCCATATCACATATACCTCTACAGTGACTCCAATGTATGTGAAAGCACTGAAAATTGTAACAATAATAAGGAAATGTAAATTATGATTTATCTTTGGAACAGGTACTTTCCTCGGATTATTTTGGGTCTAGAAAGCCTTTGCGGATAATGTCAAGGTTAAATGAAGTGACTGATTAAAGTCAATTAACCAAAACAGGAGGCTGCTTCATGCTTAATGATATGTTGGGACAGTACGCAGAGAAAGAAGCTAAAGTCAACATTAGATGTTATCATAAATAGCAATTTTAAAATTATGTAGTACTTTATAAAAATCTAAATCATTTCTTAAAAATTTACCTTATTTTAAAGATGAGGCTTAAATGTTCAAGATCATCTGACTAGTTTAACAAGAGAACTAGGATTTACAATCAGATCTTTTTTTAAAAATTTTTAAACATGTATTTATTGTTGACAGACAGAGACACAGTGCAAGCAGGGGAGGGGCAGAGAGAGGGAAACAGAATCTGAAGCAGGCTCCAGGCTGCGAGCTGTCAGCACTGAGCCTGACCCGGGGCTTGAACCCACGAACCGTGAGATCATGAGCTGAGCCAAAGTCAGACGTTTAACTGACTGAGCCCCCCAGGCGCCTTTATAATCAGATCTTCTAAGTTCAAAATCATAATACTTCCCAGGAGACCAGGAGATCTTTCCCACACACACTTTTTTTATGAGTGGTGATGGTACAAAGATGTAGGTTTGAGGATTTTGTGATTTGGCCCCCTTGGGCATATCCTCTGGCTTCAACCACCTGCAGGATCCACATGACTCTGATCATCTTCTCTAGACAAGATTCACCATATTAACAAAGACAGTGAGGTGGGAAGGGCAGAGTTACCTGGTGGCTATGGTTCTCACCTGGGCAGAGACCAGCTGCTCAGGATGAGGTCAGAAGTTGCTCCTGTGTGACCCAGGATATGTGGGATTTTGGGTATCCTTCTGGGTGATATAGCTGGTTCCTGATGCTCCAGGATGGGACCAAGTTATATTTTTAATACATATATGCTTGTATCATGCTTGTACATGCATTCCACATCTGCTTATTACTATATAATAAAACTGTTTGAAAAGACACGCTTTGCCCAATAAAGATATGTTATAAGGTAGCTGTGATGCCCCAATTCAAATATGCTCATCATAGGAGTTGAAATTCACAGTGCATAGCACTATCTTTGTGCCTCACAGTTTTGCAGAGGTGTGTGCCCTTTAATGGGACTGAAGCCTCCCAGACAGGGGTCCTATACTGATTAGGAGAACCCAGATGTAGTCATTGTGAAGTGGCTTAGGGAGGAGAGTAGTAGTGAGCTCAGTGGAGAATCTTCTCCAGCTCCTCACATTTAGGAGAGATATTGCTATGTCCAGATATGATTCCATTTCTGTTTTTAAATTTATCATTCCACATTTCCTTTGGGACTCAGGTAGCAGCATGAGGCCCCCTGGTGGCCTGAAATCGTTCTTGAGTTTACTTTTCAAGCATTCTCAAGGGCAGGTGTGGCTGGAGAAGTACGTGGGTAGTAAATACCTACACATGTTGCTTACAGTAGAGACAGGGCGGAGTAGGATGACCTATTTGGGGGGAGTTGAGAACTAAAATATTTATTTTTTTAAATTTTTTTTAACGTTTTATTTATTTTTGAGACAGGGAGAGACAGAGCATGAACAGGGGAGGGTCAGAGAGAGGGAGACACAGAATCTGAAACAGTCTCCAGGCTCTGAAACTGTCAGCACAGAGCCCGATGCAGGGCTCAAACTCAGGGACCGCGAGATCATGACCTGAGCCGAAGTCGGCCGCTTAACCGACTGAGCCACCCAGGGGCCCCTAAAATATTTTCTTTTAAGAGATTAAAACAAATGGACTTTGATTCAAGATAAACCACTCACTTTCTGATTTTTCATTCTTTAGTTCATTCAGTAAACATTTATTGAGTACCTACCCTGTGCAAGACATTTTATTAAGCATCACATGAGGGGTAAAAAAAAAAAGACACCATGCCCTTCTAAGGAGATTTGGAAGACAGTAAAACATTTATGCCACCAACATCGTAGAAAATGAAAGTTGCCATCAGAGAATAAATAAGTAAAGACTATAGAACGAACAGTTACTTTGAGGTAAAAGGGAAAACTTTTTAGGAAGGGGTTGCATTTAGGCTGGGGCTCTAATGAGAAGCAGGATTTGGATACGTTGAGACAGAGAGGGAAAGGATGACATTATGGAGGAAGGAAAACAGAAGGTGAACATACATGGAGGCAGGAAACCAAAGTCTGATTCAGAATGGTGAATAGTCTGGTCTGGCTAACTCATGAGTTTTGGGGTTGGAGTGAAGTGAAAGCTGGATACATCTGTTTGGATCGGATAGTGGAGAACCTTGAACACTTGCCTGAGAAATTTCTTCATCAAGCAACAGGGAGCCTTTGAATATCTTTGAGCAGGAAAGAGGCATGTCAAAGCACAGGCTCACTCCCTCTCACTGAAATCAACACGATGCTATATACTTGCATTTGGCCCAGAGGAGTGTTGATGTGCATGAATTTAAGATAATTGTGCTGTACTCTACTATAATCAACAACTCCAAACTTGTACCAGCTGCCCTTCAAAGCCATGAGAAACTAGGCCATCAAGGCTTCTCCTCTGAACAAAACCACTTGAGCACCAGAGAGCAGTCAGTGCCAGAGAGCTCCTGCCATATTTAATTAAATTCCTTGGGAGAATGCCTCTCTTGAAAGTGCTACACAAGGTTTGTTTTGTTTTTCTTAGTATTTCCCAGGGTTAAGAAAGGCTTCATGCCTCACTATCTTCCCATACTAGTTTCATGTGGTTTAAACTACATGGACCAAGGATATTTCTGGCTAAAGTTCTGAAGTAGAGTCCTAGCTGTGTATAGAATAGCTCAATATTCACAAAAGTCAAGCAGTGATCTTATTTGGTTATATTAGAACTCACTCAGTTAAGCAGCCTGAGAATCTATACAATGCCTGGCATATGGTTGGTGCTTGAAAATACGTGAAGCAAATATTTAACAGCTGATTGAATAAGTAGGTAACGCACATTTAATAACACCTTATAAAATTCCTGACCCCAGGCATCGATTTCCTAATTGTTAATGGCTTAGAATATAATGAACATCATTAATATTTTTCTTCAGAAGTCATGAAAAAATGATACAATAAAAATCTTCTAGATAAGTTAGGGAGTGGCAACACGCTCATTTGAGAGAACTACGATTAAGACATTGCGAACAAGGAGGGGAAGACGGACGATTTAAAATCAGATAACTACAATAAAATAAATAAAAATAAAAATACAATAGAAACAACCATTTAAGAAGTTTCAGCAGCAATAAGTATTTATTATTTTGAATGAAATGTACATTAAACTTTATATAAAAATCATCAAAAGTGCTAGGTTGGATTATTTTAATATTAATTTAACCCCCCATGTCATCTAGTAGCTATGCCTTTTACCTTTTTGTTTAATTTCTGACACATCATTAATCATCTAAAACTGTCCAATGTTAAAACATAAAAAATATTAGTTTATTCTTCAAGAAAAAGTACCACCAGTGATGCGTTATTAAAAGCAAAAAAATAGATGCCAGAGAACTTATTTAAAAAAATTATCACAGAATTTCATAGAAGTATGCAAAGTCTGAGGGGATTTAGACTCTCGGCAGTACATTTTTATGATACAACTCCTCAAAAGTGTGTGTGTGTGTGTGTGTGTGTGTGTGTGTGTGTGTGTTTGAGGCAGGTCGCTGGTGTGCCAGAACTGTCTGATTATTTTCTCATCTTTCCTTGGCTCCTTTCCAAGGTGAAATGAGTGTTGTCTAATGCCGTGCACCTCCCATGACCCTCAAATGTTTAATGTAGAGAAAAAAGCTGAGTTTTCAGTCTTAGAAATAGCCCTTAGAGTTAAGTTTGTCATTAATGAAAACACAAGTAGGTTCCTCACAAAACAGAACCCCCTCTACCCTCCCAGCCTCAATTCACCCCCATTCCTCTGGTCTGCTCCAACGCTCTGTTCATTCTCTCCCATACTAGTTCTGGGTGAATTGGATGACACAGTGAAAGGAAGGCTTTCAGGCCATGTATCCCATTTGGTCCCATTTGGTCCTAAGCAAATAAGCTTCTCTGATTTGCCACAAGAGCCGTCTGACTCTCCCGTCTCTTGGCTTTCTTGCTCCTCTGCCTCACCTTCCAGCATAAGGCACTGGAGGCTAACAAAAAAAGTCCAGATGACAGAAGGACCAGACCCAAGATAGAGATGATGGAGCCATGGGAATTGAAGCTGTAAGCCACAGCCGTGACCACTATGCCAGCGATGAGGACCACCACGGCAAACGGGATGATGCAGCGGTAACAGGAGAGCTCGGCACCCCCTGTAGCAGCCGTCAACTGAATCTCACTGACCAAGGGGACCGTGGTGACCACCACTTCCCTGTTGGGGCTCTTCTCCATTGTCACTGGCTTGGAAGACTTTGGGGTTCCCAGGATCTCCTTTATGGGCTCTTCAGTCATTTTTACTAGCGGCGTTTCCTAGCTGGGTTCACAGACTAGACCTGGGGGGTCTCTCCAGGGTGGAAGCTGTGGAGGAGACAGAGAAATGCATCAAAGTGAGCCCTGCAAATAGAAGTCAGGAGCTAGGGAGGCACCTCTGGGTTCTTTCCCAGGAGGCACAGATGCATGTGAAAATCAGCTTTCATATTTTTTTTCCTAATTGTTTGCATTCTCTTTGCAAAATGCAAGGTAAAGCAGATAGCCATAAAGAAAGGGAAGATATAAAAAGCAGGAAGCACTTTACAGTGTTTAATATACCCTGACGGTCTACAAATGTTTTACAAGCCTTTCCGCTTTGTCTATTGCTTCTCATTTCTCTAAACACACGGAAAAGCCTCAATCCTAATCCAAAAGACGGCCTCCTTCATGAGGAGAATACACTATAAACAATACTCCTCACAGTTTGTTCCAAAACTCAGGGCAACATAGACTCTGCCAGTGTTTCCGGGCATAACATGCATTCCAAACTATCACCCATTTGCTGCCCACCAAATCAGTATCAAGACCAGCAGCCAGTGTATGAAGGATGTTCTTTTACGGCAGCTGACAATCAGCAAGTCTTTATTGTACCTATTTAACAGCGCACCATGTGTCCTGGGACCACGGTGGGGGAGCAGGTCAGCAAAAATTCAGTGGCAAGAAGGCCAGGATTTGTGATCTGAAATGTGGCAATATCTTCCAATCCATTTGAGAAGGGAAAAGGAAGAAGAAAAATCCCACGGTGTTGTAGGATACAATTTTGTACTTTCTTAAAGATAAGATCAACTCTTAGAGTAACTACCTGTTGGTTCAAACTTTTCCTTTGAACTCAACAAGGAATTGCAAATACTACGTGGGCTGTGACATATTTTTAAAAATAAGCATGCTTGATTTTCAGGAAAGTTTTATACTTTTTTCATTTCCCCATGCCCTAGCGTATAAAACTTGTCGCAATGCACCTTTCTGAACATCTGAACCCAAACACTTTCAGGACTCTCCATCACATATCAGAAACTCTCAGTCAAGCATCTGTCTCTAATGCTTCCCAGGAGAAATCGGTGAATGCTCTTGTCTGCTGTTCAGACATGTTAAGTCTTCCTCTTTTGTCCCCGAGAAGCGATGTAGCTAGCAGCATTGCAGTTACCGAAGAAATTCAGAGGAAGATTCTTGAGGCTATTTCAAGGAGATTATTAACACTTTGAACATATTAAGCATCCACTGAAAACAAACTTAAGCCCAGATCAAACCTCCCAGGTTCCTCTCTGCCCTGGGAGGTCAAACTATCACTCCGTGTGCAATGAAGCTAAATCTTAGAACTGCCTATTCGCATGTAATTTTTAGTCACTGAATTAATCCTTGCTGTCCAGTGACACCCTACATACTGGCGAGGCCAGTAAAAGGATATTTGAGATTATGTCTGAAAGAAAAAAAAAATCTTCGCTCCAAAGCTGAGGCGTAAGTTAACCTGCAAACGAAGATCTGTCCCCAACTACAGGCACATACCTCAGAGAAAAGCAATCCATTACCAGGCGGCACACCGGACTTGGGAGGGAAGAAACAGCAGTGCTTGAGTTTCTTCGGTCAACTTCTGGGAAAGAGCCTGTAGTGGCTTGTCTGTCAGTAAAATGACAGGACAGGAATCTCCACTGGGGAAAAGAAAAGATATAAAAATACTGTGCTGTAGGGCTGGTTTCAAATCCTGGAGTTCTTTCTTTCGCTCTACCTCTGTTCCTAAATGACGCTTGTCTTTCCCTCTCTCTCTTTTTATTTCCTCCCCCTCTGGATTGCCCCTCCCTGTCATTTTTTTTTTTCCTTCGTTCTCTTCCTTGCCAGCAGATTTCGAGTTTTGGCTTCCCCCAGCTCTGCTCAGGGACATGATAAGTCAGAATCAGTCTAGAGTCCCCAGAGACAGAAGCCAGCTTTTACTTTTATTTCTCTTGCAGCATTTACTAAGTAGACTGCTTTGCATTACTCATTTTTTCCCCCAGCCAACCTCCAGATCTTCCTCCCACCCATCAGGCATTTTCATAAGAAAATCCCAGACTCAGCGTTGCAGACCCAGCTGAGGGGACAGAGCTGAAGGGACAGACACTTTAGGGCGGCAGGAACAGCTGTGAAGTCATGGGGCAGCTGAATTCAGCCTGTAAGCCAGCAAAAACCCATGTTTCTTCTGCTTCCCCAATATTCTTTATTCGTATGTGTGTGGGGCCATCTGAAGCTTAAACCCCCCCCCCCTTGTTTGATATTAATTCTCTTAGGAATGAGGGTGAGAGGCAAATGTTTATGGCTGAGGGGGAATCCAGTCATCTTGATTTAAACATGATCACTTACTACTTGTGCTAGGAGGTGAGTACTTTTGCCAATGCTGAAATTATCATCACCATCAGCATCACCATCACCACTGTCATTTACAGACCACCTACTATGGACCTGGCCCGCACAGCATGCATGCATTACTTCTCACTAGTTTACAAATGAGTTTATAAACAGTTTGTAAATGAGGCTCAGAGGGGTTAAGTAATCTCACAAAGGTCACACAGAAGGAAAAAAAACCCGTTGGTTTGAACCCCAGGCTCTAATGGGCACATAAATCATGTAGAGAGCTTATTAAATGTCGAATCTGATTTCGTCGGTCTGTAACAAGCTCCTGGCTGATGCCAGTCTGCTGTTTCTTGGCCCACTTTCAGGAGCAAGGTACTTGAAACGTTCAAGCATAGATGGTTTGGCCCACCACACACCCCAACAATTAAGTTAAAGGTCTATATCCCACTCTTCCTCAAATGGCTTTATAGGTTGATACTTTTTTTTTTTTTTACAGATAAAGCTGTTTGAAATTTTAAAGTCCCAGATTGTCTTTTTGAGAGGAAAAATGAGATAATATTTGGACACTATTATAAGTTCATCCCTATACTTCTGTAGCTAAAAGTTATCCATCCTCTATTTTTTAGTCTCTATAGTTTTAAGAACTTCTTTTTAATTAATACAGTAAATTTATAAGTGTTAAGTCAATTATCTGAAAAGATGTGTTCCCTTCTTTCTCTTGGCTTGTTAGATTTCTTTAACTGTTGGCACAAGGCTCGGATGTTCCCAGGCATCTCACTTCTGTTCTAAGATAGCATCCCGCATCTAGTAAAAATCCCTTGATGGTTTTGTCATAAAGAGAGAGGGAACAGAAGTCCTTTTCTGTAGAATGGGAGCCAGAGAGAGGGCTTCTGCATCTCAAAAGAAATAAAGTTGAAAAGTCCCTGAGGTCAAGGGAGCCCAGAGTGCTGAGGATGGCGAGTATCTGGAGGTCCCCATAGCTGCCATCTTTGCATTTTTAAAATGTGGGCGTCCAAGAAACAGACCCATCATCCAGGAGAAATGCTGTGGCTTGGTGATAAAGATAAAGGATGCTTAGAACTAGGGCATTTCAGCACTTGTCAACACTGCCCTGGGAAAATGGTGATACAAAGGCCACTGGCCACATACATTGGAGGCTTGGCGGGGGGGGGGGGGGGTGTTCCTTATAAGAGCAGCAAGGTCTCTCTCTCAAAAGAATCCAATAAACCCACTGAAGCTCTTAAATCACGTTACCCTGTTGAACATCATATTCCTCTCTTACTAAAATCAAAGGTACATGAATCAAACCTCCACCAGAGAGAAACCAGAGGGCACCCTTTTTCCACAGTGAGCCCTTGACTGAATCTATAATAAGGGACAGTAAGTATGTCTGTGCGCTGGGAACATGGGCAGGTCTGTCATTACTTGTAATAAACCAAAGCGTTCTTCAGGCTTTCCAGGCTCCAGGCATCTCATTCTCCTCCAATTCTTCACAAGGAGTGTACATCTGCCTAGATACACAGATGCGCGTCTCCAGACTCTTAAGTAGACAATTGATGATTTGTATTGATAAATACAAAGACAAAGAAAGCTTTGGGATAAAACAGAAGTTGTATACAAAGAATAAGCGCCTAACATTATACTCATGGACACACGCAGTTTTAACTGACTTTTACTTCTTCAAATTGAAATTCAGGGAGAATGCCTAGTGATCAATGCCTGATGTCTTTGAATATTTTTACCTTCATCCATTCTGTGCATTTAAGATATTAACCCCCGCCCCTGGGAATTCCTAAAGGGACACCTGCCCCCAAATGCAAAATCTTATCCACAAAGCAACCAGTCTTCTTTCTGCAAGCCTTTCAGAAGAGAGGAGGAATCTTTCTGGTTCTTTTGAAAACACATGGCTCCAGGAGATTCTTTTAAAGTTTGGAAAACTTTTCAGAAAGCGTCCAGTGTGTGAATTAAACCAGTGCCCCCTGCCCCTAACTCCCCCGCCCCTGCCCCCTCGCCGTAGGCATTCAACATTTCTCTCCCAGATCTTTCAAAAAGCAAGGCAAAGATTCTTACCTTTCCCAGCCAGAATCGGACTGAGACAGCTGCCTGCTCCAGCCAACAGCAACCCAGAGAGGGGGATGCAAATCACCACACTAGGGACTGTAAACAAAGTACTCAACAAGGCTTAAACACAATTAAGGGACCGGAGAAAAACTGGAGAGAGGAAATCCCTTAAATGCGGCTGCATTTTGTTCAGCTTCCCTCTCTGAGAATGTAATCCGTGTTTTTTAAAAGGGAACCAAGTTTGAAAAGAATGTCCTGCTTTGTTTTACTCTCTTTATAGTCCCATCCAGGCTTTCATTTTCAAGATTTCAAGATTTTCCCTACCCAAAGCCCCCCTTCTGATACTCCTCTGTAAATGCTAGGAACCTGCAGAGAAGAATTTGTAAACCTTGTTATGTACTTCCAGGCGGGTGTGGGGTTCGGAAAGTATGTGGGCGGTGTGGGGGGTGGGATGTAAACTAATCTCTTTCCTTGCAACATGCAAGTAAAAAGAGTAATTGAAGAGAAGAATCCGTGGTGAAAATGACATGTGGTTCCTTGTGTGGACCCTCTCCCTAAAGTCAGAGTAGCGGTCTTACCAGTGCTCTCTATCAGAGGATGGCAAGGCACCATGGAAATGATGGTATACTGGAAAATCACTTCTGTGAGGAACTGAACTCTTAATCACATAATTTCCAGGCCTCGACATCAGTCTGGTCCTGGGGATTTGAAACCACACTGCACCACATGTAACACTTCCACCAAAGGCATCATAAGGAGCAGAACTTGTTATTCTGGAAAGAACTTGCCCAAATTTGAAAAAATCTTATTTTATTTAGAAATCAGATTGGAAACAAAGATATTTAGGTGCAGGGGATACAGAAGTGGAGGAGAGAAGGGCAGATGGTGAACACCATGACAGGAGATTTGGCCCTTTTCCCTTCAATAGAAGCCAAGGTTCAGTCTCTGGGCTGGAAAGGGGGGGGGGGCGTTCTGATTTTGCCATTGGCTTTCTGTTGTTGAAGACCTGGACATTTCTCCTTTGGGAGCATACAAACTTTGCATTTTGTGAAGAGCATCCCCATGTGTATTCAATTACTGGCCCATATTTACTTTCAGTTTGCTTTTGCTTGGTGTGGTTGAGTTGGCTAATTTCCAGCAGCTCTGAAGATGCCAGTTCCTTCCGGCTGTCTGTCCAATCACTGCATGCCTTTGATCTGGGTCATCACCCAGTCCAATTGGATTCAGTGTGATTCGGGAAGCTGGCCAGTTTTTCTCTTTTCCAATGCTTCTTTTAAGGGTGTGTCTGCACTTATGTTCTGAAATCACGAACATTTTGGAAAGTGATCTGTGCTTGTGTGTTCGTTTTGGATAACAGGTCGTGTTATTGCTTTCCCCACACCATCCCCCACCCTCAGGCACTGTTCTTTGAGGTCTAGGACATTAAATAGAGAGACCTGATGGTACCAAGAGGAATGGTGCGTATGCCTTAGATATATATTTTACTATTTGCTGGTCAATTTCCAGCTACCAGAAACTCATTAAATCCATGTGAGTATAGAAGGGTGGAAACACGTCTTCTAGATACACATCCTGGTCACCATTCTCTTATCTATTTTGTTACATAAACATAAAAAACCAGAGTTGCTAAAATCAAATGGCACAGTAGGACCTTAGGGAGGGCTGAGTAAATCATCTCTCACTTCAACAAGAGCTAATCGGCACTTCAGCCTCAGATGAGAATTTATTTTCTTGTTTCAAAATCCAAATGTGTGCTGAAACTTCTGTGGTCCTGATACATCCCCATGTATCTTGCACAATTCTTTATGCATATTATGCTTTGGAACCTTAGAATGAGGAAGCTCAAAGATCAAGGGTGATAGCAAATTGGGCTGCCATTTTCCCAAACAGGTACATACCACTGACGTCAGCCTTCCCTAGTAGGCTATGGGTCATGTATTCAGGGGCTTGGAGGAAGCCCACCATACTTACCTGTTTGTCCAGGGGAGGCAAGGGAAGGGACCGGAACGAGCTCACTCCTTTGCTGCTCCTCTTGATACTCAGTAGTGTGGGATCCCACTATGCCTTTTTACAGAAGCAGTCTCCCCCTCACCTCTGATGACAAATGTCACTTTTCTTTTCCATAATATAACGTGCACATTGTGTGACCACCCTCCCTCCCCCCCTCCACTCCCAATCAACACGTAATTTCTAGGCTTCGACATCAATACGGTGCTGGGAGTTTGAACCACCCTGCAACATGTAAAATTTTCTAAAAACTACTAATCTGTGACATCCTATAAGGGTCAGTTAGCTTTTCTTTGTTCCATATTCATAGAGCAGGATATACCTTATGACCCAATTGGCCATCTCTCAGTCATGTAGTGACGGTCTTAAAATGACCTACATGGGATGGGCAGATCAGTGCTGCCAAGATACAGTTGAAACCATAGATTTTGGGCTCTGTGTTTGGGCAAGAGGGCTGTCAAGTAGATTATCACAAGTAGTTTTTGCTATCTCCATTTTGGGGGAAAGAGAAACAGAGGTTCAGAGGAAATCACTGTTCCCAGATTTAACTCCAGGGCCTGGACTCCTTCATTCTGAGTTGACCCACATAATACTCTCAGTGAAGAGGAGAGGAACATATTAGCACTTACCTGGTGTCTAATATGCACCGCCCATAATACAGACCCTATCTCAGGTATTTTCATTTTACTAATGGAGAAATTAAAACTCAGAAGGTTAAGCACTTGCCCAGGATCTACTACAAAGGAAAGAGGCAAGGCCAGGATTCAAGTCCAAGAGCTACTTCTCCTGTGTTGTGCTGTGAGGACTACTGTTGCTTATTATTATTTATTAGAATACATGTCTATCCCTAACTTCAGAGTAAGTCCCATTTTCTTGGGTTAGGGATGACATATTCTCACTAGGTTCAGTTTTAGAAAAGTGCTTTGAAAATGGGTATCTATTGCTTCTAGGATGATTGACCACGTGCATTGACTCAAATGCATCTGGGTTTTGAAGGAGAGCTGTGTCACTAATCAGATTTGGGTAGGCTTGAGACACAGGCCTGGTACCATTGGAGTCTGGGCCAGATGCCATGGCAGTATGGACATCTCAGAAGTCACTCAGGCCATTCCTGTGCCTTCATGAACATTTAAGTTCTGCTGATATTTACTGTATTGCTTTCAGTTGCCAGGGATTTGTTCCATGCTCTAGTTGAGAAAATACAAACCAGTAAACAAAGTATGATCTCTGCTATCCGGGAATTTATAGTCCAGGGCAGGAGAGCCATAGGGCAACCTGTCAGTAATCTTTTTACTGGAGGGAATACCAAACTGCTTCGGGAAGGCTGGGGAAAATGAAGTCTGTCTGGTCTAGGTGGGAGGGAAAGCTTGATGGCAGATGGGTACTGAGAGTATTACAAGTAGGAAAGGAGAGGAGGTGATTCTAGGCCAAAGGCCATAAATAAAAAACATAAATAAACATAGCTCAGGAAAGTCGGAGTCTTCTGCAGAGAGCTTTGAGTAGCCTGTGTGGCTGACTTATGGAACTCATGGGACAGGCAGAGAGAAGTCCAAATAAGACGGGAGAAGGTTTATGGTGGGATTATTGCCTCAATGTCAAGTTGGGACTGTGTTACGCAAACGGTGTGGTTTGTTTGTTTGTTTGTTTGTTTGTTTTAGAAGAATGGCATAGTCTGCTCTCTCTGCATTATCCAAATTAGCCTGGCATCAGAGTGTTGAGAGGCAAGCAGAAAGTCAAAATGCAGAAGGTGGAGACTATGACTGGGACACCTGTTAGAAAACCCTTGTGATTGTCCAGGTGAAAGGCACTAGGGGCCTGATATTAGGAAACAACGTGCAGACGTGAAGACACAATAATGGGCAGAATCAGCAGAGCTTGACAGTGAATTTTCTACATGGGAGGTTTTCAAAGGAGAGGGATTTGTAAGGTTTTAAGGCCTAAGTAATTAATAGCTAATCGATACTGTTGTCAGAAACAGAAGGCCAGGGCAAGGAGCAGGTATACAGTGAAGGATACACACTTGTTCTGTTAGCATAGCTGACTATTTCTCCGGTGGAGAGGCAGACAGACGCTGGAGAGAGTGACATTACTGCCCACCAACTAATTGGTGAACCATTTCCTGAATTGCCAAATAATGAGGTTAAGAGCTCCCTGGTCAATATGCCCCTAAAATTATGAATGAATTTATAACTTACTTCATTCCACACAGATACACACAGCTGCTGACACATATACAATATGCACACATGATTTGACACGGCTAACTTTTTTCATAGAACAAGAACGTAAATATTTTAAGAATTCCAATTCGAGCCTTTGGTTGAAATGACTGTATGCAAACAATACACTGAGCCAATTTTAAAGTTCAGTTTTAAGTTCTGTGAAAACAAGAACATAAACAGCAATTCCTTTTGTACAAGCATGCACCATGAGAAAAGCGCCCCATAGATGTTTTCCGGGAATGAAAGTGTTTTTCTCCTCTATCGATCACTACCACGCAAGGTACTACTCACACAGAAGAGCATGTAGGAGGTTCCAATCACCTCATAACCCAAGTGGAGAACAGCATTCGTCTTACCAAGAACTAATTTTATGTTCCCTCTGAGCTAATGCTAAAAAAAAAAAAAAAAAAGCAGTCCAAGTCCACTGTGGATTTCTTCATAAATGTCAAGTTTGGGGGCGCCTGGGTGGCTCAGTGGGTTAAGCATCTGACTTCGGCTCACATCATGATCTCACAGTTTGTGAGTTCGAGCCCCATGTCGGGCTCTGTGCTGACAGCTCAGAGCCTGGAGCCTGCTTCAGATTCTGTCTCCCCCTCTCTCTCTGCCCTTCCTCTGCTCACGCTCTGTCTCTCTCTCTCTCTCTCAAAAATAAGCATTAAATTAAAAAACATAAAGAAATGTCAAGTTTGGGCCTCATGCAACACAAGCAAGTCTTCGTATTGGAGTTTACCAAGGTCCCTTCGACTGGAGAGTCTCCCGTATCCTCAAGGATAGTGTTAGCAATTGTGTGTGCTCAGAAAGTCTTTGCCAAGTAAATCAACAGATAAATAAAAGAATGACTGTACGTTTAAATCAGATATAAACTTGAAAACTCAGAACGTTATTCAAATAGATTATTTCAGAGTGACCAGATATTTAGTGCTAAGTACATTAATTATTCAGTGACTACTGGCATTTTTTCAGCATTCTTTGGATGGTTGGTAGCATGTGGATCCAGCCACAGGCTTCACTCACTAATAAACATAAATATTTCTTGAGCACTTACTTGATGCTATACACCTTTTATAGATTTATGAAATAATGAAATGAAATATCGTTTAACACTCACAAATAACCCGGGAGGTAGATGTTAGAAATAGTTCCATTGTACAAATGAAGAAGTTAAGAGACTTGCCTAGGGAAGTCACCATTCGGAAAATGCTGGAGTCTAGGATTAGAGTCAATGCCCGTTGGACTCCAAAGTTCATCTCTTAATCCCTATGCAACCTTGTTTCTGTGTTCAGATGATGTGCACACTTTCTTTGCTTGCAAGGAGTTTATACTTAGTCCAAAAGAAACTCGGGTTTTGAAGTGATTGTTTTGCCAGAATAAACACAGCGTCACCTTCCCGTAGAAACTCTGCAGTGGCCCCCTGATTGAGAGTGGGACTATCTCAAGAAACTGTTTGAAAACATTTTTATCCATTTACAATCTGATCTCCACAACGTGGGTGGGTAGTGGGAAAGGGACCATTTGCCCAGCTGGACTGAGTTCAAAATAGAACTATTTATCTTATGAACTTATCTTCTGGAACAATGCAGAGTACAGATCTCTTGCTTTCTTTCTTTACATAAAAATTTTAAAGTCTGGCTTCGGGGAGGAGATGGTACCTTGCTGTCTCCTTTTTGTTTACTTAAATAAACGATACAGGAAACAGGCATCATTGTCTTTGTACAAGCGGTTGTAAAGCTTGGTAAAATGAATGATCCCAAGACAGTGCATGGTCGCAGAACGAGAACACGATGTTTCTTCCGTTGCTGTACCAAGGGGCACCAAGTCCACTGTCAGCTCCAACTGGCCACTTGCACTGGGTCGGTCAATCTGCCATCAACCTGATGGGCTCATTAGTCTCAGGAGAACCTCTCTTCCCTTATTTCTTGCAATTTATTTTCTGAGTCGAACTTAGTTTGGAAAATTTTCTTTACAGCTCTGGCAGGGCTTGATCTTTTTTCCCAGGGTCACAGGGTAAGGTTTTGGATGGCCTCCACAACAAAATTAACATCTCCGACTCTCCACTCTGGTTGTGTGATGAAAACAGCCATGAGCTGAAAGTCATGAAACTTGTATTTGAATCTTTTTTCCTCTCTTTCAGAGTCCCATCTGTCAGATCTCAGGGTCCCGTCTGTGGATCCTTTACTATTCTTTCCTTTTAGTCTATTTTTATAAATCCTACTTGGGCTCATAAACTCTGAGAACTTAGACAAGACAGCTTGGGGAAATAGCTACCAGTACCACCCAAGCTACCAGAACAGCTGTAGGAAGCCTCTTTAAAAAAAAGAATTCTCTGGTTCAGCATCTGTCAGCAAAGCCATTGACCTTTTGCTGTGGATATTCATCTATTTCCCTGCGAACAGAGTCACAGGCATCTGGTTCAGAAGCTGGCTGCAGCGAAAAGGGTTCCTTCAGTTCCAGTCAGAAATTCTAGGTTTTCAGCGATCACACACTAATTTCCACTCTTGCTGATCCAAAGTCAGCGCAGTAGGGAGTGTGGGATGTCCAACGAGATCAATAACACGATGAGCAGTAAACTGAATTTGGAAGTCGAGCAGCAGGGGTCGGAATTCCTACTTGTGGAGCCTTACCCTGCGGTGACTGACATGACAGAAGTCAGAGACCTCAGTCCACAGTTTTCTGTGACGGGGCACAGGAGCAGCCAGTGTTAGCACGGACAGATAGGAAAGCCAAGGGTGAGTATCTGGGAACAGGAAGCAGGTACTGCTATGCCAACAAGGCTCTGGGACAGAGAATTCTGACGTGTTTTGCAGAAGCAACTGGGCTCTCCAGAAGCAGCCAAGAGGATGTCCCACGGAGCATGCGTTTCCTTAGTGCCACTCCCCTCCCAGGCCACAGGGTCCAGAGGGAGCAGCTGTGCCACTGGCTGTGCGACTTGCCTTGACTCAATGGATTCCTTGTGTTCCCACTTTAGCTTCTCATGTGTATGGGTCAGAACAGTATCTAAAATTCCTTAGTATTTTCTTTGTGGTGGGATCGCAATCTTACCACCGTCAAATGTATTCTGTACACCAGCAAGGATTTGGACTCCTAGCATGGGAACTGCACAGGGCCTTTGTCAAAAGTACGGGTTTCTGGGCTCTGTGCACTGCATTACAGAATCAGGGTTTTTGGTTTCATGTGTGTGTGCAAGAACGTGTGTGTCTCAAAAGGTCAGGAATCTGCATTTTTTTTATACGTGTCCCAAAGGGAGTTGAGAGCCTCTGCGTGACATTAATATAGCAAGCCATCGAGGGTTTGAGCCTAACCAGACCACTCCCCTGGATAAAACCCAGCAGTGATGTCTCTTCATTGAAGGTGTGGAACCTCAATAGGATATACAAAGCCTCCCACCTCCCACGAACCAGCCCCTTCTTCCCCAGCCTCAGCCCCGGCTTGGATCAAATTAGGAGTTACAACTACAACGCACTTTTTCATGTTCCTTATGACCTGTTGGTTCCTACTTGTGGAGACTCAAGATGATGTGTATTCCTCTTTCCCAACTATCTCCAGCATCCCCTTGACGGATGAGCCCTTCCCCATCTTCAGATCAGGCAGGCATCGTGCCCTTCTGCCGTGTCCCCACCTGCTCGAAGCCAGGGTTTCTCAAGCTGGGCATGTTTGACATTTGGGTCTGGATGATTCTTTTTTGTGGAGGGGCTGACCTGCTCATTGTACGATGTTTTGCAGCATCCCTGGCCTCTACCCACTAGATGCCAGTAGCAGCCCCCAAGCTGAGAACCAAAAATGTCTTTGGACCTTGCCCAAGTGTCCCCTAGGGGCAAAACTATACCTGATTAAGAACACTGCTCTACTTGGGGCACCTGGGTGGCTCAGTCAGTGAAGCATCCAACTTTGGCTCAGATCATGATCTCGCAGCCTCATGTCAGGCTCTATGCTGACAACTCAGAGCCTGGAACTGCTTCGGAGTCTGTGTCTCCCCCCCCCCCCCCCCCCCTTGTCCACTCACACTCTCTCACAAATGAATAAATGTTAAAAAATTAAAAAAAAAAAAAAAAGAACACTGCTCTACTTACGTATAGTCCTCACCAAATTATGTGGCAAGTAAGCTGTTTGCTTGTTTATCTCCTCTGAGAGTCTGAGAGTTCAAGTGCAGGGGCTGTAAAAAATGCATTCTTGTGACCCCTGTGCCAAAGCATAGCACCTGATGCATAGTAGACATAGAACATGTATTCCCTGTGTAGCGTAACTTTGAGCGTTAGATATCAGAAGACCTAGACTTTAGCTTATCTTGGTCGGCTCTGTTGCTTAAAATGTTGTGACTGTGGACAAATCGGGTAGCGTCTCTGCGCTTCGGCTTCCCTCATTTGGTTCTGGTTCTTTTCTGCTTTGTTCTGGGATGGCTGCTTCCTGGTATGCTGACCTTTAATGTCAGTGATAGGAAATTAAGCAGGTTTTGCATCTGCAACTGCTCAGAATTCACAGTGTTAGAAGAGAGACTCATCCACTCTGAAGGATGATTTTTTTCCCCAATATACCCTACGAAATACCTCTCCAGTTATTTATTATCTTCAAGAAGGGCTCCCCCCCCCCCCTCTCTCTCTCTCCCTTCTTTATGACTTTCTTTTATATTCTGGGCAGGCCATCGCTGTGGCCTGTGTGTTCTCCCAGCACTGTGGTGGGCTGGTTTATGTATCTTGCTCCCTCCTTTT
This sequence comes from Panthera uncia, assembly GCF_023721935.1. Taxonomy (NCBI): domain Eukaryota; kingdom Metazoa; phylum Chordata; class Mammalia; order Carnivora; family Felidae; genus Panthera; species Panthera uncia. The sequence goes on from NC_064814.1 coordinate 29,208,117, forward strand.
AGCAGAAAGAATTAGTTTCCAGATTGAATTCAGCTGACGAGGACCCCTGTTGCAGGGAAATGTGGACTCTGCCACCATCAACTCCCTTCCAGCTGCAGCTGGCCAGGGCTTTCCGTTAACCGTTTCGTGCTCTGAACATGGAAGTTGCAAAAACACTTACAAATTGTAAAATTCTATACAAACGAGTCAGAAGGTCCCAGACACTTATCTTTTAGTCTGCAAGGGGGCTTGCAAATCATCTAGCCTACCTCTTTCATTTAAAAAAAAAAAAAAGTTTTATTTATTTTTGAGAGAGAGAAAGAGAGAGAGAATGAGTGGGGGAGGGGCAGAGAGAGGGGGAGACACAGAATCCCAAACAGGCTCCAGGCTCTGAGCTGTCAGCACAGAGCCCGACACGGGGCTCGGGCTCACAGACCGAGAGATCATGACCTGAGCTGAAGTCGGAGGCTTAACCGACTGAACCACCCAGGCACCCCCTAGCTCTTTCATTTTAAACTTGAAAACAGTGAAGCCTGAACAGATTAAGTCACTCACTCATTACTATTTTCTTTGCAGGTTCTGACTATCTCAAGAAGTCAATCTGAATCATTCTGTTGCTTTCTTAGTGCATCACAGCTAATCTTTATTTTCCATCTTTTTATATACTTCATGATCCTCTCTTTAAGCTTAAATTAACAATTTCCTTTCAAAAAAATAATTTCCTTTCAATAGGGTTTGAGGATGTCTCATCTGAAAGAGGTGAGGGATTTTTTTAAAATAGTGAGCTCTGTGTTTCTATGTCCACAGTAGCACATGGTTTAGAGGGATGAACAGGGTTTTGTTTTGTTTTGTTTTACCCCCAAGGGACAATTTTTTTCATGCAAATTGAAAATAGCTCTATTCTATTCCTTACATTTTTTTTTTCTTACAACTTTCTTTTAAAAACTTCCTAGGCAGATTACCAGAATGTGTTCGTAAAAAGACAGCTGTTGAGAAAATATGTGGTGCTCATTAGCCACTAACATGTTCCCATTTGAGAATTTTGGAAAACTTGCCGTGTGAGTGCACTGCTCTATTAGTTTACCTGATGACTTTATTAAGAAGCTTGGCAACTTGCTGTAGCCTGACAGTCTAGGATTGCTCATTGCTGACCAACAGTGGTGCTTCCTTGGGGACTCAGGTGAGTAAACAAATCTAGCGGGTAGGGAGAGACTGACCTAGGATTTCAAACTTGTTTTGCTAAACAAGTACTGGAAAAAAAATAAAGAAAGAAAATAAGAAGACCACCATCATCCATAACTATGATTGGTTCTTGAAAGAAAGGGTACTATTGCTCAAAACCAAAAAATCCAGGATATAATCTCACCACACTGATTTTCCTTTTCACATTTTGAACTGCATGTCTCCAAACTGGTATTTAGAAACCACCAAACCTAGATTAATTATAATGGGAATTGTAATGTCAAATCCTATATAAAAAAAAAAGGACTAAAAATTTGTTTGATTCATATTGGTATTAACTACTGCTCATATCATTTGGTTCTTCAGTGAGGCCAAGGTGTTATTTATGTCTGAAGATTTCTAGATTATTGGAGAAACAGCACGGCGGAATCAGTATGCCCAGACTCACAGAGCCAGCTGGGAGAAATTCCAACTTTGCCACCACATTCCATAAACCACTTAACTTGTTTGTTTCTTCATCTTGAACAAACGGGTCTATTTCACAGGATGTTGCATCAAATAAAATAATAAATCTGCAAGCATTTAATAAACTATACAGTGGTCTGTAGCTGTGAGATTTTGTCAATAACTCTAAACTCTGTGGGCTTAAAAAAATTAAAACCTTCTCTAGGATGTTTTAATCTGTCTGCAATGTCTGATGAATTTATAAAACTACATTTTACGTAGGAGATTACAATATATAAAGTATGTGTCAATGCCTGGCATAAGCTAAGACACTCAATTATTTTTAATTTCCTTTACCCACTGGGAGTACACGTTTGACTCTCCACATAACGTAAATGCCGAACATTTTGTAACATAAGTGATAGCCAAACTGCAATTATGTGTCTATGATCTTTTTGAAATTTTCTTGGATACATGAGTGAAAAGAAAATCAAAATAACTTTCAGGTTATGAAACCATTCAAACCAGCTACACACTAGCTCTTTCACCTCTGCGCCCTCTACTGGCTGAAGGTCTGTATTACATTAGCAAATTTTACCATTTCAAACAAAAGGATCACAATTTCCCTCAGCGTGTGACTGAAAGTCCTAACACACAAATCGCCACTTTAAAGAATCATGGTGTCTTCTTTTTTCCTTTTTAACAACACCAGGAAAAATTATTCATAATGTAAAAATTAAATGGGGATAAAAACAAGTAGGAAATAAAAATCAAATGTCAACTTCATCTTCAATGGAACTGTCAAGATTGTGTTTTATCTTTACTCTATTTTCTCTACATAAGATGTATGTTATTTGTCTTACAAAAATAGGATTATGCTGTATATAATTTTTACAAACTTGCTTTTAGTACTGCTTACAGCAAACATCTTTCAATGTCAATAAAATGGACCATGTAATGGTTACATAGTATTCCATTGCAAGGATGTCCCATAATGCCTTTATAAATATTTATAAAGTACACATTCAGTTTGATTTCAGCTTTTCTTATTGCTGTGTTTTAAAAAAAAAATTTTCTCTTATGGCCCATATTCTCCATGAAGATATGTCAGAAGCTAAAGCAAAAATTGATAATACTTCATGAACAATATCGGGGGCTAAAAATGATACATCAGTGCCCAAGGTCTCCATATACTGTATAGTCAACGATTTCTACTTCCGGTTTCCATTTCCTGTACTGAATATGCTTTTCCACTAAATCGTATTAACATATATTTATCATAAGCAAAGAGTGAACATTTTTAAAAGACTTAAAGTCTTTTTCTCAGTAAAATTCATGAAGATATTTCATCTCAAAAATGAGAGTTGGCACCATGAACAAGGAAAAATCTGAGGTCTGGAAAAACTGGGTGAAAATTAGAAATAGATTTACCATGTTCAACTCCCAGTGAAGGAAGGAATGTCCTCTATTACACTGAGAAAAGCCCAATTAGTGAAGCTGAAGGTAAACCAGAGCGTTTTCTCAAGGCTCACAGGTAATAATAATTAATTGAAAATAATGAGAGAAAAAGATAGGAAATAAGGAGTCTGAAAGGTGTAGTTAGTGCAAAGCAGGAATTCCATAACAGGAGCTGGAACCATGAGAACACAAGCAAAAATAAAAGCAACGGAAGAAGAAATTTTTGAGCTAAATAAATATTTGAGTCTGAAGTTTTAAAATGGTTCATTGAAAATAAATTAAACACGTGCCTTGGTATAACCAGGCAAAACTCCTGGACATAAAAGGCACATTAAACTTTCTGTTAGAATGGAGACTTTTAAAGGAAAACAAATATGTATCTTAGAGAGGAACACAAGTCAAGCTATTCTCCCTAAAGCTAAATGCCAATCTTCAATGTTTATAGGACTTTGAGGATTAATCAAAATTAAGAACTCAAGAATAGTGAAGATGTAATTTAAATTTTCCTTTCACAAACTTCCTTTCAGAGCTCCAGTGAGGAAAACCAACAAAAACTTAGTGCTCTTGTTTGTGGAGCAGGGAAGGGGGGGCTGGAGCTACACCTGCTAGTTTGCCCTCTGTCCAATGATGGAGCCAGAAGTCTCTCCTCAGACATTTTGAAAACCACTGTTTCAGTCCATTTAATAACATGGGGAAGGAAAATAATTATATAGCTATTGAAAAAGCTAGGTGAATTTAACGTTTTTGCCTCCCCTGGCAATATGATTGTCTATGTAGAAAACTAAGAACAATTTAAAAATGAATGGAGCCTGGGTGGCTCAGTTGGTTATGTGGCTGACTTTAGCTCAGGTTGTGATCTCATAGTTTGTGAGTTCGAGCCCCATATAGGGCTCTGTGCTGACAGCTTGGGATTCTCTTTCTCTCCTTTCTCTTACTGCCCCTCCCCCCACCAACTCTCTTTCTCAAAATAAATAAACTTTAAAAAAATGAATGGAACTAATGAAAGAATTTAGTAAGGTGGTCAGTTTATAATATACATTCATATATATGTATGCATATATTACACATGTATATATACGATCAACAAAATATATGTATATACATACAATGTATGTATGTATATAAATGCATATAGATTTATAGATTTATTATATATTATTATGTATTATTTATTATATATACATATATATATATATATATATATATATGAAGATCAACAGAATTCTACTAATTCACTCAACAGATATTTATATACCAGATGTGTGCTAATAACTAGGGACACAGTGGTGAGGGGGATGGACAGGTCTAGATGTTGAACTTATGCTCTGATGAAGGAGACAGATGCTCAACTAATTACAGATCAAGATCAGTGCTAGAAAGCAATTAGCATTTATTTGCTTACTTTTTATTGTTTTCCTCCTGCAGGTTCCAGCACAAGTGGAAATCAAATTTGTACAGGAAAAAAAGGCAAAGGCTGAGATAGCACATAAAAGAGGCTGGGAGAGAAGACTCTATAGAAAAAAGATTTGGGCTAATGCCTGACAGATGAGAATGAGTGGGGAGTGTGGGGAGAGCAGCTGAGACAGAGAAAAGCTCAGGGGACACTTGGAGTGACCGCAGACACTGAGGGACGGAGGCTGGAGCACAGTGAGGGGACAATGGGGAAGATGGGGATGGGGGCACAGGAAGGTCTAGTCAGAGGGAGGCATGGGACACTGTAAGGGGGGGTGAGAACTCTTAATGTTGTTTTATGCAATGTGAAGCCGGTGGACGGTTGTCAGGAGAGGAGTGACAGGAGCAGTGGACACCACATTTTAATATAGCACTCCCTGTCTCTCTGTAGGGGGAGTGGATGTCTTACCGACTGGTGGGAAGGACACTGGGCAGTCAGGGGAACAGTGATGGTAGCCTTGGCCGGAGTGGGCAGTGTGTATAGAAAGAAGTGAACAAACTCAAGCTATGTGGAAAGTACAAATAGCAAAAACTATTGAGCAATTGTATGAGGGGTTTGAAGGACAGAAAGTAGTATCAGTGTAAGGTTTTCAAACTTCCAAACAAATTTGATGGACACACGACCGTAGGGAGATGGTGGCAAGGAGAGGCCACGCGAATGAGGCCTTTGCCCAGGTAGAACTGGCCTAGGTTAAGCAGGCAGAATTCACCAAGGACTTGGTCTACGTTCCCAGAGAAGACAGGTAGGCTTCTGACCCAGACTTGAGAGCTGCCCTCTGCGAGAGGATCCCAGGTGTACAGAAGAAAAGGGCAGCGGTGTTTATGCTGATGAGTATCAGAGTGTAATCTGGGGGCCACAGCCCAAGTGAAACCCTAAACTTTTGTCTGAAATGCCCTAGTGTTGACCTCAGGTCCCCTGCAGTGATTAGTCAGGGCAGCGGAAGGGACTTGGAAATACAATACTTCCAGCTCATCTCTGGAATCCCTTTACTGGAAGGAAGATGGTTGGCAACTTATTCTCTGACCCCCTTCCAGGATTTAAACACCCGGTTTTCTGAACAGTCAATTTTAAGAAAGTTGACATAAAGTATATGTCCCATTAGGTAAAATTATAAACCCATCTTCCCTAACATCGGGTTTGTATGTCTTATTTTTTAGCAGAGTATATAGACTAGGGATCTTCAGTCTGTATGGGTCTGTGACAATATGGTTTGACTAACTGAATCACCAAGTTGTTATCCAAAGTATTATCTCTGTGTGCCTTAATTCTCTTATTCTAATTCTCTCTCATAAAATAAAAATGGTGCCACAAAAGACCCTGAATAACCAAAGCAATCTTGAAAAAGAAAAACAAACCTGGAGGCATCACAATTCCAGACTTCAAAGTTATATTACAAAGTTGTGGTCATCAGGACATTATGGTACTGGCACCATAAAATTAAAGTGCTGGAATATAGATACAGATGTAGATAGATATAGATATATATCACATAAAATAATTTCTCAAACTAATTGTTCATGTGTTCATGAGGATGGCATCTCACAACTTTGTACCCTCCAATTGCTGTTACGGCCATAAAAACATAAAAGATCACACTTAAGGAGGATTCAGATATTGTCTTTAACTTATCCTTTTATCTATTAATGTACTCACTTGTTTGATAAATATTTACCAATGATAAGTATTTATCAAACAATTGAGTACATGAATACATAAGCGAGAACAAATTAAAGGCAATATCTAAATCCTTTTCCGGTACTAAATGTTATAGTTTTATGGCTAGAATGGTTCATAAAAAGTCTTTTAGGAGTGAAGACCTTCATGGATATAATTGAGTTGCAGCTACATTCATTGTTTTGTGTCTATCGATCCTATGTTGGTAATAGAAGATGTAGGTATGAGAAAGTAGGCTCTAGAACCCAATAGGACTGACTCCAAGCCTCAGCTCTGCCTTTGACCTACCCCTGTGACCATGGGAAAGTTCCTTCATTTCTCTAAACATTAGTTTCTTCATTTAAAACCTGGAGATTATAATGGAGCTGATTTCAGAGTAGTATTGGAAGGATTAAATGAAAACACTTAGCATAGTTTCTGGCTCATAATGAGTACTCAGCAGGCTTAGGCTATTATTAACTGACTTACAGGTTATTATTTTATAAGCTTTGGAGCCCAGTAACAGCGTCATCACCCTCTTTATTTTCTCCACTGCCCTAGCAAGGCAAAACTCTTGAGCATTTTAATAAGAGCAAACGTTCAACAGTACAAGTCAAATAGAAGTAAACTGATTTGGACAGCCATTGAGACAGATTAAATTCAACTCAGCTATAGAATTGAGCAATAACTATTGAGAGAATACATTACATAAGGGTTCACTTTCACATTACAGAGTGCTTTCATTTGTATTATTTGTATAATCCTCTCAGCAAATCCTTGAGATAGGTATTATTTTTATATTACTGTTGAGTAAGTAGGTTTAAAAAATTAAAATGATCTCCCCAATTCTTAAAGTGACTAGAACCCTGATCTTTTGACTCCAAAGCTAGCTTTTGTGACCATGACTCTATCTTGGGAATCCACAAACCAAATTAGTTCTGTGCTGTGAAAAATATCACTGTGGGAATCTGATCTTTACCCAGATGTTTTAACCATGATGCCATATAGTTTGTTCTTTCCTCAGTTGCTTACTAGTAACTAAGGACAGGTATACTTTTAGTCCCCCAGTTAAAAAAACACACATAAAACAACACTGATCAATCACAACAGGTAATCTATAGCTGTTCTCTGTGCAAAGTTAGGCATTTGTGAACATTCATTATTCATTCACTCATTTTACATGGTATTCCAGAATAGTGTTTTTCTTTTCCTTCTGCTATTTTTAATGGGAACTATAGTATTATATATTTATTGGAATTATTTATTTTTTATTATTTTTTAAATATCTTATTTTTGAGAGAGAGTGGGGAGGGGCAGAGAGAAAGGGAGCCACAGAATCCGAAGCAATCTCCAGGCTCTGAGCTGTCAGCACAGAGACTGACGTGGGGCTCGAACTCACAAACCGTGAGATCATGACCTAAGCTGAAGTCAGACACTTAACTGAATGAGCCACCCAGGTGCCTCTAGAATTATTTCTTTAACTTGTTTACATTACACAAATTTCAAATATATAGGAAAGTGCAGAGAATAGTATAACATTCATGAACCCACTACCCAGCATATACATTAATATTGTGCCTTATTTGCATCATAATTTTTTAAAGAAATAAAATGGAACAGCTACTCTTGAGAAACAGCTACTCTTGATGTTAACATGAATCCTTCCCAGTTACATTTTGAAATTTACAGACTAAACACTACTAAATGCTATAAATATAAAATATCTTATTCTGTACATCCTTCTGCAACTTGTCTCCTTCATTCAAGAGTGTTTTCAAGATTTGTCTACCACAGACAAGTAGATTCTTTTTATTAAATGTTTATTTACTGAGAGAGAGAGAGAGAGAGCGAGCATGCACATGCAGGTGCAAGCCAGCAGGGGAGGGGCAGAGAAGGGGGGTGGAGAGAGAATCCCAAGCAGGCTCCATGCTGTCAGTGCAGAGCCCAATGTGGGGCTCCATCCTATGAACCATGAGATCATGATCTGAGCTGAAATCAAGAGTCGGACCCTTAACCTGCTGAGTCACCCAGGTGCCCCCAAGTCGATTTTTGTTTGTTTCAAAAGCTATATAATGGATATACCACACTTTATTTATTCTGTGTTTGGAGAATATTTTGTGTTGTTTCGAATTTTTTGCTACTGGAACACTGTGCCTATTTACATAATTATTAGCGGTTCCCTCAGGTATACCCATCAAAATGGACTGCTGAGCCAAGTAGCATGTGGATAGTCAATTTTAATAGGTCTTTCCAGGTTGTTTTTCAAACTATCATTTACATTTTACCTAGAACATTTTATGACAGAGTTTTCATTTCCTTGTATATTTACCAACTTCTAATTAAAAGAAAATTTTTTAATGTTTATTTTTGAGAGAATGAGAGTGCACGAGCAGGGGATGGGCAGAGAGAGATTGGGACAGAGGATCCAAGCAGACTCTGTGCTGACAGCAGCTCGCCCTATGTGGAGCCGGAACTCACAAACTGTGAGATCATGACCTGAGCCGAAGTTGGTCACTCAATCGACTGAGCCACCCAGATACCCTACCAACTTCTAATTTTTAAGTTCTTGACAATCTAATAGCTATGAAATGGTGTGATTTATTTTGCATCTCCCCACTTACTATGGAAGTTAACTTTTCATGTGTTTATACGCCATTTGGGTTTTTTTCTCTGTTCATATTTTCAGCTGCATTATCTGGGTTTTTCTTATTGATATATAGGAGTTCCATGTATATCACCAATATTGATTTTTTGTTGTCAATGTACCAAATGCCTTCTACCAATCTGTGTGTTGGGTTTTGATTTATCTATAGTGTATAATTGAACAGGGGTTGTTGCTTTCTAATTGAAATGTTATTTTATGGTTTCTGCTGTTTTATGTCTTTAAGAAACCTTTTCTTAACTCTTGGGTCATAAAGGTTTATTTACTTTTATATTGTCTTCTGCAAATTTCAACATTTTGCCTTATGCAGTTAAGTCTTTATACATCTGGAGTTTACATTTTTATGTGACATGATAATGGAAATTCATTTTTGTATAAGGAGAGTCCCTTGTTCCAATACCATTTTTTCTTTACCATATTTCACTATTGTAGTATAGTTGACAAACAACATTACATTAGTTTCAAGGGTACAACATAGTGGTTTGACAAGTCTTTTCATAATGCTCTGCTCACAAGTGTAGCTACCATCTGTCACCATGTAATGCTTCCAATACTATATTTTTAAATTATCCATTCTCTCTCACATGCTAGGGTTCAGTATGCACATGGATTTGTTTCTAGAAGGAAAGCTGTTCAATTATTTATTTTTCCTAGACCTGAGTCAGTATAACAGTATTTTCTTTATTATTGATCCTAATATCTGATAAGGCAAGTTTTCTCCCCCCCCACCTCAGAAAGGTACTTTCCTACTTTTTCAAACTGCTTGATACTGTTAGGGTCAGCCGTTGGGCACGGTAAAGATAGGAGTTAGAGGCTAAAAAAATTTTAGCAGTCAAACGCTTTATTGGGAACTAAGGTTCTGGGAGAGGTTCCGTGACTCAGGGAGTGAGAGTCAAGGAAGCCACGCCTGGGTGTGGTGGGGTAGGGTTTTTAAGCTACAGTGGTTCAGGGTTTAGGTCCGGGTGGGCCTTTTTTCGCGCCAGGTTGTGCTGTCGCCCGGTGATTGGTTGACCTTCAGTTCGTTCTGGCCCGCCGCTTGGGGCTTTCCGTTGGGTTGCGCTAACAAGATGGCCGTCACCTCCACTGTGGTTCCAGGGACATCCTAACAGATACCTTTCTTGTGAAGTTTAGAATAGGTGTGTTAAGTTCTTTGAACACTCTTAATGGATTTTTGCTTAAATTTCATTGGATTTATAGTTTGAATTGATAGTGTTGGGAAAATAAAGTTTTACACCATAAGATGGCCGAGGGGACTAAAACAAGCTCTGGTCTCTAGCTTGGAGACCCCTCTTCTGGGTTCTTCTTGCCCTGTTTGCCCCGCGTGCAAAAACCCACCACAGATGTGGAAGCTGACAACTATAAATTACCCTTCCCCCCCTTCATTCAGAGCTCGGATCTTTGGAGAAACGGTCTCCTCTGAGCCTGCTGGTGTTAAATCGATCCACCAAGATCTCCGAGTGCCGCTTGGTTTTTCCACCAGTGTTCCAGCCTGGTTCCATAACAATGGAAATGCTCTTCTTTAAAAAATTAAATATCCTAATCTATGAGTAAGATGTCACACAGGAATAATTACAGAAAACAACTCTTCTCTAGGTGTTTTAGGCAGAAAGGAATTTGATGTGGGGGATTAACTGCTGGCTAAGCTCCTAGAATAAGTATGTATTTGTTTTGTTTTTTTGTTTTTCAAATATGTGAGGGCAGGGATTGGCTATTTTTTCTTTCTTTTTTTCTTTTGTTTTTGCATTGTCATCAGAGAATGATATATATTCTTTAGTGTTTGTTGAAAATATCTTCTGTGGCTTACAGGGTCATCAATTTTAATGAATGTTTAATGAGAGTTTGCAAATTATACGGGTGTTCTGGCTATTGGGTATGGGGTTCTCTAAATGTCCTTTAGATCAAGCATATGAATTATATGCTAGTGTTCCATCTCTTTGCCAATTTTTTGTCTGCTTGACCAATCAATTTCCTAGAAAAGAGCCTTAAAATGTTCCACTGTGATTGTGAATTTGCTGATTTCTCCGTGTACTGATGACATTTTTTGCTTTACATATTTGAGATGATGTTGTGAAATAAATATAAATTTAAGCATTCAGAATTCCTGAAAAGTTCTGTCCTTTATCATTATCCCATGAAATCCTATTTTTTTTCCTTGCCTTAAATTCTATTTTGTTTGATATTTTTAGAGCCATACAAACTCCTTTTTGTTTAGGGTTTTCTTGTGTATGTTTTCCATACCTTTCATACCTCTCATTTTCTGTGTCATTATATTTTAGTTATTTCTCTTGTAAACATATATAGCTGGGTTTTCTCAAAGTTTCTATTTTGAATAATTTTAAATGTGCAAAAAAGCTGAAGGAATAGAACAACAAAAAAAATGTTTATCTTTCCCCTAAATTCATCAATTGTTTGTATTTTGTCGCTTTTGCTTCTCTTTCTTACAATTACCCAGTTTATCACATCATAAATATTGCACAATTATTTTTATTGAACTCTCTGAATGTAAATCACAGGTATCGTGATACCTTACTCTAAAATTATTTATGCTAAATTGCATGCATTCCATTATATAAATATATACACAATATTACAAATGCATAAGCACACACACTCATATATACACATTTTAATCATTTAACATTTTATTGCTGAGTAATTCATTGATGGGTATATCACAATGTGTTGTGATAAAATCAATTCACCTCTTGAAGGACATTTGTGTTTTTTTTTTGTTTTTTTTTTTCTAGTTTTGGGCTACCACAAATCAAGCTGCTGTGAACATATGTGTACAAGTCTATATACGGACAGTGCTATTTTTTTTCTCTTGGATATATACCTAGGAAGTGGAATGCCTGGATTCTATGGTAGGTGTATTAAAGAAATTGTCAGTTTTCCAAAGTGCTTGTTGTATCATTTCCATTCTGCCAGCAGGGTATGAGTGTTCTATTGCTTCCACATCCTTGCCAGCACTTGCTTTGATCAATCTTTTTAGTTTTAGCCATTCTGATAAGTGTATAGTGGTACCTCACTGTGATTTTATTTTACTTTAAAGTTTTCATTTATTTAGGTAATCTCTACACCCAGGGTGGGTCTCGAGCTCATGACCCCAAAATCAAGAGTCCCATGCTCTTATTTTAAATTAAATTACCCTACTGACAAATGATGATGAATATTTTTTCATGTTCCTATATGCCACTGATATATCTTCTTTGGTGAGCTGTTGGTTTAAACCTTTTGCCTACTTTATTGGTTTGTGTTTTGAGAATTCATTCCATTAAATTTTAACATGTGCAATAGACTAAAACTAATCAATATCTCTTGTTTACCTCCTATAAATAAAACTCTGAACTCACCCTCCCTGTTTTAGGTTTTTGCTCTTTGAGTTCCACTTTGTTTTATTTGTCCATTTGTCTATTTCTTCCCCACCTGTCCATCCCATCTCTAACCTCTCCCTTCTCTTTTTTTGGAACTCCAGTCAGAAATGTTTTAACTTTTCAGTGTATCCTTCATGTCTCTTACTTAATCTTCACCTTTTCCATTTCTTTCTATCTCTGTGTTGCTTTCTGGAGAATTGCCTCATAGCCGCCTTTTTATCTAGCCCTTTATTTCTCTTGAATAATTTTACCTGTTCTAATTTTAGTGACTATTGTATTTTTCATTTGCAGAAGGTTCTCTTTCAGATTTATTTTTTTTTTCTTAGTGTTCCATTTCTAGACCTTCTTTTATTTAGTTGTCATAAATGCATATTGAAAATTACTCATATTGGCCTGTTGTTACCTGTAGTTTTTTGGTTCCGGTAATCCTGTTTGCACATCTGCTAACTCTCTCACATGGAGAGTTGTTTCCTCAGATCTTCGTAACTCATTTATTGTATATGTATCTTCTGTGGGTGTTGTCCCGCACCTCGGTAATTCTCCTGGGTAATTCCATGTGTCCTTCTTGTGAAAGTGTCCCTGTCTCTAATTCTGGCAGGATCTCAGGGGTTTCAGTGGTCCTGAATCAGATCTGGTGCTAATTTCTCTCTTTGTGGCTCCCATACAGGGCAGATGACATAAATTTAGGTCACATCTCTGGCATACACTCGGAGTTTGGTTTCTCCCAGCTGTCTTTTTATTTCTTTCTACTTAAGGCTTCAGGAAAAGCATGAGCTTCCTTGAGGGCCCCATGGTCTACAGCCTGGAGATTTTTCTGGTTTACTTGGAATGGAAGGGTTAGATCTGGAGGGATCCAGGCTTTATGAGGGTGTCCCCTGTCCAACCTCCCACCAACTATGGCCCAATACCAAGTCTTCAGTCCTTGTGTGAGTATTAGAACCCCAGCCCCAGCCCCTGGGGCGTCAGTCTGTTTGGATTTCAGGAAGCTCCAAATATATTATTCCTCTCTTCCCCACCAGTGCTCTGAATCCATGAGCTCTGAGCTCCAAATCCATTTAGATACACGCTGAAGTCTGACAATGGAAATTAGCATTTCCCCTTTATTACAATGAAGCAGAGGCAACTAAAGAATTACAACACTGCCTGAAACCAAACTTGCCCTCCAGGCACAGGCTGCAGTAAAAAGTCTCAATTCCAGTCCCACAGCCCACACTCTGGAATTTACTACATAAACTAGGGCAGATAAAAATGTGTATTTTCTACAAGTAGGAGGAGCCAGAAAGGGTTGATCTGGGCATATCTAATAGTTCCTGTTCTCAAACTCATCAGCCATTTAAATCACACATCTCCTGAGAAGGAGTGTGTGAATGAGTGAGGCCAGGAGGATTACTCTAAAGTAGGGAAGTTCCTCCACAGAGAAATACAGCATGGGGGAGTGTTGGGCGGGGCGGGGGGGGGGGGGAAGGGGTAGTCAATCCCTTCTAAAGATATCCCTTGTGCTTGCATCTCTGGCTTTCATTCTGTCTTCCCTTTCTGAAATCTGGTGCATACTCTTCCTTTATTTTCAGCTAAACTCTATATTTAAGACTATTTTGGTGTATTTTGCCCAGAATTCCCATGTTTGAGGCCAGGAGCTTCAGCTGTCATGTTGTTGGAAGTTCTCTAGAGAGTGTTTTCACAAAGGAAACAGGATGGCCTATTAAAATAGGCAAGTCCTGAAGGAGAACAGGCCGTTTTAGACCTTTCTCCAAGCCTTTTCTAGGTTTCTCTGAGGCTGCACAAAATAAAAGCTATTTGCTTCTTCATTCATAAACTGTAATAAAGTAAACATGTGCATAAACCTCAACATACCCAAATGTATGTGTGCTTACCTTCCGAGTTTAGTAGATAAACACACTTTTAAACATATGCAGTACATGCAATTTGAATTTCTGGCCTTATATCTCCTATCTCACAAAATGCCATTTACATAGCATTTACGTAGCCATTTACATAGCATTGAAACATTGAAGCATTGCAGCTTCATCAAAGCACGCCTTTATAATGGGATTCCTTGAAGATGTTTGAAAATACTTCCTAGGTAATGGGTTTTGATGAAATTTCTTTTTTCAAGCAGTTGAATTTCAGTTTAAATATAATACAGTTTTGGGGCGCCTAGGTGACTGCCGGTTAAGCCTCTGACTTCGGCTCAGGTCATGATCTCGCGGTTCCTGAGTTCGAGCCCTGCTTCAGACTGCGTGCTGACAGCTCAGAGCCTGGAGCCTGCTTCAGATTCTGTCTCCCTCTCTCTCTGCCCCTCCCCTGCTCGTGCTCTCTCAAAAATAAATAAGCATTAAAAAACCATATATATACATATATATAATACAGTTTGTATAAAGAAGAGAGTTTAAGAGGCATTACAAAAACACTAGGAAAATAGGTCTCTAATCTCTTGTGCATTTTGTCTAGAACCATCCTCATAGAACAAAACCGAACCAGCTCATAATTGAACAAAACAGTAGCATATCTGTGCTGCCAGATCTGATCTTATTTCTCTTTTTGGAAATTTGCATGAACATAGAGTTTGCCTTAATTTCAAGGCTTTAAGTTTAGAAGGAGAAACATTTCAATATAGGAATGCAAAATACACGGACATTTTTATTGAACATGTATTTACTTTGACAGGCAATGTGCAAACATGTTCTGTGTTTATTTTATATGGTCACCTCCTCAGTTCTCACTGATTACACAATTCTTACCCCAGTTTACAGATTAGGAAACATGGATTTTCAGAGCGTATTGACATTGTGGTATGACATTGTTTCAACTACTTACTCAAAGCCAATTACAGGGTGCCGGTAGCACATATACTAACACCCAAAGGAGCTGAGGGAGCAAAAAGATCTTTGAGTTGCACGAAGATCTGAATTATGCAAGCAGCAGAAATCCTCGGTGGACACCATGATACCTTTTAGATTATCTTTCACCCTCCAGGGTGGCAAATTACCTGGTAGACCCATTATGAATTAGGTTATTTAATCCTTTTTGTGCCATGGACCCCTTTGGCCTCCTGGTGAATCCCATGCACCCCTTCTTGGAATAATGTTTTTAAATGCATAACAGAAGGAATAGAAATGACATTGGAACAGTATTCAGTTCTAGCATCTGATCCCGGAGATTTTCAAGCATTTCTGCTCTGTCCCTCTCACCTCCCAAGTGTACCAATCCCCTCAGAGACTTTCCCTGCCTTCTTCAGAGAAGGTAAAGGAGGGACACCCAAGCAGGTTTTAGGAGGTAAGGGGTGGGGAGGAGGATGAGATGGGCTAAGGAGCGGTTTCTGAGATGGCGTTAGTTTCTTCCTTTTCCCTTCCGTCTACAAGCCTCCTCACTCCCCTAGCCCCTGCATCTTGCCCGAGATCAAGTCCAGTACTTCTCTGGTTTTTCTTCTCTTCCATCTTCACGATCTCAGGCCCAGCCCCGCCCACCTCCCTAAGCCCGCCCTTCCGTGGCCACGCCCCCGAGGCTCCTCCCTCCCCATAAATCCCTCCAGTGCCCCATCGCGCCTCTGGTCCTTGCCAATCACGCTGGACCACCCTCTCGGCCCGCCCCAGAGCGCACACCCGGCGGGTCCGCGGCTTCGCCCCGGAGGCGGAGAAGCTGGGGCTGCCAAAAGATGGAGTGTCGTGCGGTCGGCGGCTTCTCCGAGGAGCAGTTCCGGGAGGCCTGCGCGGAGATCCAGCAGCGCGCGCCGGCAGGCGCCAACTGGGAGCTGCTGGTGGAGACCCTGGGCTTCAGCATCTACGGGCTGCTGGACCAGGTAGCGGCCGGCCAGCTGGAGGATCCCAGGCAGTCGCTTGTCGGGGCCAACCTCCCCAGGGGAAGCGCGGGGCAGCGGCCTAGGAAGTCAGGGCCGGAGTTGGTCACGCGGAGCAGGGAGGAGCGAACGCTGGGGCAGTGCTGGCAACTGACTTTGCCCCTGCAGTTGGGAGGTCATCCGAATTCAGCCTAAGTCTGAGGCCCAGGGCGGGAGTGGTTTGTTGGAAGCTAATGATAGGGTTAAAATGCAGGACTGCAGAGTCTGAGCCCCATGCACTTGGCTGCAAGGGACGTGGATCCTCCTCCCGGGTGGGTGCCACTGATGTGTGTATGTTGGTGGGGTGGAGAGAACCTTAGGGTTTGCATACAGGTGGGAAGGAGACCAGACTTTTCAGAAACTGACTGGATGTGCAGGGTGATAGTGTGTGTGCAGAGCAGTGTGGCTGAGAAGGGAGCTAATATCATCTCAGTCATTTTAGTCATTTCATTTCGCAGCTGCCCCTTTCTTGTAAGGGGCACTTAAGAATTTGGTCTGAAGCTTTAGGGAGATTAACTTAAAGGGTAGGAGGAATAGAGTTGGTTATTAAGCAATTCTCCAGGCACTCCCGGAGGCCTTTGGAACCAGGTAGCTTTCCAGGTGGAACGATTGCGTTGTACCTGAGACCTTTCATCAGTTACAGTGAGTGATAGTAGCTGAAGGCACATGGGATAATAAATCACTTTTAGGCAAGTGAAGTGAAATCAAGGTTTACTGGCAGAGAACCAGAGTAGCATAGAGTAGGGAGGCACTCTGAACGTGTGTGTAGCAGGGCCACGGAGTGTGACAAAATGAACAAGAAGCTCACAGTCCAGCGCAGGTGGAATTAATTTCTGAGTGTAATTTCATTAGCTGCCTTGGTGCCAAAGTGGACATGTTTTCAGACAAAATCTTTTATTCTTCTGACCATTCCATTTTCCTTACCAGCCATATCCAGGCATTTGCCAAGTTTTGTCAATTCAGCTGCTCAGACAAGCTTGATATCTGGCCCCCTTCCCTTCCGTTTTCATTCCTTTGTGGTTGGCACTTTGGATGGTACCTTTCACCTAGAGTTGCAGAAGACTTCTGGCCTTCCTCCTTCCTCTCTGATCCCTTCCATCCTACACATTACAGCCTGATCAGGCACCTGAAGGAGAGGCTGTGGTCTTACCACTCCCCTTTCAGTGGCACTGTTGATTGCAGATTTAATACTATTATAATAGCTCACACACTGCATGCTGTCTTATGTTCCAGGCACTGTTTAAGTGCTTCACAGGTATTGACTTACTGAATCCTCATGTCAGTCTTAATGTAAGGCACTGTAATTATCACCTTTTTACCTATATGGAAATGAATGTGTGCAAAGGTTAAGGTGATTGCTCAAGGTCTGAACTGGGATCAGAACTCACCTGTCTACTTCCAGACCTGTGCCATGAGCAGGCTCCTGCATTGCCTCTCTGAGAGAAGTCAAATGCTGCTGGGTAGACTATACAGATCTTTCTCAACTTATGATGGGTTTACATCCTGATAAACCCATCATAAGCTGAAAATATCATAAGCTGAAAATGCATTTAATACACCTCAACTACTGAGCGTCACAGTTAGCCTAGCTGATCTTAACTGTGCTCAGAATGCTGTCATTAGCCTATTGTTGGGCAAAATTATCTAACACAAGGCCTATTTTATACTAAAGTGTTGAATATCATGTAATTTTTTGAAGAGTGTACTGAAAGTGAAAACAGGATGATTGTATGGGTGCAGAATAGTTGTAAGTGTAGTGGTTCACTGCCCCTGCCCAGCATCAGAAGGTACTATATCACGTATCACTAGCCCAGGGAAAGATAACAATTCAAAATTCAAAGTACTGTTTCTACTGAATGCATATTGCTCTTGTACGTTTGTAAAGTCAAAAATTATAAGTTATCCTGTCAAGTTGTTGACTGTATTGAATTGCATTAAGGCTTTTTATTTTATCCTGTTTCTTTTTATTTTTTAATGTTTATTTATTTTATTATTAAAAAAATTTTTTTTAATGTGTACTTTTGAGAGAGAGAGAGAGAAAGAGAGAGAGACAGAGTATGAGTGGGGAAGGGCAGAGAGAGAGACACACACACACACACAGAATCCCAAGCAGGCTCCAGGCTCTAGGCTCTGAGCTGTCAGTACAGAGCCTGACACAGGACTTGAACTCACTGACTGAGAGATCATGACCTGAGTCAAAGTCATCCACTTAACTGACTGAGCCATGCAGGTGCCCCAATGTTTGTTTATTTTTGAGACAGAGAGAGAGAGAGAGAGAGAGAGAGAGACCGAGTGGGGAGGGGCAGAAAGAGAAGGAGACACAGAATCCTAAGCAGGCTCTAGGCTCTGGGCTGTTAGCACAGAGCTTGACTAGGGGCTCGAATTCAGGATGGTGTAATCATGACCTGAGCTGAGGATCAATAGACTGAGCCACCCAGACGCCCCTCATACTTCCTGTTTGTTAATACCATCTAAAGATTTCCACTCTATTGAGATGAGTGAACTAGTTTGGTCCCAACTTACATTTCCAGCTTTATCTCCCATGACTCATCTGCACACCCCTTGTCCTCCAGCCAGCCCAGAGCACTCTACCCTTTACTCCAGTGAGCCTGTGCTTTCTTGCTTTTGTGCTTGTGAGCTGAGACAGTGCCTGGCTTTCTATTGTGTCTTGTTGCCATTGTGTATTGTTACATTGCAGGGCCTGCCTCCCTCCTGTGGGGAGGACATGAGTGGTATTCAGAATAGTTCCTATCCCTACTAATAATACCGTATGTCTTATTTCAACCTGCTTAGGGATAAGGGCAGTCATGGTACACTGATGTAAATTACACGTGCTCCCAGGTAACTTCTTTAAGTTTAAAGGGCGTGGGATTCCAGTAGGTGTGCCCTGAGCCTCAACAGCTAGGACGGAGGGCCATTGCTCCATGGCCACTTTGTTCTCCATCTGTATTAAAATGTCAGGAGGCCCTACTGAGTTAGGGTATAAGCCCTTTCCTAGAACCCTTCCTGGGTTCTAGCATTTTCCAGCATTATTTGCTGCCTGGCCCACTTTGCTAAAGCCTCATTTTCTTTCCAGTTTGACTCCACGTTTTGCCTTCTTCCCGGAAGAGAATTCCCTCTAATTTCCAGTTAGTAAATCTTTTCATCCGAATACAATACCTTATCAAAAGTGAATTCACTTGTCCCACGTTCTGCATAGACCTGCACCTATCTGCCCCAAAGCCCTTTTCTGTCTTGTGGGCCAGTGGTGTTTAATCCACCCTGCATGTTACCATTATGTGTCTTTTCTTCCACCAACCCAAACCATTTTACACACATGAGTGTATATGGCCTTGGGTCCTCAGGTCCCCAACTGGGGGCTCAGACCAGAAGACCTTGGTCCTTCTGTTAGTCTTCATCTTGATTAATCTACTTGACTATTGCTGCAGGTGAGTCCAGGTGAGGTTCAGTATTTCAGTTTTTGCTTTCTGGCTTTTTAAATTCCAACAACTGGGGTAAACAGAGTGGACTTGTTTGGAGCCCTTTAATGTTGAAGGGACAACAGGGGGTACGACTAGTCCATCTAACTTTAGGTAGTGCTACTTTGCCTCAACCCCATCAACATTGGCTTCATTCATCCTGTTTCTTAATAACCATCTAAAGATTTCCACTCTATTGAGATGAGTGCTCTGATTCTCCCCTCTCTTTCCCCATTTTCTTGTTAGTCTAATTTTTCTTGGCATCTTTAACATCCATTTAAGGGATACTGAGATAGGTAATCTGGTAAGTCTTCTTGGATTGCTCGAATTTTGCAGAAGTAAGGTTACACATAGTACCCATGCAAAGGGGACCTCCTCTATCAAAGTATTTACCATGATTTGGCTAAAAAGCATATTTAATAGATGAATATCTCCATCATGATAAAGCCAGTCCAACATGACTTGCATATAAAGCATATTAGTGGCCTCATGGGGTGGGGTAGTGAAAAGCAGGTAACACTAGGAATTTTTATGATAGGAAGAATCGGGCAGCCACCCTTCTCAGTGTAAACAGATTTTGCGGTGGCTTTTATCCATTCCACCAGGTTGACTGTTCCCTTGGGAACAACCTACTATGTGTCTGGATCACGTATAGACATTTATGTTAATCCACCATGAACTGTGACGATGATCTATTTTGCATGTTTTGAAAAGACTGAAGTGTAGGGGCATTTTAGTTATCTGGTGTAAAAAATAAATTATATTAAATTAAAAAAAAGATTGTAGCCTTTTCTGTTTATGTTTTTTATTTATTTTTGAGAGAGAGAGAGAGAGAGAGCGAGCGAGAGCGCGCAAGCAGGGGAGGGACAGAGAAAGAGGGAGACACAGAATCTGAAGACAGGCTCCAGGCTCTGAGTAGCTGTCAGCACAGAGCCCGACACAGGGCTTGAACTCACAAACCACGAGATCGTGCCCTGAGTTGAAGTCGGAAGCTTAATCGACTGAGCCACCCAGGTGCCCCATAGATGGTCACTTTTGATATACAGTATTTTGATACTTTTTCATTTTCTCTTTTTCTATTAAATCACAGGTTTTTGACGTTGAAAGTTTCTTTGCAACCGTTCTGTTCAATGCCATCATCTTTTTCATTCACTTCTTTTTTCTACTTCCTTTGCCTGCTGTTTCCTTCCTCTCTTCTCTTTTTTCCTCCCCAGGTTGTAATGTCAATAACTTACCATTACATAGTGATTTAATTTACAAAATGCTGTCACGTGTAAGTTTCCTTTATCCCTGTAAACAAATCTGGAAGATAGGTAGGGACAGGCCTATTTTCCTATTTTACAGATGGAAATAATACCCAGTTGTTAAGTGAGCCACACAGGACCTAATTACTAGTAACTAGACATGAACCAGCCTACTTTGATAAGCATAGCAGCAAATATACAGCTTGCTTCAAGGCAAGAATTACTTTCTCTTTCTGGAGGATAAGCAAAACTAGCCCCGAACTGCCACATGGTATCATGGGAAGAACATGGGTTTTGGAGGCAGACAATCCTGGGTTAAGATCTCCATTCTGCCCACTGTCATTCATTTTTTTTCATTCAGAGAAGATTCATCAAAGTGCCTCCCATGTGCTATTGCCCTCACAGGCACTGGGGATAAACAATGAATGGGAAGATGTGCCACTGTTCCAATGAATGAGTTCTTGAACAATGAACGACATTCACTGATGAGAATAAACCCATAGCATGTAATGATACATTGGGTGAAAAATGCTATGAAGACAGTAAAGTGGGGTAAAGGGATAGAGAGATGGTATCACAGTGGTGGCCAGGGATGATGTGATGTGTTTTAGATGAGGGAATCTGGAGAACCCTTCTGCCGAGGTAACATTTTAGTGGGGACAGAAATGAAGCGAGAGATTGCATCATGCAAATATCTGGAGGAGAAATGTACCAGAGAGTGTTTTTCAAAGCGCAAGCACATTAGGATCGCCCTGGGAGCTATTAAGACATGACCAAGCCCTACTCTAGAATCCCGGAATTAATTGATCTGGGTTGTGGCCTGGGTAGTCCTTTGAAAAACTCCCCTTTCATTACAGGGGTTGATCATTCTGTTGTCTCTACTTTTGTGTATGTTTGAAATGCTTCATAATCTGGTTTGTTGTTGTTTTTGTTTTCAATGTTAAAACTTCCCAGGAGATTCAAATGGACTTGCTGGGTTTTAAATCACTGTAGTAGGGGGAACACTGAGTGCTAAGTCCCTGAGTCAGGCGAAGCTTGCCTTGTTTTCCAGGAAGAGCCAAAAGGATACAGGACTGGGGTGAATCTATGGTTGGAGAGTAGCCAGGGGCCAGGCCCCACTTACTAGCTGGGTGATGTTATTCAGTTATCTTTTCATTTTGAAATCCCAGCTTCCTCATTTTCAAAACAAGGATAATATTTACCTTTCAGAATTACTGACCTCTCAACAGTCATCAAATGAAATGGTATATGGCACAATGGTATTTCTTTTTTTTCTTCTTTTTGTGTTTTATTTCTAACCAGTTGCCAAGTGATGCTGAAGCTACCAGTCCAGGGACTATACCCTGAGTACCACCAATGTATGGGGACCATCTAGAATGGTGCTGGGGGGTGGAGAGTCCTAGAGAAGCAGTGAGTGGAAACTGAAAGGTAAGAGGGAGAAAGAAGAATATCTTAAGACAAAAGCAACACCATTTGAAGACTTACTCTCCTGATTTTTAAGTTAGTGGCCACCTGGGGGAGTGAATGTTGACTTCTGAGCTGTGCCAAGAAGTCTCCCTGGTAGAGAAGGGCCACAGGTCACTTACAAAAGCGTTCCCAGTGATCTGCAGTCAGGTCTCCTTGGAGCTCTGGGCCACATCATCATGCCAGTTGACACTGTGACATGCCTACAGAGAGTGTGAAATCAGCAGGCAGAGCTTTGCACCCTCAATTTAGACCAAGTAAGTAGTGGTCTGAGCTGATGGGGTTAATGGCTTGACTTCTTAACATTTTTAAATCTGAATGTCTGGCGCTGTGAGAAGGGACTGCCTGCAGTGTGCCTTTGTCCTTTAATGGGCCTTCTAATCAAGAAGTTTGCTCAGGAGCTGACAGCTCTTTTCCAGGGACTGTTCTTTTCTATGCTGTGTACCTACTAAAATACAAAAAGCCTGGCATTCCTAGGAAAATGGTGTTTAGCCAGGCTGGGCTAAGGGACAGTTTGGCCTTTAGGTGGGAAGCACAGATTTAACTCCCACAAGAACAGGTTTACTTCAATGGCTGAGAAGTTTCCACTAGCACCCCACAGGTGAGATCATCATCATCAGGAGTGTCTTCACTTCCAGATTACAGGACTGTTCTGCCCCCTTCTCTCACCCTTTTACCTCTCTGCTAAGGGAGGAGTAGCTACCGGCATGAGTGACCTAATGATTATTGGACCTGGGACACTTATGGAGCCACATTTTACCAGTGGGCAGGGCCACCATGTTTGAATGCAGAGCACCCATGTGTGGCATTCTTCTACCTGCTACAGACTGAGGCCAGCTCTTGTGCTCTCTTGCTCATGCTCTCTCTCTCCCTCTGTGTGTGTCTCTCTCTCTCCCTTTTTCCATATTCCTGAGCAAGCAGCTGGATGGATATATCAGAGCCTCAGGTCTTCCCCTCCTCACCTCTCTCTCCTGATGAGCATGTGGTGTGAGACTGTGTGAGAATGCTGGTCCCAAGGTTTAAATTGAGGGGACTGAGAGGAGAGGGCTGAGCAGGACCTCCCACTCCCGTCTTGGTATAAGCCAGGCTTCATACCCTCACCCTGTCTTTCACCAAATTCCTCCATGGGGATCACAGGAGGTGACTATTAATAAAGCAAAACTCTGATTTTCATTGGGCCTTCAGGACTCTGAGAGCAGAAGTGACTTGTCAGCAAAGATTTGGACATTCTGGATCCCTGGACACAATACCATACCAATTGAACCAGGGGCTGAATTGGAGCAGTGTCAAGTGGAATATGGTTCTTGCTGGGTCTTCCAACCTGCTGTTGACATCAGAGTCACCACCTATGGGTGGAAGGAGAATTCTAGTGGGCCCTTCAGTGGGAATAGTTTGTTACTTCACAAGCTCACAGTCCCTGGACATAATTTTGTGAGGCTATTTTATCCATCAGGGAAATTATGTAAATGAATGTATTCATGTAAGAAAGGGAGCATCCATGCAAATACGAACCTTTGAATTTTAGTCTGGGACTTTTAATGTGTTTTGTTTTTTAGGGGGAGAGAGAGAGAGAGAGAGAGAGAGAGAGAGAGAAAGGAAATATGAATGAGCCAGGGAGAGAGGCAGAGGGGGAGACAGAGACAGAATCCTAAGCAGGCTGCATACTCAGTGCAGAGACCCATGCTGGGCTTGATCCCACGACCCTGGGATAATGACCTGAGAGGTGAAATCAAGAGGTGCCCCTTTAATGTGTTTTTACGACCCAGAAAAGCTTAGATGGGGTGCCTGGGTGGCTCAATCGGTTAAGTGTCTGGCTTTGGCTCAGGTTATGATCTCACAGTTTGTGAGTTTGAGCCCCACATTGGGCTCTCCGCTCTCACTGCAGAGCTTGCTTCGGATCTTGTCTCTCTCTCTGTCCCTTCCCAGCTCTCTCTCTCTCTCCCTCTCTGTCAAAAGTAAATAAACACTAAAAAATTAAAAAAAAAAAAAGACCCAGAAAAATTTAGAGATAGACTTAACCACCTTATTTTGCCATTTAGTTTAGGATAGATACCTCTCCATAGCTACCTTTGGGTGAATGAAAACTCCAAAATATTTGTTCATGTGCTCGTTCAAGCAGTCTTTAGGACCTGTTGTGTGCCTGGCATATGCTAAATCCCGGTGATACCTGATGAATAAGACAAAGTTCATACCTTCAAGAAGCTTTAAGACAATAAAACAAGCACTTTATATATTATATAGATCTGAGTTTCTGACCTTTATCATTTTTTTTTTTCTCTCTTGGAACATCTTCTTTTAACATTTCTTCCAGAGTAGGTCTGCTGCTGAATTCCTGCAGTTTTTATTTGTTTGAAAAACTTTTTATTTCTCCTTCACTTATTTATTTTGAGAGAGAACAAGGGTGAGCAGGAGAGGGGCAGAGAGAGAGGGAGAGAGAGAATCAGAGCATTGTCAGCACAGAGCCCAACGTGGGGCTCAATCTAGCGAACCAAGAGATCATGACCTGAGCTGAAATCAAGAGTATGTCGCTTAACTGACTGAGCCACTCAGGAGCCCCTCTCCTTCACTTTTGAAGGACAGTTTCACTGCATACAGCATTCTAGGTTGGTGGATTTTCTCTTTTAATACACTATGTATTTTATTCCACTCTTGTTTTACATGGATGGTTTCTGACAAGATGTCTGGTGTAATCTGCATCTATGTTCCTCTATAGGTAAAGATTTTCTTTTTCTTTTCTGAATTTAAATAGGATATATTTTGCTACCTAATTTGGATGTAAATTAAAAATAAATTAATTAAAAAAATAAATAAATAGGGTATATTTAAGGTGTTTTTTTTTTTTTTGTATTTGTCCCGTGTGGCGTGCTCAAGATGGGCAGATTTACTTTGAAGGGTGGTCTGAGCCTGCACAGTAAACACCCATGTGATTCAAAATAAAACGTAAATATGACTACGACACAAAGTTTCCTCTCTTACATGTGTAATTGCACTACGACTCATTGGCAGTTCAGAGTTTTCCGGAGTTGTATGTTTTGGAAGTGGTGGTAGCAATGGTCTCGAGCAGGGATCACCAGACTTTTCCTCTAAAGGGCCAGCGAATAAATATTGGAGGCTTTGTGGGCCAAGAGGCAAAATGGAAGATATTATGTAGGTGCTTATATAACCACCTAGAAATGTAGAAACAATCCTTAGCTTGTGGACTGTTCAAAAATAACCAACAGGACAGATTTGGCATCACCTGACTAAAGTATGTTTCTGACACCTGATTGCTCGGTCATTTTAGGATTTATGAGCCTGAGACTCTAGCTGGGTTCTCAGTTTCCTCATCTGTAAAGTGGAAATAATTCCTGTTCTGCCAAATTTGTATGGGGATCCAATGAGAAGATACATTTTGAAACACACAGTAAATTAAATGGTTTTTGTTGTGAGCCATAGCTAAGTGTATATGTCCTACCTAATATACTCCCCAGAGGCCTGGTTTATACCTGTTGTCCTGGTGATATTTTTACCACATCCCTTTCACTCTCAAAAGTATGCTGGTTGGAATGATAAATAATATGGTCATCCTCGCTATAACTATATGCACTTCAACAGCTTTCTTATTTATCCAATGGTATGTTTGGAGAGGTCAGTGACAATCCAGAGGCAGTATCACAGACCATGACCTCAGCTGTCCGATCACTGGCTGCAAGGCCAGGTTCTACGGTCATTATTTGAGTGACTTTAGGTGAGTTTCACAGACTTTTTTTTTTTTTTTTTTTTTACAGCTCTAATGAGGTATCATTTGTATACCATAAAATTTACTCAGTTTAAGTGTACAGTTCAATGAATTTTAGTAAATTTATGGAGTTATGCAGCCTTCATCACAGTCTAATTTTAGAACATTTGTGATATCCCCAAAAGACACTTCTTGTGGTTGTTATCATTACCAGTCCAGACAGCCACCAATCTGCTTCCTGTCTCTGTAGACTTGCCTTTTCCAGAAATTTCTCCGAACTCCTTTAGCCTCAGTTTCCTTGTCTGAAAAATGGGTTTCCCAATGAGCCACACTTCATATTATCATTGCGTGGATTAAGTGAGATAATCCGATATCAGTCCAGTGTCCGGTATTCAATAAGCACTCAGTGAATGTTAGCCATCATTATTATCTTACCTAGCTATGTGCAATCCTTAGGGATTAAACCTGCCATGTTTTCGTAGAGAGATCTAAAATATTAAATCAGATTTACTCAACTGCCTTTTTTTTTTTTTAATGTTTTTATTTGTTTTTCAAGGGGAGAGAGAGACAGAGCATGAGTGGGGGAGGAACAGAGAGAGAGGGAGACACAGAAGCTGAAGCAGGATACAGGCTCTGAGCTGTCAGCACAGAGCCCAATGCGGGGCTTGAACCCACGAACTGTGAGATCATGACCTGAGCCGAAGTCAGACGCTTAACTGACTGAGCCACCCAGGCGCCCCACAACTGCCTTTTCTTTAATCTTGATACACCCTTCCAAGTGGCAGCTGTAGCTTGATTCCTGTCATTAGAATTGATGCTCCTTGGTGAAAAATGCTTACTTTTCTTAACTTCAGAGCCTGTTTACTTGCCACAGAGTGGCTGGAGTTGGTCAGCTTCCACAGTCATAGTTGAGATCTTGTCCCCTCCTGCGGAATGGGAATGAGCTCTTCTTTGAGAGGTTAAGAAAATTCAGCACACACTCAGAGGTGCATTTTCAGGATTAGACAAATGTGATTTATCAAGACTGTCTCCCAGTCAGTGAGGTCAATGCAGATGAACATCATGATTTACAGAGACAGGGTGACACCTTTCTGGATCAGGTGGGGGAGAGGTAAAGGAGGTCTAACAGATTAGTCCTCTGAGGGAGCTGCAAATGTCAAATGCAAACATTGTGACATTTTGGCATTTCTCATATGTAAACACATGAGCTCTTACAGAATTTATCCTGCTCAGGACAAATAAGTGTGCTGTTGGCAGTAGTGTTTCTCAAAATATGTTAACCTTATAAATGCAGTTGAAAATAAAATGTCCAGTTCTTTTGTGCATTTGAATCAGCACTGCTAAGAAATACAACAATCTGATGTTTAGACAAGTGTCCCAGAATAAGAGTATCTTAAAAATTACTGATTAGTGAGATCAGTAGCAAATTGCCAAACCCTGTCCCCACACCTCCACCATTTCTTCATTTATAAAGTGGAGATAATAATATGCTTACCTCATAGGATTATTTTATGTATTAATCACCAAGCACAGTGCCTGGCTTCATACTCCATAGATGTTAGTTTCTCTAAAAAATGTGCATTATGTTACAGTTCTGAATCCTCAATTATTTAATATGGAAAAGGGGATCATTGTACCCACCTTATGAATGACAATGACATCTAATATCTGCTAAGTACTTATGTGTGAGGCACAATGGTAAGAATTTTAGATGGATTAGCTCACAATCCTCATAATCATCCCCTTAAGTACAAATTCATTAGACCCACTTTGCAGCTGAGGAAAGCAAGGCTAGTGGGTAGAAGAGCTTTGACCCTACTGGGTTGTGACTCTGAGCCCATGCGGTAACCACCATGGGGTATTTTCTGGTTTTTGAGATGACTCTGGAATAATACACGTAAAGATAGCAAAGCACTAGTCCGTTGAAAGTTCTGTTATTCATCCTTTCCCATTCCTGCCTATCTCCTGCTCTGGATCTGAATCTCTATAGAAGAGGCATCTAAAAAATATTCCTCTGGCTGCTTGGAGGCCTGTTAGACAAACACCAGGCTTAAGGCCTCAGGGGAGCATCTCAGTGGGCGGTCCATTCTGGGTGGTCCAGGGAAGGAGCAAGAGCACTGGCTTGGGGACCAGAAGGAACAGGTTCCCGTCCAGCCTTTGCAACCAACAGCTTCATCAGTGGGACCCTTGGCAAGTCACTGACCTCTTTTACGTAAAGGTCTAAGGCCCCTTCTGGCTCTAAGATGCTATGTGATGGGTCTTCTTTATCTTAATCATTAGATTGTGGTTTGGAACAGTGGTTTGAAGGAAATGTGCAGACAGTAGGGCTAAACAGGAGACACTGAAGGAAGTAGAATGGCCCATATCACCTTCTTTCTGGCTGTCCCAAGTACTAGCTGTGGGACTCAAGCAAGTAATTTAGCCTGCCTGAGATAATTTCTTCACATAAAGATGGAGATAACACTAACATCCCCATCTCTATCACAGAACTCTGTTAAAGATTACATGAGGTAATGAATATAAAACTGAAAACTGAACAATTACTAGTATTAGTAAAATAATTTATAGCAGGTCAAAGTGACCAGAAAACTTCAAATACAGAATGCATGGCTATTGCGTGACTACTGACATCACCAGGGGGAAGTATGTTCCAAGCTCAAAAGCCAAGAATATGTGTATGCCCGATTTCTTCCCAGGGCCAAGGATACAGTAAGTCCTAGCAAGTTTATAATTTTATAATAAAATTTGTTAATTTTTTGTAAATATACTTTTTTCTGACCTAGTGGAAGGAGGTGGCACTTTCTATAACAGTGTGTGGAGTTTCAGATATGCAAAATTAAATATACTTACTGTTGATTAACACTGGCCATGATCTCTTCCCTCTCTTCCTTGACAATGCATTGTAGCAATGCTTATGTACTTCTGTACTGTTTTAATGGATTTATACATAATAGTTTCTCCTTGTAAATGCATCTAAGTCTTATCAGCACTATTCTGGCCGTCTGCTTTTCTACTTTAGAGTAATAATGCCAAGTAAAAACAAACCTGGACTCACAAGGAGAGACTTTTATCCAAAAGGATTATTGCAAAGTGGGGAGAGAGATTATTGTAATAGGGAGAACGCTTTGACCATAAGATCTGTGAATGTCTCAAGAATGAGGCAAAAAGAGTTTTTCTTTTATAGAGATGAGTATACAAGGTGAGAAACCAGTGTGAGGAAGTGAGATAAAAGGTGGCATGCCTGGATAGTAGATCAGAGAATATTTTGCCCTGAGGCTAATCTGTTCTCAGGAGGGGCTGTATGCTGGCTCAGCCTGAGGGTGGGCCAACATTTAGGGGAAGAATGAGAGAAACTTAACCAGTCTGGTTCACAAGCATTTTGTTCTGATCGGATCAGTGGGGACAAGCAGTTCAGCTAATCATTTATGAGGCAATGCAAGGGAATTCAGAGCGTCTGTGTCTGGCCTTGTCACAGGTAAACAAGGGCAGCATCTGGGAGTCTTATCTAAGTCCTATGGGGAATGATGGTTCTTTGCAACAAGCTCTTTTCTGGAACACAAAGGAGAGGGGAGTTTTCTTAACCTTCACTGTTCCCCCAAATCACAGGACTCCTGTAAAATTCATTGTTGGAAAGGATCATTTTTATCAATTAAGATTGCTTTTAGCTGCAAGTAACAGGAAACTGTACAAACAGTGACTCGAAGAGGGGTTTATTTTTCTCATTTAACAAGTAGAGCAGGGGTCAGTAGTTGATGACACTGGTTTAGCTGATCAATGATGCCAGTAAAACAATGAGTCTTTTTAGTCTTCCTCCTCATGTTTGGTACCTCTTCATTACAAAATAGCTGCTGTAGCTCCAAATAGCCATAGTCAAACCAGTGTAGGAGACCGGCAAAGTCATTAGTTGTGTACATTGCCACAGAGGTTCTCTTAGCAAGAAAGAAGGCACTCTGTGCTACGGTAAATCTTCTGTTTCTTCTGGTCACTGTATTCTACACAAGGTATTTACTGATTCTCTACCACCGAATAATTTTTTTTCAATTTTATTCATACATGGAGAATTAGAAAAATATACACCAAGTTTTACAGCATGATAAATAAATGGAGACATTCTTACAAATGATTTTCTGGAGGAGCTTCAGGAAAGCCAAGAATCTCTTGAGTAAACTTATTTGGAATCATTTATTGAATCATCTACTGAATCTTACACATAATGCAGAAAGTTTATATTTCTAATTTTAAGGAGATCTTACACATCAGTAATAAAAACTTTGCCCAAATCAAGCCAAGCTTTATTCCCTTTCCTATCTATTTGCACAAACAATGGTACCCAATCCTGATGAGATGTTCCTGTGCTATTGGCAAGAGTATACATTGGTATAAATTCTTAAAGCCTTATAAAAAGCATGAAGAACCTTAAACTTATAAAAAAGCATAGAGAACCTTTACTAAAATCTATCTCTAAGGAAGAATGAAAAAAATTAGAATTATGGACCAAGTTGGTCCATCTGAAATAATAATTATTCTAGCAATATTTATATTTGTAAAAATATTAGAAACGAAGGACTGAATGAGAATAATTAAATTAGGTCTGATCTCTCCATAGAGAATACAAGTTGTTTAAACCATATTATTCCGATTTTGTAACATATAGAAGTATTTATGTACTTAAAAGAAATAATGTCAGATATTACTAATAGATCTTTGTGGATTATGGGGTTACATGTCATTTATATTTTCCTTATTCAGTTTTTTGCATTTTCCAATTTTCCTATAATGAGTATTATTTCTACAGTTATAAAAAATTCACTTTATTTTTTAAAGGAAAGTAAAATCGTGTGTATGTTTGCAGAGATCCTTGTCAGAAAGAAATAATAGGTGAAAAGGTGCCTTGATCCAAGAATTTTGGTGGGCTGTTTGTTACTTGAAAAGAACATTTTATTGATAGACGAGGGAAGTGTTACCAAGCATTTTGTTCCTCTGGAGTCCTGGCATTTCTCAGTTCTGCCACGAAGGGAGTGTTTAAAGGAAGTTGTAACAATAGTTCGTTCTTCTGTATTCAAGTAAATCACATCGTTTTATTTTTCTCTTTCTAAGAGGGCTTTCTGTTTTTCTTTTCTGTGATATGTATAGGACTGAGGTCACTAAGGACAGTAACTAAATTCAGAAGGGGAAGGGAAGCAGTGTAAGGAAACAGTTTGTCTTAATTTATCCAGATAACCAAAGTTAACTCATTTAAGCTGAGATCATTATCTCAATGCATAATTATCCCTTTTGCTCAGTATGTACAGAAAATGGGGCCCCAGCATTCCTGAACAGGGAACTGTCTCTCTTCCAGAGATGATTAATAAATGTATGAGTATGTATAAACCCTCACTATCTTCCCATCTGTGTGAGGGGAGGGCACAGGAGGGAGAAGGAGGTGTTTCTCCTGATGTTTGTCTTTTGGGGTATACAAACTAGCAGATCTAAATACCTCGCGTGCTGTGCTCACAGCATGTGAGGTGTTTAAATCTGCTAGTTTGTCATTTGCTGGTTGGAAACCTTTGGTATAAAGTCACATACTTTTAGAGCTGGAAGAACTTTATGAATTCCATTTCAATTGCATCTTCCATTTCTTACCAGTTAATTTAACAGATAGATGAGATTCTTAAACTAGGATATGTTTTGCCCTGGGTTATGCCCCCTGAGCCAGGAAGCCCTTGTAGCCTCAAGATCTCTAGAAAGCTTCACCATGTTTACCTCTTGACTTCACATGTTCGATTAGCCAATAACATTGCTTTAGCACATGGAAGAACGTGTCATTCTAAAAGCATCGTTTTGTTTTATTTGTTTGCTTTTGCATGGAACTTAATCTAAAAGCCTTTGGTTTAATCTTAACAGTAAAGCCTTTAGGCAAGAGGAGGGTCAGGAATTGTTAGTTGCCATTGTAGGGAAAGTGAAATGCATAACATGGCCAACTCTAGCCCCAGAACCCTCACAGAGGAGGATATGGTCTCGCATGAAGGAAAAAAAAAAAGGCCAGAGGGTGGGGGGGGGGGGGGCGGGGAGAACTCTCATCCTTTGGAATCTAGAAATGGTCTCTCTCTCTCTCTTTTTTTTTTATAAAGAGGACTAATGTGATTTGAAGCTGATGTTTTATACACAAGTTCTATACATAAAAAGGAAGTTGTTGACAGATTCTTTCTTGGCATTGATAAAAACAATGTGTTCGGTTTCATTATGCCCCATGGATATCTAAAATAGTAACCTGTCCCCTGAGCATTAGCTGCCTATATGACACTCCCACTTGGATGTTTAATAAGCATCTTAAACTCAAAAGTAGAATTCTTGATATCCCCATAGCTCACATATCACCTCTTCCCAAGTGTTCTCTATCTTAGAGCATGGATCTCTCATTTACCTAGTTCAAGCAGAGGTTCTAAGTAATTCTTTACTTTCTCTTCTCCACAGGCAATCTGTCAGCACTTCTTGCTAACATTACTTCTAAATATAACCCTAAATCACTGACTTCTCTCAATCACTGTTGTCACCTCCTTGTTTAAATCACCATCATCTCTTATCTGCAGAACCATTATCTGAAGACCATTGCACTGGTCTTCAAACCATCTCCTTGCTCCCTTATGATCTGTTTTCTACCAAGCATCAAGGATCATCTTTTTATTTAGTGTTCCTCTGTTTAAAGTCACTCATTGGTTTTCCTTAGTAATTAGAACAAAATCTTTATCCCATCACCCTGGTTTACAAAGCCCTGTGGAGTCTGGACACCACTGTCTCTCTGACCTCAGCTCCTACCACCTCTCCAATCCACAGTTCTCTGGATCTTATGACTTCCTGTTTTTTGAGCATGAACGTTCATAAATGTGAAGGTCTTCCCTATACCAGGAATGGGTTTTCCTTATCTTCCCATGGCTGGTTCCTTCTAATATTTAGAATAAGATGTTCTGATAAAGGTTATCCCTCATAGAGGTCTTTCCTTATTACTTGATTACATAGGACACCCCTTGCCCCCAAAACAGGCACCACTGATGACATAACTTTCCTTATATACAATTCAAATTACCTAGATAGCATTTATAGCCACCGCCACCACCACCACCAATGTCTACAATAAATGTATGATCCACTAGAGCAGGGGCCTCATCTGCTTTTTCATTATTGTGTTACCAAGACCACAGAGGAGGTACCTCAATAATTGGTGTTGTATGAACATCTGCTTTTCATATGCTGTGTCATCCGGCTGTCTATTTGGAAATCAATAGATTGTTTTGCCTGTTCTGTTTTTACAGCAGACTGGACTTTATGAGTATAAAGTCTTTGGTGTTCTGGACGACTGCCCTCCGGCTTTACTCGCAGATGTCTACATGGACTTAGACTACAGAAAACAGTGGGACCAATATGTTAAAGGTGAATAACGTCTATTATTAAGAAAAAAAAAATCTAGAAAGTAGAATCTATTGTTACTTATTCCAGCTAGTAGAAAGCAACAGGTTCAATTTCTACTATGTTATGTTTTATTTTTAATTTTGGCATGAAAGTCTTAAGTGTTGGGCTGAAACGTGATTCCTTTGTGATTCCTTTGTGATTCCTTGCATTCCCTTAGCTGCTAGTCTCCAGTTTGCTCTGGGGGCTCCTTTGTTCTCACTGTAAGTTCAACATCATCTCACATATCTAGGTAGTCATAGGCAGCTTCTTGGAGGAGGTGGTGTCCGAGCTTTGTTTTGGAAGTTGAATCAAAGTTTTATCAACAAGAAGAATGCATATAGGTGAGAGGGTGAGAAGGTGAGGGGATGGGGGGCTTGAGGCCATCTGAGGCCCAGGGAACAGCATGAATAAAGGGAGGAAGGCATGAAACAGCATGGTATGTTCAAAAACTGTGAGCAGTTTGGTTTTATTGTGTTATTGGGGTAGCAGAATGTAGAGCTAAGGGAGGAGGAAGGTCCAGAGCTCCAAGGCTCCAGTTCTTAGATTTTGCCCTGAAAGTCAAGGAGGAGGGGAAGGGTGATGCCCTGAAGGAGAATGCCACCTGTGAAAGGCATTAAATAGGGGTTCCTCCTGTCACTTAAAGGTGGGAGTGGCCTCTGCCAAATCAGTCACAGTGGAAGAGAACTGCAGAACTAGCCAAGGTGCATGTAAACTCTGAAAGACCTTTGCTATAGTCAGGACTTTTGGTTGCAAGCAACAAAAAGTTAACAAATGCCAGTGTAAGAAATGGAAAAGAGTTTATTGGTTTCATGGCATTGAAAAGTCCAGGGGTATCTGACTTCTAGGACAGCTGCATCTAATGCTTAAATAACTTCTCCATCTCGACTCAGTTTTCTTCTGAGTTGACCTAATTCTCAGGCAGATTCTTATGTCATGGCAAAGATGGCCACCAGAAGATCCAGGCTTATAGTCTAACCATATAAATAATAACCCCACAGGAACAGGAAGGAGCATTCCACTTTCCTGCTCACGGCAGCCAGAGCCCCACAATTTGCTCTCATGGCCTCCTGTGGATGTTTGTCATGGTTGTGGTCTCCTAGTGTTTTCCAGTACCCTTTCTATCTAGGAAGAACTGTGATACTTGTCCATTCAAGGGAGAAGCCAGATGTTCTCTGTCCCAGTCTCCTCAGGGATGTAATATAGATGTTGCCAGTAAGACACACATGCAGCTTCAATGTGAGAGAGAACTGCAGCGTCCAAAATCAATTTTCTGGTGATGGTCAGGGCTAAGGTGTCTGACACTGGGAGAAACAGTTGCAGAGCCTCTGATGTTTGGTACTTGGCATCAGCCATTCACGCTATGGTGTCTAGTCCGGTAGCAGCAGTAGTTTGGCTTCTCTGGAACAATCCTGAGGTTCTAAGCCTGGCTCTGGTCCTTCTACATATTCTGTGAGCTACCTGAGGGCCTTTACTAAACCACAAGGTAAGACCCTGGCCAGATGCACCATCCCCGAATGAATCACTGTGGCCACATCTTGCTCATTTTCCCAGCCCTGAAATTAATGCTGAGTCAGTCCTGCTTAAACCGCATAGTCAAGGAGGGGAAGGGTGAAGGAGAATGGAGATCACTGGTTCAAGAAGGGGGAGGTGATGCTGAGTATGCAAAGGTCACAGATGTCTACTTCTTCCCTTCCTCTCAAGGGCTGTCTTTAGTCTCTTGTGGCACCAATGGGCAAGCTCTTTAATCCATGGTCTTCTAACAGATTTTCCTCCCAAAGCTGAATTAAAGAATACTTTTCCCCCATCAGCATCTCCTTAAGGGTCTGTCATGGTTACTTCAGCAGCCTTGGCTTGCCTCCTTCTTTAAATAAATGCTTAGTATGAAGGCATACTGCACAGCTTGGGGTCAGAGGGTGTACATGCCATTGAATGCTTTTGCTCTCTCCAGCCAAGTTAGCTGCTATTTGCACAATATAGAACGATCAAATATTAAGGGAATCTGGTCATTGCAGTCGTGGCAGTGTATAAAGAAACAGGGGAGAGAAGCAAGACACTTAGGGTTAGCCACAGCTATGCCACTTCCTAGCTGTTTAGGAAGGACACTGCCCTGGCTAGAACCTTCATTTCCCAGTTGAACGCACTAGACTGGGTGACTCAGTTCAGGGCTAGCTGTAATAGGTCAAGAAATCTAGAGAGAGAAATCAAAAGCAAAACTACTGGTACTCTAGTGACATCTGCTGGCTGCCCTGATTTTAAAACCTGAACGTTTAGTTTTGGATGCCTGATTTTGTTCCATTGCATTGTATTTGAGAATCTTGCTTGTGCTATACAATGGACACATTTTGTTATTTTATTTTTACTGTGTTTTAATGTCTACTAGACTCTGCTCTTGGGCAACAAGCTTTTAGCATTAATGAATCTTATTTCTCCTAGAGTTCTGTGCCTTATGAGTTAGTGGTTTATCATTACCCTCAGAGATAATCACACCTAGGCTTCTTGTTAAATGAAGCCCAGAAAGCTTCCAGATACATTAACTTCTTTTGTTCTCCTTAGAACTCTATGAAAAGGAATGCAATGGAGAAACCGTGGTCTACTGGGAAGTGAAGTACCCTTTTCCCATGTCCAACCGAGATGTATCCTTTCTCAAGGCACATCACTACTTGACTTCCTAAGTGTTTCTGTGCCCCTTGGCTATTGCCCAGTGGTGTCATGCCCATGGCAATGTGGACAGTGTTGTCCTTTGATTCTTGCAGAAACATCTGCTGAAGCTGTTGCTTCTTGTGTGGCTTTTGGAGACCTCAGAGTGTGATTTCTGGGCCTGACCATGTGGTGCGTCTATGATTGTGGTCACTGGAGGGCAGCTCAGACTTTCCTGGAAAGTTTTCTAAGGCTTGAATTTGTTGGCTCCAGAAATGGGGACCTGGAGAGAAGTTCTTCTAGTGTTTACAAATTCCCTCGATCTAGAGGTGGAAGTGAGCACCCAGGGAGGTAAAGTGACAGAGGCATACATACAGAGTGGGGACTGCAACTCACACCCTCACTTTTCCAGCTCTCCCCATCTCCTCTCCAGTTTGAGTGACCCCACAGCGATCCCTCCTTGACTGCTGGCTCTGGGTACTGGGGATATGTTTCTTCCCCAGTTTCCTCATTTATCATTAAAGCAGTTGAATGGAATGTGGGGAGTTTTAGCTAACACTACAAGGTTCTAGGAGGCCCTCTCAGGATAAGCCTCCTATGGGGGATGGAATTTCAAGGACAGGCAGGGTGGGGGCAGGATGACTGAGGGGTGAGGTTTCCACCCCTTCACCGTCCTCTTCAATCACAGCAGTCAAGTGTTTTACACACTGAATTTCCATAGAAGATCCTTTCAGCAAAGGGTCTTGTGGATTAAAAAAAGTTTGGAGAGCCACTGAATTTCTAGCTCTGACATTATACAAGTTTGTATGTTCTTAAATAATTATTCACAAGAAAGAGAAGGAGCATGCGGGTGTGTTTTATAGAAATTGTGTGTGTGTGTGTGTGTGTGTGTGTGTGTGTGTGTGTGTGTTGGCCTCTAAGTGTATGTGTTTACCTTGGCTCCAACCAGATTATAAAATCCTTAGGGGTTTATTTTTATTTTTATTTTTTTTTTAACATTTGTTTATTTTTGAGACAGAGAGAGATAGAGCATGAACGGGGGAGGGTCAGAGAGAGAGGGAGACACAGAATCCAAAACAGGCTCCAGGCTCTGAGCTGTCAGCACAGAGCCCGACGCGGGGCTCAAACCCACGAACTGCGAGATCGTGACCTGAGCTGAGGTCGGACGCTTAGCCGACTGAGCCACCCAGGCGCCCCTTAAGGGTTTATTTCTTGCCCGCATACTGCTAGGTAGTTGGTCCACACATGGTACATATTTCAACAGATCGTGGATTACTTCTTAGGTTTTATGTGGTTACCTCTGATCCTACCAACAACTGTGCAAAGTGAGTTCCATCATCCTCATGTTGTAGTCAAGGGAACTGATGCAAAGAGAAGTCAGAACTTTGCTGTGGTTTACACAACTAGTGGGTGGCAGAGGCAGGTTCTGGACCTGGGTGCAGCTCTTTCCAGAGATGGTGACCTTGACCAGGGCATGAGTCCATCTCTCTGACCTCACTGTGACACTGCTGGGTAGGTCTTAGGAGTGGACACTTGGGGCTACTTGAAGTTCTATTTAATTGGATTTCCAGGCCCCACAGTCCCACAGTGAGTTTCTCATATGCACATATGTCTCTCCACTAAGGGTTAAATTTTTGAGAACAGAGAATAGCGCCGTGGAAAAGAACATTCATTTTGAGCCAGAGATCCCAGACTGAATGTGAGCTTATTCCCTGATTTGTTGTGTGATTTTGGAAAAGTCCCTTCGCTTCTCTGGACCTCAGTGACCTGGTGGTTCTCTGTTCATAGGCTCTATGGAAGGTCCAGCAACCTCCCAACCCTTTGAAGACCTTTGCCAAGTCTTAATAGATCAGCTGATTTTTCCTCAATGGAGTGTCAGGTGATATCTGTCACATGAGCTGAGCAAGTTTTAGGAGAGAGTAGGACAATCTTGGCTGTGAGGAAAGAGGCCTGGGGGAGGAAAGCCAGAGCCAAAGCAAATTCATTTCTCCCCCAAGACATTTAAGAACTTTACTCGTCAGTCCACAGAGAGCAGGGGCAACAGCCCATCCTGCAGGCTGTCTGAGTGAAGGCTGGGACCACTGTGGGTGCTGCAGAGACTCTGAGGTGGCATGGGGCTATGGTTGTTGCTGTTATAGTAAGTATAATTGTGTTATACTTAGGGTGATTTTTTTTTTTTAATTGTTTAGTCTTTGAATTTCTTCTAGTGCAAAACCTAAAATTCTATTGAGGCCTGTCTAGCTATGAAAGTCTAACTAGGTTTGGGGGCCAGATCTGGGCTTGCATTCAGGTTCCAGTTGAGCTATGGGTCTTTGGCAAGTTTCTTTACTTTTCTGAGCCTCAATTTTATCATCAGTAGGATGGGGATACTTACACTGAACTCACAGGGACCATTTCAGGATCAAAACTGGTGCTACATGTAAAGCACATAGTAATGGCTGAATAAATGGTAACTCTCACTGTTTCTTAGGATTAAATTATCTTCTCTAGAATAGTGCCATAGACATAGTGAGTGTTCTACAAGTGTTTATTGAGATGAAATGGCTTTGTTATTTTTGGTGAATCAATGTTGACCCAGAGGGGACATCTACCTACTAAACATTCAGGTGCTTAGGTTTCTTCCTATGACCAGCAGGTGTAAGTAACATTGCTTGGCCATCCTCTGTGCATAGAAGTCAGCAACTAGAGCTTTGGAGGAGGGCAGGACAAAGTTTATGGGGTGCCTGTCCTGCCCTGGTTTCTCCAGTGCCTCCACCAAGCATGCCTGCTGAGCAGTGTAACCCCCTTTCCCTACAGAGGGAAACTTAGCCTCAGAAACAGGGAGTAACCAATGCAGAATCACACTGCTGATGAGTGATCAAACCTCTGATACCTCACAGTGCCTTCTTAGAGAAGGGAGGAGGGGTTTCTGTATATAATTAAAAGCATCAAGGACTCGTTCACAGGTAGGTAAGGCATGCTGTCAAATGAGAACATCAGACAGTATGGGACACCATCTTACAGTGCAGGTAGAGAGACAGGGCAAGGAAGTGAAGTAACAGTATAAGGGAACAAATGCCAGGTGAGAGGAACAGAGTCCTCTCCCTTTGCCTCTGGCTTGTGGGGTTTCCTTCTGCCCATCTATAAGGCTGGCATTGATATCATGCCTTGACTGGCAGTACAGTACATCTACATCCGGCAGCGGCAAGAGCTGGACGTGGAAGGGCGGAAGATCCATGTGGTCCTGGCCCAGAGCACTTCTGTGCCGCAGTTTGCCGAGAGGCCTGGTGTGATCCGGGTAAATCGGTACAAGCAGAGCCTCGCAATCGAGAGTGATGGCAAGAAGGGAAGCAAAGGTAAGGCCGGGGTGCATGTTGGTGCACTGACCAGGGCCACCTGTATCAAGGCCATGCTGATTGTGAGGCACGTAAAATTCATGGTGCTTATTCCCCGAGTTCAGAGAACAGGCACGTGTAGAAGACAACACCCGGAGAGAGACTCCATTCTCCCCCAGAAACTTGAGTGCATGGGGGACATTTAGATCTGACTCAGCCCATTCTTTACTGACTCTTGCACTGTCTAGATGAAATTAGAGCCAGAAGGTTTAGAAACTCTCACTTTAGATTGGTCCTCGGGATACATACGTTGGGCCTGAGGATGGGCAAGAAGGCTGGCAGCACTGTCTCTGAGGACGCAGCTCCTGCCCAGCAGAAACCCAGAGACTCAGGACTTGCTTCTCTGGAGTTCCAGCCCACGTGGAGAAAAGCTGTGAGCAGAGTAGGCATACGCAGCCGCCTACAGGACTGGAACGAGTGTGGCCTTGCATGTGAGGCAAAATCTGAAGCTTAGTTCTGACGCTTTTCACATGTCACCTTGAACATGCCACCTAACTTCTCGGAGCCTCCATGTTATCATTTATAAGCTTGGGTTTGTTCTTACCGACTCCATCGTACCATGAAGGTAATAAAGAGAGAAGTAATTAAATGAGATACTATATCCAAGTGTATAGAACATTGCCAGGCATTTAATGAGTAGCAGCAAAATGTGCCTGTGACTGTGATTTAAAAATGTTTACATATAAATATTCTGGGAGACAGGGAAGAGAAGTGCTCCTGAATCCTGTGCCCCCTCCCTTCTTTCTGAATCTAAAAGGGGAAGGTTGGCAGGGTTTGTTTTTGTCTTTGTAACATTTTTCCTCCTCCTGAATTGTCTTTTCTTTCTCCTCTAGTTTTCATGTATTACTTCGATAACCCGGGTGGCCAAATTCCGTCCTGGCTCATTAACTGGGTCGCCAAGGTGAGATCCCAGGAGGCAGGAGGGGGAAGTGTGTTTGACAAATGTTGACTTAGTCCAAGGGGCTGTCCCGCTGAAGAGACATCCTATCTCAGGCCTAATGAGGCTCTTTTATGAAGCAGCTTGGTTGAGTGACTACAGTTAGGACTGAGGTTGCCAACACCCAGGATGTGGAGGCTGGGACAAAAGACAAAGAATCCTTAGCTAGAATGTCAGACCCTCCCTGCCGGCAACACCCTGCTGGGATCACTGTCTGGATCCTCCCGACAATAGCCTGCTCATTATAGAGAAAATGGGGCCTTTAGACCCTGCCCTGCTTATGGAGGAGCCTGGAAGGCTAACCTGGCTCCAGAGACAACCAGATGTGTCCAAGCCTGGAAGCCCCCAGTTTTGTTACTGCTGTTGTGTTTTGTTTCCCTGTAAGGAGAGGGAACTGCTGTGGTACCGGATCACTGCAGACTGCCTAGGGACCTGGCTTGATGAGAATCATTCAGCCTGCTTTGGAGGAGACCTACTTCTTGGTGGGAGGGCTCAGCACATTCCCTGGAGAGTGAAAAGCGCACAGGCTTTGAGTCAAATACATGTGATGTTGAATCCTCGTCCTGCTTCTGTCTGTGTTATCTAGGGAAGCCATCAATTTCTTCCCTTTTAAAAATGGAGATGGATACTACCGA
Source organism: Panthera uncia (assembly GCF_023721935.1). Lineage (NCBI taxonomy): Eukaryota > Metazoa > Chordata > Mammalia > Carnivora > Felidae > Panthera > Panthera uncia. Next base: position 29,249,046 of record NC_064814.1, read on the forward strand.
CCCTGTAGAGTAGTAGTAAATAAAGCAGTGTCTGGGGAAAATCTTGTACGGAGTTCGGCACTGACTAAATAATAAAATAGCCTAATCCTTTGCCCCCACAGCCTCACCATTTTCTAATTCTGTAAAAGAAGTCCTTTCTCTGATTTCTCTGGAAGAATCCCACAACCCAAACCAATCCCATTTCCTATGTTTTTTCTCTCCAAAAAATGGTGTCTCAGAAACATCTTAGCTTTTTACTAGTGAAAGCCAAGGCATACAACAGTGTCCCCTGCTGTCTAGTCTCGCCTGTGCCTTGGGTCTTCTGTCATTATCTGTAGCAACATTCTGTTGAAATTGGACAGGGGACCTACTGTCATATTTATTATTCTCAAGGCATCTTTGTTTACCTTTGCCACATCCCAAAGAATCAGGAGTAATGTCTGTGAAGACACAGAAGTGACAAGTCTTCTTTGCTTTGCAGAATGGTGTTCCTAACTTCTTGAAGGACATGGCAAAAGCCTGTCAGAATTACCTCAAGAAAACCTAAGAAAGGGAACGAATGGTGTGTCCATGGAACGATGTCTCTGCAAGTGCCACAGCCCACTGATGCTCAGCTTTTCTTTCACTATTCTATCTTCAGAGGCCTGCACACTGTCCCACACATCATCCCCAAGTGTGTTTGCCTGATGCCTGGCTTCCTTTCCCACTCTCCCCACCCCGGGACTGGCTGCCTTCTTCCACTATTGAATGTGGGTCAGATTAGGGAAACTTTTGCTTGTTTATTTTTAAAAAGGGAAGTCCTCAATAGGGAACACAATCATTCCATTGTGCCATTTTAGGGGAATGGGTGGGTGGAGGAACAACAAATGCAAGGGAAACCAATCCTGGCAAGCTGGCTGCTTCCCAGAATGTGACTTCTTGCAACCCAGGAGGGGCTGCTGGGATGCCATCCCCTTCAGACTGGACTCTTGGTGCATCAGACTGGGAGACACGTGCTGATGTCCATTTGCCTGATGATTTGGCTGGGGTCTGAGGTGATGATCCAGTAAGTCTTTCCACCATTTGTACTTGTAGAAGATCATGAGCTATTTTGATTTCAAACCATGTTGAAACACATGGCAGGCCTGATTACGCACTTAATGTGATAGCCATGTTTTCTCATCATCTATGTCTGGGATTCTCTTTCCCACATGCCACTGGAGAGAGGCTGACCATACCTCACTTGCTCTGCATTTTATCAGAAACTGAGGCATCATGATGGCTCTCTGGTGGTTTGCAAAAGTCAAAATACTGTGCGCACAGCTGTGATAAAGTGTCTTTATATGCAATAAAATGAATTTCCCTTCTAGAATGTTTGGAGATTCTGAAGGGATAAGAGTTCACAACCAGGGAAATATTAATTAGTGGATTGGATGACTCTACAACTTTTTTCTCAGGAATTCTACCTAAGATGTCTGCCTCTTCTACCGCTAAAAGACCTCCAGTTTCCTGTTTTCTCCTGAATTTTCGTAGAGCAAGATATTCTGTGGCTCAAGGCATAGCCTTAATGATCTCAGGGAAAAATTTTAACCACTGTGTGTGATGGCACTGAACCCTGATTAGGGGTCATAGACATTTAGGATGTAAAGCCAGAAGCAAAGGATTTATTAAAATGGGATACCTCAGACTGTATGTTTTCTCTCTGGGAAGAAAACGGATTGAATACCAATAAATACAACGTGACATAAATTTGTCCTGTTTGTAGTTTTCTTCGTACCTTGCTCCTTTTGTGAGAATGAACCAGTTGGGTCTCGTTTGTTTGCAAGACACATCCAACCTGAGTAATGAACTTGAGCATAAAAAAGAATTTTAGGTGCACTTACATGCAAGGCCAGGTGTAAGATGGACTCAGGTTAGGGTTGATAAGACTGACATTAGAATTTGGCTACATTTGTCTTCAGGTTATCTTTGACGTTGGGCTTTGTCTGGTGGCATGATTGCTGCTGACAGCAAAGGGTAGGCCTACATCTTCTCAGGCTCTTGCTGAGCCAAAAAAAGACAGCATTTCTTTCCAGTAGATCCCACACTATCCTATGACTCAACCATATGCCTGTCCGTTCCCCAGTCATTTTGGACATATGGATAGGCTTATACAAATAAGTGAATGCTTCATAAGTTTACCATTAAAAAAATCATTATCAGTAATACAACTGGAATTTAATTTTAGATAGGTGAAATCTAAAAGTCTCTTGTAACAGAGGGCCAAGTTGAAATTGTAAGTATAGAGTCACTGAAACACAGGCACAACGATTATAGTCTTTGAGCAGAGAATCGACATGAAATGGTGTCATGCAAACCATCTTTAAACAGTGTTTAATAATTTAAGAACTCTGAGAACACGAATATGGAGTTTCTAGGTAAAGTAGTACCAAAAAGCAGTCACAAAGTTTGGGATAATTAGTAGAGTTTTGACTCTTTGGCATTTATGTGTGCTAATTTGGAGAAGACAGTCCTACACAGCATTGAAACATGAGGTCATGTGAAAAACTGAGAACCCATGAGCCAATAGTAAATGCCAGAGGTGCAGAAAATGTAGGACTGGTGCTCTTGGGGTTGTTCCCGATTCCTCAGGGTATGCCTCTCTATGACCGCTGGATGCATTGCTTGGAATTTGAAAGTTATATATTGTCATTCCTCTAGCACTTTGGTTCACTTACTCTTTTCCATTCTGTCTCTCCAAATGGACAATAAGATCTCTGGATAGAAACAGTTACTTCACTTTGATTACCAGCCCCTAGGGTTCTAGACAGTAGGCACTCAAGTGAGTGATTTAGAGAGATGGACCAAATGACACACACTCAGAAGGCCAAGCCTATTCAGATATGGAGGTCTAATTCGATTACATTAAACAACAATTCAGGCCACATTATTTCCTTAGTCATTTTTTGTGTGTGTGTGTGTGTGTGGTGAGGGGGCTCTAGATTCCTTCGGTTCCCATTGGTCCTTTATTTGTTAAGGGGTGGCTTTGCTGGTGTGGTTACAGGTTATTTTTTAATGTTAGAGAAATGGTACAGTCTGGACACAGTCCAGTTGATTAGTCAGGATATCAGGATTTTAATGAAAAACAAAAAATAGCACTACTGTTAGAGCTAAATTTTTTCCACAGGTGAATTAGTCACATTGCATAACAATCCAAAGCTATCGACCACATTGGAATTGAGGGGTTCCAGCAAAGGGTCACCTCCCATGAAAATGTTCCTATTTCACAATGACAGTCCTGGCCTGGCTCCCTGGCTGAGGTTCTTCACCCAGAGTCCCCATCTATAATGCTTGTCCTTCAAACCTCCTGCTTCCCAGCTGGATTTGGGAGACACAGAGCAGGAAGAGCCCGTTCAGTTCTTATGTTTCCAGTATCATCACGCAGTTGGCTCGGAGAATTATCCTTAAAACTTAAAAGCTTTGAGACATGCATTCACTGAACAGCTATTTCTTGAGTCTGGTGTCCACCTGGCAAGGGGACCGCCATGGCAGATCCTGGGATGGATGAGACAGGCTTGGTGTTTACCCTCACGGAGCTCGTGGTCTAGTGAAGAAGACACCGTGGACAAGCTGTTGAAAGATGATGAGTTTTGAGAAAGGGCAAGTAAAGGGTGCCAGAGGTTGTAAAACTGGGGGCACTAACCGAGTTTGAGGGGTCAGAGAAGAACATGTTGTAGTGGGCTGCCTGTAGGCTGGAGAAGAAAACTGATCTGCGAGGAAGGAACCATTTACATAAAGCTGCTCTGGCAAGAGAGCCAATCACATCTGAGGAAATACCAAGGCCAGTGTGGCTGGGGCAATGGGAAGGAAGGAGAGGCATCTCACGTGTGGCTGAAGAAGCAGGCAGTTACACCGTGGGTGATCGTGAGAGCCATGGCAAGGATTTTGGACTCTATACCCAGAACACCAATAAGCTTTGAAGTATTTTAGGCTGACCTAAAATCAGCAGTGACCTGATGAGTTTAATCATTCTTTTTTTTAAATGTTTACTTATTTTTGAGAGAGAGAGAGAGAGAGAGAGAGAGAGAGAGAATGAGCAGGGCAAGGACAGAGAGAAGGAGACACAGAATCAGAAGCGGGCTCTTCGCTGACAGCAGAAAGCCCGTTGTGGGGCTCAAACTCATGATTTGGGAGATCACGACCTGAGCCAAAGTTGGATGCTCAACCGACCGAGCCACGCAGGCACCCCAAGTTTAATCATTCTTAACAGCTGCTCATTCCCTCCCCCCTCCATGGTTCCTTCTTCACCACATGGAACAGTCCGTCCAACACTGTCAGTGGGGTACTCTCCAAGGTGCTTTAAGCCTTGTCACTTGGAATCCTCTCCACTGTCAGGTAGAAGGCACAGTGGCTCACACCCAAATCTAGTTTCCGAAGTGGAGCATCAGCCTCTGAAGTCTAACCAGAAAAAGAGAGGCAGAGAACCTCATGGTCCATGCTGGTGTACCCCACACCCTCCAATGGGTGCATCACACAGCCCACACGAGCAGAACTGTCAGGATCTGGAGGTGGGAGAGCAAACAGGCATAAAAAAGGTAAGCAGGTCTGCTTTCTCCAAAGTTTCTTTTTCTACACTCCTCTTCCTCGTGAGAAGACAGAAACATTGTTTGTGTAGGTTCTCAGAGTTTAGAGCTAACAAGACAGGAAGGCTTCAGAAAAATTATTTATATTGCTAATCTACTTGTATGTTTTTGTATGTGTCTGTGTGGATACACATTATATGTACTCCACTTCATAAGACAGAAAAACGGAACTAAGTGACATTAACACGATAAGCCAGGTTGGATGCTAGGCAGAGGAGTTCATAAAGGTGGAACAGATTCTTCCACTGGGGACACAGCAGTCTGGAGAGGACTGAAATAGGTGCACAGTTTATGATAATGACAATGGGATCACCAGCACATGGAAGGAAAACATGTAGTATTTTAGGACTTCGTGGCAAACTGCGGTTAAGACAACAGGTCCAAAATCGAATTGCTTACACCAAGTCCCACTCCCCCAGTGAAGATTTAACTTAATTACAGTTATGGCTCACCCACAAATGGAGTCTTAGACCCGTCAATCAGGAATCACCTGATCAATCCTAGTTAGGTAATCTGCCTGACAAACCCGTGCCATCCCCTAAAGGAAAGTGACCTTGCAATAACCGCGCTGCTCTGTGGTCTAGCATAATTCTCGAGTTCTCAACTCCCTTCTTCCTTTTATTTTGTACAGCTCCTCGGAGCTCCTTTCAATCTGTTACACTGGATGCTGCCCGATTTGAATCGAGTTTTGTTCACATACGCTCTTAAAAGTTCTACCATGCCTCAGTCGATCTTTTACCAGCTCTGGTCAGAAGAGGAAACAAAAAGAGACCCCCAGGAGCCCGCAGGGGCAAGGAGCCACCAGGACCTACCTGCTGAGCCCCCTGAGCTTCTGCTTTCCCGCTGCCTCTGGAGGCTGTACGTCCCTGTTGGATGCTAGCTCTCAGCTCTCAAGGTGTTTCAGATTTGACCCGAGCATTTCTCTCTCCGGACTGAGTCCAGACACCGGCTGAGTCAGATTGGGCCCAATTTAGAAACTGGACGAGGCGCAGGGTGGGCCTGGGTATGACTTAGAAACTAAGACTAGGGGCCGGCTGGGTCCAACATAGAACCCTGGGTGGCTGGCTGTGAGGAGACTGGGCCACGCTTAGCACGAGGACCAGGTCGGAGGGGCCTACTTCCGTCTTAGAAACCGGAAGGCTCTGGGGCTGAACCGGGTCCCACTTAGAAACGGGACCGGGTGTGCGCGGACTGGGTCCCGCTTGGAAACCGGACCGCGTGGGGTCCGTAGAGGGGCCCGCTTCGAAACCGGACCGGGTGCCCATGGACTGGGTCCCGCTTAGAAACTGGGTCCTGCTTAGAAACGGGACCGGGTGGGGGCGGACCGGGCGGAGGAGGACTCGGTCCCGCTTAGAAAGCGGACAGGGTGGGGGCAAATCGGGTCCCACTTAGAAACCGGGCCGGGTCCTGCTTAGAAACCTGACCGGGTGGGGGCAGACGGGGCGGAGGCGGACTTGGTCCCGCTTAGAAACTGAACCGGGTGAGGGCGGATCAGGTCCCACTTAGAAACCGGGCCGGGTGGGGGCGGACCAGGAGAGGCGGACTTGGTCCGGCTTAGAAACCGAACCGGGTGGGGGCGGAGCGGGGGGGGGGGGGGGGCAGTGTGTGGCCTCAGGTGGATGAAATGTTGTTTTAAGCCTGAGCAAGCAGGTTAGCCTTACCAAAGGTAATCTTGAATTACTGTGGCTGCAGTGGAGAACTTCGACATAAAGTTCATCCATTCAGGAGGTGCCCTAGAGCTAAGCACTCATCATAGGGGTAGGGGGAAAACTGTTTTTCCTCCTCTAAAAGTTTCAGGTGGCCAGAGTGTGACCCTCTGGGACACGCCACACACTCCAGGGCCTGCGGATGGGATCCTGAGGAAACTGGCAGAAGCCTGTGAAAGGTAAGAATTCTTAACCAAAATTAGCTTTGCCGTTTCCATCTCTGTCTGTGGGGCCTGGCTGAGAGAAAAAGGTAAAGTTTCATGTTGTCCCTACCCTTCTAAATTCAGATGGGCAGGCAAAAAACATTTGTTAAACAGAGTGAGGTCTTTGCATTGTGACTGGTGAACGCGCTTTTGTATACTCATTGGTTGTCAAACCCTTCCCTCCAGGGACAGCTATTGTCTTCTTGTTTGTCTCATTTTGGGTCCTGAGAACATGGCTTGGCAACAGGTTGGGGACCCTGATAATATAGCTGTACAGAAATGTGGGATGCTCTCCATTTGTGGCTGGGATCCTACCCACTGTTGCCAATTCTTAGGGGAATGGTCTTTAGGTTATCTCTGGGGGTGGCTGTGGGTCTTGGAGCATAGTATCTGTGCCTGTGGTCCCTATGGGGTTGTTCCTTCATGATGGGAAAATTTATTGCTTGTCCAAGGCTGAAATTTGTCAAGGTATGCAAAAGGATTTTTTTTTCTCACTTTCCTTCTTTTTAAAGTAGTTCTGTGGACAGTCGTTGGCCAAAGTGGAAGCTGATATTTATTTAGAGCCTGAAAAGAAATTTGTTTTAGGCCTTACCCCTAAGCTAAAGGATACTATGGACCCAGAAAGAAGAAAAACATCTTGCACCCTTGTCTAAGGATTTACTAAAGCATTCCAAAGACACACGGCTCTGAATCTAAACATAGGAATCTCCTGATTTCCATCTTAGTTGAAGGTCTCCCTGATGTAAAGAAGCAAATTGAGGATAATGTAGTTGGATGGGTGGGACAGTCTCCATATCATTCTGGTTGCAGCCCAGTTCTTTGAGAAATTAAAGGCAATTATGCTTATCTTACAAATCGAATATAAGCCCAGAAATGTGGTTCTGGAAACAGTTCAAAGTCCACTTATCCATTTTTCCAGTCCCCAGATCTCTTCTAATCATTAGAAAGGCTTGCAGATTTTGTAAAAGATCTGGACTTGGGAAACAAGAGTCATTTTTGACGGAACTTGCATTTTTTCTGTGCCTGTTGAGATATACGTATTTTACGTAGTCTTTTCCAGGAACCAAGGGACTTCTTATCGGGGGAGGAAAAAAAAAAAGGCTATTTTGAAAACTAGTTCTGTGAAAAGTCTTAAAAAGTCTCTTCCACAAACATTAATAAAAAGCTATCTGAGCAGGGGGAACTTATTCCATCTTCCAAAAACACAATTTCGATCCAACTGCCCTTTTATAAACTAGTGTCCTTTTATAAACTTTTACATTATCATACCTGTCTTATGGCTACAATTTTAAAATGAAAGCTGTAAGATCTGTTTGAGCTGTTTGTATATTTATGTACAGTTGTGTATTTATGTTATAGGTACATGGGGAGGGGGTTTGTACTTCTGACTGGTATTGCCAAAATTAGTTTTTTATTTTAAAGTTTTAATTTAAATTCCAGTTAGTTAGCATACAGTGTAATATTAGTTTCAGGTGTACAATATAGTGATTCAACACTTCCATACATCACGTAGTGCTGGACACAAGTGCATGCCTTAATCCCCATCACCTGTTTAACCCAGCCTTCTACCCACCTCCCCTCTGGTAACCATCAGTTTGTTCTCTGTAGTTGAGTCTGCTTCTTGTTTGCCTCTCTCTCATTTTCTGCCTTCTGCTCATTTGTTTTGTTTCTTAAATTCCACGTAAGAGTGAAATCATAATGTATGTCTTTCTCTAACCTCACTTAGCATAATACTCTGTGGCCTCATCCATGGCATTGCAAATGGCAAGACTTCATTCTTTTTTAATGGGTGAGTAATATTCCATTGTGTGTGTGTGTGTGTGTGTGTGTGTGTATCACATCTTCTTTATTTATCAGTCAGTGGACACTTGGGCTGTTTCCACTATTTGGCTATTGTAGATAATGCTGCTGTAAACATCGGGGTGCATGTATCCCTTTGGGTAAATACCTAGTAGAATTGCTGGATTGTAGGGTAGTTCTGTTTTTAACCTGCCAAAATTAATTTGAAAAGAGTTCTATTTAATTGGCTTGAAGACAAATACGTATTATATAAATATCCTCTGAGAAATATAGAAACTAGCCCAAATATTTTGCAAGTTCACATGATCTAGGATAGTCCTCAGTAAATAAAAGCTAGTTTAAATTTATTGGTTTAATTAAAACCAGAATTTTAGAGTTATCAGTATTAAATGTAGTACTTTTATTCGACCTCAGTTTACTAAAAGTCAAATAAGCTCATGTTAAATTCATATCAACTTCTGTTACAGAATTTTTCAGCAAGAAAGATAACTTAAATGATTAGCTGTTTAATATCTCATGAAATTTTCACAAATAATCTAAATGTAATGGTTAAGAATAGGTAAATTAAGTAGATTTAAGTAAGACAGAAGTTTATAAATGAGCTTTCCTACAATGATTATGTTTTATATGTTTACTTAAAATTAGTTTCCCAAATCTTTTTGGAACGTTTCAGCCTACATAATCATGTGACGTACTTTTTTATGATAAATCTTGAATTTGGACAGAAATTTGGCAAAATTTGGGGAGGATTTTCTTCACAGACTAAAAGAATAGCCTGAGGCATAGCCGAGGCTGGAGAGTGAGAGACAGATAGCTATGGGCAATTGGGGGTAATAGCTAATAACAGCCAACATTTATTGACCACTTATGAAATGTCAAGCAGAGGCTTAGCACTTTGAGTACATTAAATTATTTCATCCTTGTTCACCTACAAAGACTCTGCGAGAGCATGGTACCTTGTCTTGTTCCCAATTATATTCTGAATACATAGAACACAAAAAATATCTGACTGTCTGCTGAAGGAATGAGTGAATCCATGGGGTAGCAACAACCCTAAAGCCCTATGATCTCAGTTTGCCCGCTATGCCAGAGAGATGGACTCCCCCCAGATTTACAGCTAATCCTGTGCTGCGCTTACTTCTTACCAAAGAGTGGCCTTTGAGAACAAATGAATTTTTGGAAATTTTTTAAAGCTAGACTTGCTTTATTTTTCAGTTATTTTGTGTGTGTGTGTGTGTGTGTGTTTAATTTTTTTGTTTAATTACTTAAAAATTTTTTTTAAATTCTTCTTTGCTACCCATTTTGATCCAACACCCTTAAAGGACTTCTGCCAACTATCTGGAAGTCCACACACTGGAAGGGTATTACTGGTTTAACTGGGGGAGGGGAGAGAGGCAGGCGGCAAAGCAGAAGAAGAGAAGGAACTTTTCATTTGCAGGCCAGAATCCTGAACATTCAGAAAACCTGTATTCCCCCAGGGACAGGTATGGAGGTTGGGTGGGGGCAGCACACCAAATCCATTTTCTTCTATCTATTTTACCCAGTGTTTCTCTAGCGGTTCAGAAACTGAGAAGAAGCCAGTGGATACCAAGCAGGACAAAAACAGCACTTAGAGCTCAGTGAAGGACATACGGCAACTTTTGTTTTATGTCAAACAGCTTACGAGGGGCTGGATCTGTTAAGTGGTCATGAGTGTGGTGTTTCATTTTCCAAGGGAAAGTGAATAATGGTTCTCATCAGGAGCCTGTATTTCAGGCCTGGTACTGAATAATTACTGGACTGCTGAAAGCTTCCATGTAGAAGTTCACCCTCCATTCTACTGCTTGGCTCATGTTCCCATTTGAGCTACTTTAAGCTCTTGTAAACAGTGTTTGTTTTCCATTACAAGCTAGGAAATGTGACTGTGTGGCGACGGTGCTGGGTCCCTGGAGAGGGCCTGCCAGGGAGGCCTCTTCCTCACATCTCATTTCAGTGTGTAACTTGCTGTCAAGGTTGGGTAATCACTGAAGCTCATGTCTTCCCATCCTATTCTGTTCCACTAACTTATAAAACGGCCAGAGACCCGCTTGAGGACTGGCGGATCAACCAGATGTTTCCTGAGCACAGACAGTGTGCATTTCCCCTTGCATATCATCTTGTGAGAGGGGAGGGCTGGCAGGCGCTCACCCCGGCTGACATCATTGGGCGAGGTAGCCTGGGGAAGAATTTCAAAGCAGAGCAGCTTGGCCAGGGAAGAGCTCAGCTGGCAGACCTGTGCTGGGATTAAGTGACCCAGATAACTAGGGAGAAGGAATCAGCAATTTACGTGTGTTTATTCTCTGAGAGGAAGTAGACCCTCCATTCCCTGAATATCCATGGGCTACAGGGTGAACTTCCCCAGTGGCTCCACAGACACAACCAGGAGCATGCTCACTGTATGGCTCCTCATCCAGCTCCTTGTTTTCCCTGACTTTTGCTTGAGGTTGATGTGGGTGGGACAAGCTCTGTTGATTGCAGTGAATAATAATAAATAATAACCACAAATTAACGAGCCCTTCTTTCCCAAATGCAACATAGTGGAGCTCAGTTGCTAAAAAAAATCTATGATTCTGAATCATCTTATAGATCACTAGCTTGTCACATTCAGGGTGGTAGGAATGAATAAAATAAAATAATTTTTTAATATAGAGAACAATTGACATGGAGTTGCCAGCTCCCCCCTAGAAAGGTCATTAAGAATAAACTCAAAGAAATAAATGAATAGAATGTACCATTTACTATCACTATAATTACATAAAAGAAAGTTTGGTTTAACTTCTTTTGTTCAATCCCTCCAAGGAATGTTCTTCATAGCTCATAATCAAAACAAAACTAAGAAGACCTGAACAGTTCCATGTGACCTAGGATCTGGCCCCTGCCTACTTTTCAAACTCCACCTCCTTTTCTTATGTGTCTGTACCTCAAACTTCTCTCTGTACCTCAAACTTGCCTTGGTCTTTGCATTGCTGTTCCCAACATCTAGAATGCTATTCCCCCAGATCTGTATATAGTGCTCTGCCAATGGGGAAGCTTTCTGATATGGCTGCCAATGATCCCTACCTCCTGATATTCATACCCTTGTGTAATCCTCACTGCCCCTCCCCCCCTGCCCCCACCACACATACTGTATGTGACCTGGACCTAAAGACTTGCTTCTAAAGAATAGAATAGAATAGAATAGAATAGAAGACTTTCTTTATTTTTTTTCCAATATATGAAATTTACTGTCAAATTGATTTCCATACAACACCCAGTGCTCATCCCAAAAGGTGCCCTCCTCAATACCCATCACCCACCCTCCCCTCCCTCCCACCCCCCATCAACCCTCAGTTTGTTCTCAGTTTTCAAGAGTCTCTTATGCTTTGTCTCTCTCCCACTCTAACCTCTTTTTTTTTTTTTTCCTTCCCCTCCTCCATGGGTTTCTGTTAAGTTTCTCAGGATCCACATAAGAGTGAAAACATATGGTATCTGTCTTTCTCTGTATGGCTTATTTCACTTAGCATCACACTCTCCAGTTCCATCCACGTTGCTACAAAGGGCCATATTTCGTTCTTTCTCATTGCCATGTAGTACTCCATTGTGTATATAAACCACAATTTCTTTATCCATTCATCAGTTGATGGACATTTAGGCTCTAGAAGACTTTTCTTTAAAGAGTAGCAACAGTGATGGGATGTCACATAGGAATTAGGTTATAAGACTGTGACCCATAGAGATTAGGTTATAAAAGACTGACTTCATTCTTGCTTATTCTCTCTGGCTCTTGCCTACTTGTTCTGATGAAGCAAGTTGCCATTTGTGAGCTGCCCTATAGAGATGCTGGTATGACAAAGAACCGAAAACGGGCTCTCGGCCAACAGCCACTCAGAACTGAGACACTTAGTCCAACAGCCTGGGAGGAACAGAATCCTGCCAACAACCTTCTGAGTGAGACTGGAGGCAGATCCTTCCCTGTTGGGCTTTCCTGTGACTGCATTTCCAGAGGATGTCTTGGTTGCAGCCTTGTAGGAGATGCTGAGCCAGAGACACTGGAACCAGCTAAACCATGCCCCGCTGCAGGCACTTTGAAACACTGAGATAGTAAAGGTTTTGTTTTAAGCCAGTAAGTTCTGGGTTAATTTGTAACTAACACACTGCCTCACTTTATGTAGGTCTCTGCTCAGATGTCTCCTTCCTTAAAGTAGTCTCTCGCCTGCAAAACAAAACAAACCAAACAAAATTAATCACACGTTATTCTCTATCCCCTTACCCTTACTGTATTTTTATTCATGGAAGTTATGACTACTTATATTATGTATTTATTTATTAGCTGGCTTTTATACTAGAATGAAAGTTTAGTCAACACCCACTGTATCTAAATATGAGCACTTATTCATGTCTGAAGAAGGTGGACGTATATTTGCCCTGATAGTGCTTAAGTTTATTTGACAAATGCTTATTGTAGGCTACTATATGCCAGGCCCAGTGATTATAGGTTATTTATTCCTGTTCTCTGGGATCTGGGCCAGTTAATTTTAGTCTGTTGGCTAACCTTTTTTTTTTTTTTTTTAAAGCTAAGTTACTCTTTTGATAATGCACCTTTCTGTGCCTCTAAGCATTTGATAAAAATGCCATATAGGTTGGAGTCAAGGCTAGAGCTGTATGTGCTCTATTGAAGTTCATTGTTGGATGAACATAATTTTTTGAAAAGTTCTTATTTCACACTGTGCTGAAGTCTGACTTTATGCTACTTTCATCTACTGGCCTTAGCTTTGCTCTCAGAAATAATAAAGAACATATCTAGTCTTTCCCAAGCCCTGTTATAATTGCTTCATTAACTCTGCGTCTTTGGGTATACGTTTTATTTATTTCTGCTCTACACTTTTCTTGGATATTTGGTTTTTATTCATTTTATGAGGTTGATATTGCAAATTCAGCTTTCTGCTTGCTTGAGAGGCAGTGTGTGAGCTATAGCTATGGCCCTCTCTCCACCCAGTTTCCAGTGGAAGTGGTAGGGCCCATGGTCCCCAGGGATGGTATCCTGAAGCAGCAACACCTAGGAGCTGTCCTATCTGTCTGTCTTAAGCCCTCACATTCACCTTTCTTATCTCAAGGCAGATTCCTCCATTTCTGGGGTATGTGTGTGTAGGGAGTGGGGGTGGGGTAGATGGTGGCTAATCAGCCTGGCTGTCCTCCTCCTTTCATGGAAAATAACAGAGGGAGACCATCTCTGAATGTGGATCATCCTGTTGTCCTCATCCTTGACAACTGCTTTTTTCTTCCCGTGAGCTCTGATCTCCACATTTCTCTGCAATTTTATCTCTATTTTCTCTTTACTTCTGGGTCATGAGTGTAATAGTTCTTATGTTTCAATCTTTTTGTTTTAATTCTGATGCATGTATTTGTGTGTATGTATTTTGCATATTTAAAAAATATATGACTATGTGTATATTATATGCATAAATATATGAGTATATATTTTTCAGATGGCTTAGCTGCCATCTGAAACCATTATCTCTCCTTCCTTTTTTATCATTCCTTCAGATACTTGAAGATCATCACCATTTTCTCCCTCCTTGGTCTAGACATCTCAAATCCTTTTTCTCCCAGATTTTTGAGAAACAATAGACATACATCACCATACAAGTTTAAGGTGTGCAGTGTGATGGTTTGATTTACATAGATTGCAAAATGATTACTACAACAGGTTCAGCCAACAGCCATCATCCTACATAGACACAATAAATAGAAGAGAAAAAAAGTTTCTCCTTGGGGTGAGAACTACCAGGATCCACTCCTACAACAACCCCCCCCCTCCATAACATACAGCAGTGTTAACAATGGACACCAATGCTGCATGTTACATCCGCAGTTCCTTTAATGATTCTAAGCTACAAGAATTTTCTGAACCCTTCTCACCAAAAAAAACACCTCCTCTATTCCTATAGACACATTATTTTATTTAATAACTCCCAATGTTGAGAGGGATACTCAGAATACAGCGGGATTATTACTTCTTGTAATCTGTGCTCCCCCACCCCCTGACCCGTTCATGCTGTGTGGCAGATCATTTTTTAACCACATATTTATACTGTTGGCTCAGAATAATCAAATCCCTTTCCACCTTCCTTGCAAATTTTAAATATATAAACTCTGTCAAGCAACAGTTGCCCCATCCTCTACTTGTATAATTGATCATTTCACCTAAACGAAAGACTTCCTACTCACCTCTCTTGAGTTTTATCATGTTAGTTTTAGCCTCCACATCCTGTTGTAGTGAAATTTCAGGAAATGCAGAAAAACTAGCTTCAGTTTATTCTTGCCTTCACCAAACTGATGCTCCTTTGATATACTGATCCCCAATGAATTGTGGCTCCTTCCATCTATATAACGTTTTCTCCTCTTATTCATTTATCAGAGAGCATACTATACTAGCTTCTTTAGCTGAAGCCCATTTGAAGCTGAAGCCCATTTTTACTCGCTGAGATTATGTTATTCATTCACTCAGTAAAGATTTATCAAGGGGCAACTCTGTGTGGAGAGCCAAGCTGGGCATTGGTTATACAGAGATAAATGAACAAACATGGTTCTTGACCTTACAGAACTTATGGTAGACTATTTACATTTTTATACTCATTTGTAGACTTGTTATCATACTTATAATTGCTAGCGTTTACATAGTCTGATTTTTACCTTAAAAAAAAAAAAAAAAGACCAATCTTGATAAAGCAAAAACTGTAGTATCTAGGTCGTGGGTTGATGGGTGTTCACTATACAATCCTTTCAACTTTTCTGTATATTTTAAAATTTTCATAATAAAATGTTGGAGGAAAATTTGTGTTTCATAAGCTATATATTTTTTAATGGTGCTCAGCCATGGGAGTGTACATATCCTTTTTAAAATATCTTTACATTGTTTTCCTTTTTATGTAATTCAGGATACTGCAGCCTCCTTCCGCCAGGGTTCTCAGGAGAAATTATCATGTAATAGAACACTTGCGTTGGAGATGGAGTAGGTAGGACTCCAGCACTTAGTGGCTTTGTGCCCCCATAAGTCATTTAATGTCTCTAAGCCTTGATTTTTCTCATCCCTAAAGTGGGGGTAATCATATTCATACCCCAAGTTCTTGTGAAAACTAAATCAAATTGTGTACATGCTCACTTAGCATATTTAAAATGCATCCTGCCCACTTCTACCACTCCCTCCACTCGTCTACTTTGTACATACCATTATTTCCTTCCTTAACAAATGTGAATTAATTAATCCCCATGCATGCTGCTTTTCTTGTTTTACCCTTTGAAAAATAAAATTCCTAGAAACTGAAATCCCTAATGTATTACTGGATGCTTTGGGTTAGCAAATATGGTATCAAAAGATACGAATTCATCCATCACCTTCAAGTTTCCTTTTCAGGTATGGGATTGATGTTAAGGAAATGCTGTTCATATCCTGACCAGGTGGTCTGAAATTGCTGCTATGTTGTAAATGCTTTGTTGTCAATTCCTGTCTTGATTTAGTATGTTTATGCTATTGTCTGTGTGTCCTGATTGCTCTGTCTGCAGTATCTTCCCCCTTCGAACCTGCAAAAGCCCCATGCTTCCTTTGAGAACAAGTTCAATACTGTGTCTTTTACTCTTGATGTTTCCACTGTATCATGTCATTCTCAAAATATCTTAAAGAGCTTACTACTAGATGGTAAGCAGAGAAAAGCAACTCTTCCGTCTTTGAATTCCCAGCACATAGGACTGGGAGCACCACGTAGGCACTTGTTAGAGATCACTCATGGGTGCTTGCATGGATGATGAATCACTAGAATTCATCATCCCTGGGTCTCAGTTTATTTCCATGGAACAAGAGAGATAGCCGTGTTACTTCAGAAGCCTGTTTGAACACTGAAATGCTAGGATTCTTTGCTTTTGTATTATGTTACATACAGTATACCATTTTTTATTTCAAGTATTGTCTTAATGCCAGATTTCTCAAAGTCAGAAGCTTCTTGATTTTTAGGCACTTGGGATTTGGATGTTTATACATCCCCTCTCTCTGACTCTTTGCCCTTAATTGCACCAAGGGTATGATTGAGTCGATATATCTAACCAGTCCCTGACATATCTCCCACTCCAAATAAACAAACATACACCTCCCCATCTCTCTCACCTTCCATCCCCTCTGTCTCCCAGATTACTTAGTTTAGAATATTCCTTCGATCTTGTGGCCTAACTCCGAAGGAGGTTGAATGGATTCCTGTCTCCTGGAGGAGCCTGCTGGGTCTCTGGATAAGTACTAAGATGATGCTAGTTCTTTGAGGCTCAGATCCTTTATCCTCCAGCAGCTGCTGAGTTAGTTTCTTGGAAGATATTTAAATTCTAAATTCTAAGATATTGTGAGCCCCCCATTGATTATTCTGGAGATTGAGCAGCACTCAGGGAAGACAAGGAGGCATATTGTTAGGGAGGCATTAGACCACATCTTAAATGTATTTATCTCTCCTCACCCTTTAAGTGGCAGCATTCTGGACATGTTTAATATTCTCAATTCTCTACTTTCTCTACTAGTCACACTCTTCAAATCCTGTCCACCCTCTCTGACTGCTAAAGCTTATTCATCCTCTGCGGCTCAGTTGAAAATATTACTTCCTACAGAAAGAATTTCTCGATTCTCCTATTGTAACACTTAACAATACTGCTTGGTGATTGATTATTTGTGTGATTTCTTCACTTAACTAAATTTCATGTAGGAGGAGATACCGTCTTTCTTGTTCCTTGTTGTATCCCAAGAGTTTTAGTAGTGCTTGACACACAGTAGTTTCTCATCCTATATCTATGACGTGAATTAATAGTAGTCCCTCTTCTTACGGAAATTGACATAAGATGCACAAAATAAGCGTACGATGTCTATCACTGTATATTAATACAATATGAATGAACAATGTATTAATGCCCCTCATTGTGCAACTCCTAAGGATCCTGTGGACATAATATTGTTTCTCTCATTTGGCAGAAAAGAAAATTTAGGCTGAGAAGTTACATCATTTCCCAGGGTTACACTACCACTAGAAAGTAACAGAATTGGATCTGAACTCTAGCCTTCTGATATCAGATTAAGTGCTCTCTCCATAACGTTGCAGCAAGTGTTGTAAGATTGTACAAAATTCTGCTGCATTGCAGAAATGGGACAATTCACTCCTAAGATAAGATGATATTTGAATTTGGATCTGAAAGAAAAATAAGATTTGTTTTTAATTACCAAAATCAAACAATGACCCTTAGGCATTTTAATGAATTCAGGTAATACAGATGTATTTAATGTAAGATATGAAAGCTCATCCTTCCTTATTCTAATTACATTCCCAAGACATATCATAAACCATATTTGTGTATATATACACTGTGGTGGTTTTATTTGTTTAAAAGGAATCATACTGTAAATACTGTTATTCATCCTCCTTTTTTTTTTTTTTTTTAAGACTTCAGTACAACTTGGACAACCTGGTATGTGTTGTATTTATATTTACAGGCTGCATTGTTAACTGCTGCATTTCATCCTTTCTTAGGAATGTTTCAGAGTGTGTTTAACCAGTCTCCTATTGTGGGCATTTATGTAGGTGGTTTTCCATTTTCTCCTTTGTAAAAAACTGCAGTAATTCTTCTGAGTCCTTGTTAAAGATTTTCTGTCTATCCGTTCCTAAGAAATGGGACCCCTTGTGTCATGGGTTATATGCAATTTAAATTGTGAAAGAGGGGTATCTGGGTGGCTCAGTCGGTTAAGCGTCTGACTTCAGCTCAGGTCATGATCTCATGGTTTGTGGGTTCAAGCCATGCATCGGGCTCTGTGCTGATAGCTCAGAGCCTGGAGCCTGCTTTGGGTTCCGTGTCTCCCTCTGTCTCTGCCCCTCCCCTGCTCATGCTCTGTCTCTCTCTGTCTCTCAAAAATAAATAAATATTAAAAAAAGTTTTAATTGTGAAAGAAACTGACAAAAAATGCACAGAATGTGCCAAAGCTGTAATTGGAGGGCAAAAAACATTCAAGGTGGAGAAAGTCACACAGATAAAGGTGCCAAAAAACGTAAGTCACATTCCTTTGTTGTTCCCCAGATGTTTCAGCATTTTGACCCTTTGTGTGAGCTCTGATGACAAATTCCAGCTCCTGCACAGCGCCCAGAAGCTATTTGTCAGTACGTCTCTTTATCCTCCCTCCTGTCCCTTCAGTGATGAAGTCCCTAGAGGTTAAGCACTCTCATTATTAATCTTAACACAAGAATCTCTGAAAACCAATGTTTGCTGCCCTTTGGTTCTTTACTTTCATGACTCCTCACCACACACAGACCCCTTATTGTGCTATTCACAACTTTCCAGATGAAACCAAAGGCTTGATTCAACTGTAGTCAAAAGAAACGAATTCTCCACAATTCCACACACATACGTGCACTAACCCTCCGCTTTCCACCAGCGACTGAAACTTAAAATTGAATGAACAAGACATGAGATGTTTCTAAAGAGCTATCCCGTCACAATCAGCTTTATAAAGGCACAAATGTGCAGTTGCATTTAATGGTGTTTATTTTAAAACATACGATGTTTACCCTTGAAAGCCTATTATGCATCTCTCACCTTACAGTGAACAAAAGGGCATTGTAACTTCATGTAGGCTGACTGCTTGCTTAAATTTAGGTCTGCACTCAAATGAGAAAAATACTTGAGTATCAGTCATCTTGGAATCCAAGGGACTTATTCATAGAGCATGTGGGGCTCTATTCATAAATGATTTATGTCTTTGTATAAAGGAGAGTGGGGGTTGTGTGTGTTGCTCAGAGAACCATCGACTGCCTCTCCTGAGTAATTTATACAAGATCAATATTTATCAAAGTGAGCCAAGAATTGTGCCATAACTCTCAGAGAGCCAAATACTTCGTTTACAGTTCCTTCACCCATGGAAGGGAGCATGACAGATTAAAATGTTTGCATAAAAGCTACTTAAAGTGGTTCTCACTTGGTTCCTGTTGCTTTAGATACAATGTGATGTTTTGGCAGAAATTGCAGATTTCTGTCATGGATGTTGCTCAATGACTAACACATAGTAGATGTTTTTAAAAATGTATTTGTTGAATTAACGACTAAAGGGAAATAAGCAAATGTTCCAAAAAGAAAGGAGGGTTCCCCACTGTATTTATTCTTTTAACATATATTAATTAAGCACCTGCTAAGCCTTATGCATTGAGTGAGGACACAGTTATTACCTGGAATGATTCTCTCAGACATATGGGTAAACAATTAAAAGCATATTAATGAAAAATGCTATATGCTTTGTTAAAGGTTTTAAAAAAAGTGTTTTGGAGATCCTGAGGAAGGAGCAACTAATTCTGCTCAGAGAAGTTTGGGAAAGGATAAGAGTAAGTAGGAATTATACAAGTAGATAGTAAATGGGGCAGGGAATTTTAGAAAGAAATAATGGCATGAACAAAGGAAACATGAGAGATCTTCAGAATGCAGGAATAGGGAAGATGTGTTGCCATGAGAGATTAGAGTATTTGTGTCAATAATGGGAAATAAGTATGAACTTTTCCATTAGGGTTGGATTGTGAAAGGCCTTATACACTCAACCAGTGAGCTGTTGCTTTATTTTGTGAGCAAGAAGAGACTTCCACAGATTTTTAACCACAGAAGTGACGTCATCACATTTCTCTTAGCAATATATCTCTGGTGGCACAATTTATACTATCTCTATACCATCTGGTAGAGAAGGGTAGAGAAGAGATGACGAATGGCTTTCAATTTGTTTATCAACTCTATGAAATTTATATACATCTACAGGAAAACAAAGTATATCAGAACATGTGGAAATATAGCTATGAGGGGGACAGTGATTTTGATGGTGGCAGTCTCTTCTTGATTTCCAGAATTTTCCTTTGATGAAGGAATTAGTCCATGATGGAGTCTACAAAAATGAGCTCTGAATGATAGTGTAATCCTAAGGCAATAAAATCATGCTGATGTGTTATGGTGTTTTCTTTTTATTGTCAACATCACCACCATGACTGCTACTTAGAAACCACCAAGTTTAACAGCAGCTGCTAATTGTTCACTAATGGCCTGCACTCTCAGAAGTGTTTATAGAACTAATACAGCTAGATTTCTACTGGCAGAAACTAGTTGTCAGAATTCTGGGTGTCTTAGCTTCTATTCCTTTCTCACATGGGGCTTGGCAAGACTGACTTATGTATCCCGAGAAACTTAACAGAAGACAATGGAGGAAGAGAAGGGAAAAAAAAGTTAGAGAGGGAGGGAGCCAAACCATAAGAGACTTAAAAACTGAGAATAAACTGAGGGTTGATGGGGGGGGGGGGGTGGGAGGGAAGGGAAAGTGGGTGATGGGCATTGAGGAGGACACCTGTTGGGATGAGTACTGGGTGTTGTATGGAAACCAATTTGGCAATAAATTTCATATTAAAAAAATAGTGAAAATCAAATAATAATAAAAAAAGAACCAAATGTACAACTTTTTTTGAAGATGGACTTTCTTCTCCCCCTACCATCTCCTCTGGCCACAAAAAGAATCCTTGGATCATTATTATTTTGCTCCCTATTCCTAGGTTTAAGAAAACCCTGTCTTTATAAGACAGTAAATCATCGACTGATGCCCCCTCCTTTTTGATGGCATACCCTGTGAGATTTGACTGACCTTGTTAAAGCTTCCACATGAAGCCAACGATTGAGCAATAAATATATAGCTGACCTTTATAAATGCAAACATCATGGCCTGGAGAGATGGGTGAAAGGTTTTTGCTTTTCATTTTAAATCTTCAGCATTGTCAGAAGTTAAGACTCTGGCTAAGACTAGAATCAGGACAATTTTGAAGTGCACAGCAATTACCTTCCATTTACTTTATTATATTTGCAAATTATATTTTTTCAATTTCTTCAGATTTAAAATAAATTCCAACGCTTTAAAATTGCTTCTCGGGGCTCCTGGGTGGCTCAGTCAGTTAAGTGGCCGACTTTGGCTCAGGTCATGATCTCGTGGTTCATGGGTTTGAGCCCTGTGTCAGGCTCTGTGCTGATAGCTCAGGGCCTGGAGCCTGCTTCAGATTCTGTGTCCCCCTCTCTTTCTTCTCCTCTCCAACTCGCACTCTGTCTCTTGTCTCTCTCTCAAAAATAAATAAACATTAATTTTTAAAAAATTGCTTCTAATTTGTTTTTGGTCCAAGGTAGTTTAATAAGCACTCTCTTACATCCTTCTAAAATACTAAGAGTAAATAAAGTAGAGATTAGTGATAGTGATAATTATAGTATTGGTAAGAGTAATGGTTTTGATGATGATGATGGTAACTACAGTTCATTAGCATTTCCTATATTCTAGGTCTTGTGATAGTTTCTTTACATGTATTCCATCATTTAATCTTTCCAATAATCTTATGAGGTAGAGAACTAAAACCTAGATTGTGATTTGTCCAAGGTTACACAGCCAATAAATACTAGAACACATTAAGGAATTTAAGTCTTTTGTATTCTGGTCCAAGTTCTTTCACCTACGTATTGCCAAATCTGATACATAGAATGCTGTTCCTACTCCTTAGGTGATGCATCTCACCTTTAGGGAACTTGGATTAACCTCACTTCCTCTGAGAAGCACTCCCTGCCACTTATTAGCCATGTGGTTTTAAGTAAACCATTTAACATGAGTTTATTCATCCATAAAAAGGAGGTAACAATATGTGGCTCAGAAGTTGTTGCAAAAATCAAATCCCTTAACCTAAAAGGCCTAGAAAGGTCTGGCAGGAAGCAAGCACTCACTAAATTGTGGTTCATTTTTCTGCACTGGCCACTTGACTCCTTATGCACTATCCTAATTATGAGGAGTGCAAGTGACAAAAAGAGTCATGTGAACCCAAGGCTCACAGACTTTGGATATCAGCACATTATTCCAAATTTCTCATGTGAGCCAGCAAATTGCAATCTTTATGTCTGTCCAAAGCGTTCATCAGCATTGCACTGGACTTTAACCCTACTATCACTAACAGGGAATAAAATGTCCTAAAGGTTGATGTCTGAAGAGAAGGGAAAAACAAAGAACCCTGGTAGGTCAGTCTCAGAAGGAGCCAAAGCTCACACTTCCTCAGAACAAAGGAATGTACGTTTTCCCCTTGCACATTTAATGTATAGTTTCCAAGAGGTCAGCTAAAAGTAATGGACTTCAGCCAATCTAATATCAGGCAACTGCTCCAACATATTTCCCTTTGATACCTGGTGAGGCAGTGGTGTCCAAGAAACATCTAGGCGATGCAAAACAAGCAGAAACCCCGCCAACTCCGACTGCTACATCACTAGTCTCCAAGCTTGGGTTGAAAAACTACAACATAATACTCTACCTTTTTTGCCCACTCTTTCTCCAAATAAGAAAATAGAATTCTGATGTGAAGAAAATAACATTAGAATTCTTCTTTCTTTTAGTACTCAAAACAGTGGCTAGCCTTTTCATGTTTCCACCTCCTTCCATAAAAGCCCTTTTTCTTTTACCTTAAACAAACAAAAACAAACTTTCTATAAATTGAGATTGAGTTCAGTCTTATTTTTCCTTCATTTGAAAAGGTCCTGTAGGTATGATTTTATATCTGTTATCTGTTGGCACTGGGATTCTCTTTAGGGTTAGCAAAACTAGTCTCATAATCTCTATTGTAGTTACGGGAGGAGGTTTAGAAGATTGTGTAATACACCCAGATATCTTAGCTAGTAGGTGGTGGAGCCAGAGCTAGAACCTACAGCTTCTGACTTCATTTGTTTTTCAAAATCAGAGCACCTCAGAGTGTTTTTGCTTTTGTTGCCGTTCTTCTTGTGTGTGTGTGTGTGTGTGTGTGTGTGTTCCTTGTATACACCTAGTGCAGAGTTTAGAAACATAAAAACAAAAACAATGAAGCTGTTACTACCTAGAAATATACCTTCCAGCTGGCAAATAGATGGCATTACCCTAAACAGAAAGCAAAGTCATTGTAATTAAGTGCTGGAACGAGCATGCAAACCAATAGTAGAAATTACATGAGAGTCATTAGGGAAGATCTCCAGGAATAAGTAAGAATCCACGCATCTGTGAAATCCGGAGCCCTGGTTTTCCCAACCATTGTCACAACTCAGGGGTAGAGAGGTGGGGAGGAGTGAGGGAGGCAGTCCCACTGAATGGTCTGTGTTTATAGAAATTCCTTCATTGAGTGTGACTCTAACAAGCTTTTATTACCCCTACTGCCTCGATTGTAGGAGTGAGTTTGATCTCCCTGTTGTCCCTGAAACATGACAGGGCCTATGACAGCTTACCCACAATCTGCTCATGAGAGGGGCTCCCTGTGGATGTAGTATTTGGAAACAGGATTCCAGAGACATGGATCCCCCTGCAGAAATGATTCCCCAAAAGTCTGCCGGAGGAAACCATAGTCAGGAGGGAAATTGGAGTCAAAAACTTAACTTATGAAACCATGGTTTGGCCTAATGGGCAACACCAGGTTAAAACCAGTGGCTAGGCCATGACAGTTAGTGGCTAGGTTGTCAGGAGAATGAAAACAAGGTTTGATGCCTACACAGGTGAAATCAAGACATTTAAGCAAATTCTGGAAACTGTGGATCTTTCCTTTTTTGTGGGAGGAGTTATAGCCAAGCTGCCAGAGTTCTTTGAAGACATTAAGGGAAGGCTGGACAGTTTTTACCAAGCTATTTACCCTTCATGTAATGCTCTTGTCCTCCTATCCCTGACTTTGATTCCTAAATTTCCTGCAAGGCTCGGCTTTAATATTTTCTCCAGCATAGAATTATTCACAGCCACCCAGACAATAGAGATCTTGTTCAGTTTGTCATATATTCAGATAACTCTGTATTATCATTTCATTTGTCATATACAAAGTCTTTTCTCCAAAAAGAATATAAGCTTATGACAGCAGAGGTGAGAATGTGATGCCTTTTGAAAAGTCCCAAATGCCTTAGTCCAATAATTATTATCATTATAGCAAACACATGTCCAGCACTTAAACTGTGTCCCATGCTTTCTTGTAAGCACTTTTCCACACATATTATTTAGTCCTGACAACAACCTACACAGTATTTCCTGTTATTATCTTATTTTACATGTGAGGAAACTGAGTCCCATAGAGTTTCAATGATATTTCCATTGGTTCTTGGTTAAACCACTGAGATGTTGACCTCTGAAATCTCCCCAGAACAATTTTCATAAGCACTTTTGCCTCGCTCCACTGCCAAAGAAGTAGATGTTATGTGGAATCTGAATACAGCACCTGGCTGGAGAGGGTTGGTTTTCTGATGATTCACACTTTTAAATAAAAATAATAAAACCCTTGGCTGGACAGCTTCACTTCCCCAGTCCAGCTGGGATGTGGTCACTGTGGTTCCAAAACACACTTGGGTGATATTCCAGCTTGAATAGCATAATTTGCACATTTGGTTGTCAAAGTTCTGCACGGTGGTCTTGTGATCACACTCCTTGTCCAGTGCCTGCCAAAAGTTCGCTAATGCTTTGGCTCTCTGTCCTGCTCTTTGCTGGAAGTGGCATGGAGGAGAATGCCTTCTTTAGTTGCAAACCTAAGTTAAAAAGGGACAAGCTGGGTAAGTGACCTAAACCTAAGTCCTGATTCAACCATTATTTGCAGGGCACTAGTATGAATCAAGTATTTTCCCGTATCTTATTACATTAGATCTTCCCAGTAGCCCTGTGAGCTGTGTCACTGTCAGTATTTTATAGATGTGTACGTAGATTCAGATGTGCAAAGTGACTTGTCAAAGATCATTATTCAGCTAGTAGAAAGGAAGAGATCCGTTTTCTGTGGATCTCCCGTTTCTGTGCTCTTGCTGCTGCATCAAGGTACTTCCAGCTCACTTTGAGGTGGATAAGGTGAAGAATAGAGCAATATGATAAAGATGATGCTAGTAGTAAACATCACTACTAACATTTATTGCGTCCTCACTATGGGGTAGGCACCATGGGAATACCTTACAAGCACCATTCCATCTCATCCTCACAATAACATATAAAGTAGACACTATTTCCCCCATGTTACAAAGAAGGAAGGTGGTTTTCAGAGGTGTTAAATCATTAGTCTATACTAATACTGTACTATACTAATGATAGCACTAAGATTTGAGCCTAGGCATCTGTCACTATAGCTTGTTGTAACAGCTGTATATACTATGACATGGGAGTAGTGGATCGGATTCTTCCCCTGCCCTGGATCTTCGTGACAAAGTATGAGATGAGCACTTGAAAAAAAAAAAAAAAAAGGTCAGACTGACAGGATTGCCAATGGAATCCATTTAATCAAAGTCACAATTCTCAACTCTTACCTCCATGCTCAAAGATTGACTTAGGAAAATTGCAGACAGACTGCAAGGCAGATGATGGAGTTACTGAGATGCAACCTTACCTGGCCTGGAGATTTAGATGCCCAAGCCAGTTATCTGTGTCATTAAGTCCTTCTCACTCCATTTTACTAGGAGTGAACTGGAAAGGAGATGTGCATACCTTGCCAAGCCTTTGGGAATCCACACCTCTGTCATTGAGATATGAGGAGGGCCTTTAGTTAGTAAGAATTCTCAGACACCTCTTCTGGAAGAGAGTCAGTCATGTGCCTTCTGTTGCCAAGGGGGTTATCACCCTTTTGCATGAGAATAGTGAATCTGGGGGTGGCAGCTACTCCCAGAGTGATTGAGAGCAGAATCATACCTGGCAAGGGAGAAAGGGAAGAGGAATGGCAGATTGAGGATTAGTTTTATATCCAGTTATTAACACACCAAACTAAAAGGAGCAGGGCTCCTTTGCATGTGTGAATTACTCGTTACACTGTTTTCCTTTCCCCCACCTTTTCCTTTCCCCTTTATTTTAATTTTTATTAAAAATGAAAGACTTCATTTAAACAGCATTATCACAACAGAAGGATATTCACATTCTGCTTTAGGTTTTCATAATCCTTATGAGTCTTCCCGCCCCCCCCCCATGTATCATCCATTTCTATGTGACTGTAATTGTAAAAGAGAGTGCTTTTCCATGTTGCCCTATATTTCTTGAAAACATTTCTTATCAAAAGCTAACCCAATGTATGGATGACACAAACTTATTTTTCTTGTCTTCTTCTTTTCATTGATATCTTGATATTTTTATTTCCATTCTAGAGCGTGAGGTTATTCATGACTATTCCAGAGGTGAAGGCCTAAAAATCAAGGGAAATGTAAATTTGTCTATTCTGCCATGTAGTAATGCCTCCAATTAAAAATAAAACAGCTATAAGATAGAAGTGAGGGGGTGGGAAAAAAGGTCAAAACTGTTCATTCAAGTGAGTTTTTATTCTGATTATATTCAAGTTAGGAAAATGAAAGGTGAAGAAACACACTAACAAGCTGACAAACAGCCCTGCACTTGGCGATGGCCCAGCAGCTGTGCCCAAGGGTGGACACCTCTGGCGGTGCCAGCAGCCATGCCAAGGCTGGGTGAGGCTGGGGGGAAAGAAATGCCTCGCATACCTCTGGATCTGTTTAGTCACTGACTCAGGAAATAGGCCTGTGTCACTCAGCTGGTAGCATCATTACTTTGCCTGGGAGGCCAAGGGTTCAAGTCCCATACCAGAAACTTGGCAGCTTCCCAAAGCCTATGCTTGTGTTGTTGTGGGAGGTGGATGATGGCATGCGCTGGAGAAGAGCTGTTTCTCCTTGATTCTTCCAGAGAAATGGGGATCTGGGGAGCAAGGGTGATGACACATCACTCAGCTGAGTGCTTTGACCCACAAGCTCTGAAAAGCTGTAGTAAGGAATCGGCAGAACTATTACCCTTCCAGGAAGAGAGGACAGACTGAGCTCTCTGCCATGGTGCACCACCTCTTTAACTCAATTCTCAGCTCAGTCTTTGTTGCAGCTACAAGAAACATAGAGACCAAGAACAGCAAAAAATGGTGACAGGTCTTTATTGTTAGAGTGAGGAAGCTGCAGTCCTTGGTTAGTGAGGAAGCCAAACCTGGAATGCACATCCACACTCCTGTAGAAAAATCTCTTGATGAACTTTTCTTTAAAATACTTGCGTGCAGCATTGCTTGACAGTTTAATGTGATCTATGAAAGCATTTTGTCATTTGATATTTCAGTTAGCTTAAAAGTTTAGAAAGTATCACATTTAAAAGTACTTGGAATTATGTATATTAAATATACCCAATCATTTTGCCTTTGAGTATGTATTGGAAATCAGGGAATAAACAAATGAAGAAAAAACGGTGGTACAAAGGGGCCTGCCGCTTCAATGAAGGTGGAAGTGGTGATGGATCTTTTAAAATAAAATCAGCTCACCCCAATAAAAGATAAACCATGTAAGCATGAAATATAATTTCTTCTCTTGTCTGAAGAATTTCTATGACAGCTTGCGTGGCCTGAAAAGTAAGTTTGTGTCTGTCATCTGGGCATGGATCAATACTTTACAAGTTGCCACAGAGCTGGTTCTGGTTGATCTACTTTGTGCTCAGCCCTGATGCTGAGCCCTTTGCCCCAGGAGCATGGGAGGCTGAATGAGGCTTGGGATAGTGCTCTTAGGGTGAAGTTGTATAGAATGGAGAGGCCTCAGTAACATGAGTTACCTCTCAGCCTGATGTAAATCACCCTTTCCTCCTTTTCCCCTTTAAATAAAATACTTCGCTTGTGACCAGCTGTAAAGGAGGTACCTACTTGTATAGAGACTCCTTGGGGAGGCCCAGATCTAGTGTTTCTGGTTCCATGACATCTTTTGCTGTGTTCCCATGGGATTCATTTCTATTTAGTTATGAGAAGTTCTCTTCTTCTCCTGTAAAGCCTTCTCTCCTACCCCTTGTGTCTAAACATACAGTGAGAGAGATTGTGGCAGTTCTAGGAAAGAGAAAATCCTCCAAAGCTGGAAGAAAGCTAAGCAGTTTTGGATCTTCCTTAGCATTCTGTGGCACCTGTCTATTGTTTTTTGTGTTTTCCACCTGAAATTATTAGCATCTCTCTTTTTGTGAGTGCACATTTTTAAAACAGCTTTATTGAGGTATCATTCACATACCATACAATTTGTCCATTTAAAGTGTACAGTTCAAGGGTTTTTAGTATATTCCCAGAGTTGGGCAACCCTTGCCACAATCAATTGTAGAACATTTTCAGTACCACCAAAAGAAACCCCACATCCTTTAAGCTAGCATTGTCCAATCCCCTATCCTCCCAGCTCTAGGAAGCCATGAATCTACTTTTGCCTTATGGATTTGCCTATTCTGGACGTGTCATTGAAATGGAATCAAGGATCTATTTAAGCATCCTACTGTTCTTCCACAGAGCCTGGCAAAAGACCTTGTACCTAGTAGGGCTTTGAGTTAGGTTAAATTATTACTTGTATTAGTTATATTGGATAACCTGGTCTTAGGATCAGTATAGTCCATGAAGAAGGAAACTGGATAGACCTAGATGAAAAGCCTCAAATGTCATTACCCAGAGTGTGCTAATGATCTGGACATTATCAGAATGGACGGACAGCCTATGATTCATAGCTTCTCCTAGGTCAGATTCTGCAGACATGGTCTCCTGTACTCCCAGTCTGTTCAATGATATAGCACGGACGCCATAAACTCAACAATTCAGAAATCGATTCCTTAGAAGACTGGAGTTCTCTCATAAGTTGGCACACCACACTGCGTGTTAACAGGCAATAACACTAAAATGCACTAAAGACCATGTAATTTATTCCCAACATGCTGTTATTCTTTCCAAAACATTAGCTTTGGAGCAGAACGTTTGCTAAATGTTGTCTTTATTTCCAAAGCTTGGGGTAAAGATCATATGCAACCAATGGCTGAGAGATAATTGGCCACTTTACAGTTTCAACCTCAAATGAACTCCCCTGTCTGAGTAAATTTCCTGGTAAAAGATCCCATTTTAATAGAATGTGAAAGCTGCAAGAAGGATGGAGCTTACAGATCTCAGTATGGTCTGTTAGATAAATGACCAGGGGTAATATATCTTAAAACCACATTTTGTAGACAGTTAACAGAAAGCCCAGAAAAAAAAAATACTCACTGGTTCAGCATTCATGCCTAAATGAAAATAACATGTGTGCCTTCAGCCCAAGATGTGCCAGGGCTTGGAGGGAAATTGGCAAGGATTAAGACCAAGAGCCTTTTGGGAGCTGTTAGGCATTGTCCTCCTGGGCCTGACCTCACAACTTTCTCTTAGAGGAGAAAGTAAAAGGTGGCTGCCTTCAAGCTTTGCTCTCAGAGTTGCCACAAAGAGCCCCCCAAAACACCTTGTGGCTGGCTTCTTTTCACTGAGCTGGCATTGAATCAGAAGTAAAATTATCATTTTGTTTAGTAGATGAAGAAATGGATGGCTTATACTATTTAATCTAAAAGTGGTCTCTGGCATGGCTTTGGGTCCCTAGGTGTTGAGAAGTGCTTACGAACATGAGGCTGCTCTTGCTCTGTATTTAAAGTGAGATGCTTTGTTTCCTCCTTTGGATTCGCCTCTTTTCTGAGGTCTGCCTCATGGTGACCTGGTGACTGTGAGTTGTGTTTTGCAGAGTGGAAAGGTGGTCTTACTGTTTTAAGTTCAGTTTCATAGGCCTGAGACCCCTGGTTTAAGATTTAGATTCTCCATAATGGAAGGAAACAAAAAGTCCCAACTGTAACTTAATTGGCTAGAGGGGAGGGTGGTTTAAATCTCCTACCACCAATAGCATCTGTTTGTAGGAGCTCATCCTAAAGATTCAATTCGTTATTTAAAAAACACAGGGCCAGGAACTATCCAGGGAGACAGGGGAGAACTAACCATGGCTCCCCCTTGAATAAATCAGTTACCATAATTGGTTGTGGGGGAGAAGGAGTACCATGGCATAGGTATGGATGGGATATAATAGAGCACAGCCTAGGGTGGATCAGAAGGACTTCTGATTTCTTATATTGGGTCTTAAAGGAGGAGTAGGAATTGGCCAGGCATGTAGAAATTGGCAGTTGAGTAGAAGAGCATGTTTTTGAGGCAGATAAGTACAGCAACAGAGATAGCATAATGTGGTTCAGCATGTCTTGGATGGGTGGGCATGTATTTTTGGAAGATAGGGCTGGACAAGTCTGCAAAGACCAGAGCAACATAAGCCTTGTATTTGAAAATGCGACGTACCACTTTCCTAGTTTTCCTAGCTTTTTCAGTGTGGTAACCAATACCCTGAATTCTGTCCTAGCAATTACAACTATATGCATTTCCTCTCTTTTGCTCCAAACAAAATCATATTCTGGCTCTGCCACTTACTGTGTATGTAACCTTGGACAAATTTGCCACATGAAGTCTTTGTTTTCTGTTCCATAAAATGGGACCAAATCAAAAACAATGTGAGGGGGTTATTGTGAATATCGTCAGGATCAAACAAGCACAATGCTTGGCATTAAAAAGTTCTCATGAAATATTTGTGGAATCAAACTGGTACAGGAATAAAAAGGAAATTCTACTGCCTGGAAAACAGCCTTTAGCTTTCCAAACACCAGTGGCTGCCAAAGTAGTCTAGGACACCTGGAAAGAGGTAGAAAAGGGATCTGAACCCTGAAGAAGAGTGACAGGAAGCCAGGGACCCAGAACCAGGAGACAGTAGGCCAGCAAAGCAGATCGAAGTGGAAGGGATACAACTTGTGCCAGAACAACAAGGGCATCACTAGGTCAGGAGTGCAGACAGGAGGGAGGAGGTGGCAGATGCTTGCTCATAGAGCACTTCAGGGAATGGATGCACAGCAGCCCATGGTTTCCGCTTTCCTGATGTCATCCTGGTGTCCTACCAGGCTCTGGAAAGAAATCAAAAAAGGGAAAGAAGAGAGGAAAAAAGGGAAAAAAGAGAACAGCTGCATTTTTGTATAACAATAACACACTTTTGTGATAAAAACACTCACAAACTAGGAATAGAAGGGAACTTCCTCAACCTGAGAGCATCTATGGACAACCCTCAGCAAACATCATTCTTAATGGTGAGAGGCTAACAGCTTTTCCTCTAAGATCAAGAGCAAGACAAGGTTTTCTGCTCTTGCTGCTTCTATTCAGAAATTGTACTGGAGGTTCTGGCCAGGGCAATTAGGTAAGAAAAAGAAAAAAAAAAAAAAAGGCATCCAGATTGGAAAGGAAGATGTAAAACTATCTCTTTTTTTGCAGGTGATATGATCTTGTTTCTGGAAAAAACAATCTTGAAAAAGAAGAAAAAAGTTGGAAGATTCATAGTTTCTGATTTTAAAACTTCCTACAAATTGACGTTAATCAAGACAGTGTGGTACTGGCATATGGGTAAACATGTAGATCAATGGATTAAGATTGAGAGTTAGAAATAAAACTTCTCACTTACTGTCAACTGATTTTCCACCAGGGGTACCAAAAAATTCAATGGGGGAAGTATAATTTTTTTCACAAATGGTGCTGTGACAACTGGGTATCCACATGCAAAGAATGAAGTTGGATTCCTGCC
The DNA here is from genome assembly GCF_023721935.1 of Panthera uncia. NCBI lineage: Eukaryota > Metazoa > Chordata > Mammalia > Carnivora > Felidae > Panthera > Panthera uncia. The sequence goes on from NC_064814.1 coordinate 29,280,795, forward strand.
TTACACCATACACAAAAAATGTATCAAAGACTTAAATGTAAGAGCTAAAAGTATAAAATGCTTAGAAGAAAACATAAGGGAAAATCTTCATGACATTGGATTTGGCACCAAAAGTACAAGCAACAAAAGATAAAATTGATAAATTAGACTTTAACCAGATTAAAATTTTCTGCTTCAAAGGATATCATCAAGAAAGTGAAAAGACCACCCACAGAATGGAAGAGAGTCTTTGCAAATTATATATCTGATAAAAGGCTTATATCTAAAATATATAAAGAACATCTACAACTCAATAATAAAGAGACAAAAAGCCAAATTAAATGATAGAAAAAGATCTGGAGTGCCTGAGGGCTCTCAGTTGGTTAAGTGTCCGACTCTTGATTTCAGCTCAGGTCATTGACCTCTTGGTGCTATCAAGCCCTGCACCCGGCATGGAGCCTACTTAAGATTCTCTCTCCCTCTTCCTCTGCCTGCCTCTCTTTCTCTCTCTCTCAAAAACAAAATAAAAAAGGAAGAAAAGCATCTGAATAGGCTGTTACTCAGAGAAGATATACAAATGGCCGATAAGCACATAAAAAACCTCAACATCATTAGTCATCAGGAAAATGCCAATCAACAGCATGTTGAGGTACCACTTCATACCCACTAGAATGGCTATCATGGAAAAGACAATAGCAGGTGTTGGTAAGGATGGAGAGAAGTTGGAGTCTTCATATGCTGCTGAAGGGACTTTAAAGTGGTGCAGCTACTTTGGAAAACTTCTGCAGTTCCTCAACAGGTTAAACATAGAGTTAACATTGCCATAAGATCTACCCAAGATATGTGAAAACATAGGTCCACACATAAACTTGCACATGAATGTTCATAGCAGCATTATTCATAATAGTCAAATAATGGAAACAATCCAAAATTTTGATAACTGATGAATGAATAAATGAAATGAGGTATATCCATACAACGGAATAGCATTCAACAATAAAAAGAAATGAACTGATATGTACTACAGTATGGACAAGCCTTGAAAACAGTATGTTAAGTGGAAGAAGTCACAAAGGGTCATATATTGTTCCATTTATATGAAATGTCCAGAACAGGAAAATCCATAGGGAAAAGAGATTAGTGGTTCCCTAGGACTGGGGGGAAATGGGGAATGACTTCTAATGGGTATGGAGTTTATTTTTGTGGTGATAAAATGTTCTAAGATTGTGGTGATGGTTGCTTAACTCCATATATTAAAAACCATTGAAAAACCACTTTAAATGCATAAATTGTATGTTATGTGGATTATATCTCAAAGCTATTATAAAAATAACAAAACAACTAGCTATCATTAATTGAGTACTTTCCAAATACCAGGCACTGTGATAAGCTTTGTAATCTTATCTAAGTGTTATAATAAATATGCCAGGAAGGTTTTATTATTTTTATTTACAACAGAAAACTTAAGTTCATAGATATTCGGGAACTTGCCTGAGGTCACAAAATTGGTAAGTACTATATTAGTTAGAAGTTAGGACTGTGACCCATTTTTATCTTACTTTGAGATTCAGGGTCATATTAAAAGGTCTTAGATGGATCTTGTTGACCTTCTTGTGTTCCAAGTCTAGTGTTTCACAATATGACCACCACAAAACAGCAGGAGTTAATGGAATCTCTGCTTCCAACTTTCTCACCATGGAACCGTTGTAAGGTGTTGGCCCCAGTTGCTGCTGGATATGGGGTGGAGAGGAATCTATCCTTAGTTGGTTGTGTTCTCTGGCCTTCCAAGGACTCATTTGTTCTAGAGAGTCCTTTAATTCCCCCTCAGATGTGTCACAGCTGTAATTCTGGGAGTGAGACTCTTGACCTTCCACCCCTAGCACTTGATTTTACACATTGTGTCTTGTGTTTGAAGGTGAGTCCTGTTACTCTTGGCTCTGTCTGCTTCCTAGTTCCGAGAAATAAAACGTGACAAGGAAGGTGTTAGGCCCACGAAGACAAGGGCATCTAATAGGCTTACTGAGGAGAATTTGGATGAGTTTTGGGAAAATGACTCTGCAGTAGACGGATTACATTTTCTGTTTGGGCTTAGCAATTAAGGGGGAAAAGGGGACCAGTGCCAGATGTGCTTGGGAATCTTGTCAAATTCCAAATGTTGGAAAACATTTCAGGATGTTTGACTGAGTTTGGCAAAATCAACACCTTGACTGTGCCCTTTCTTCTTGAACAAAGGTAACATAACAAACTGCAAGGATTCAAGTACACAAGAAGCCATGGGCATGATTACCCTTTTATGGGAAGTGGCACAATGACACCCCTTGTCAATGGAAACATTTCAGTGAGGGTATTAACTGTGAGCATGGTTATGATAGCAGAGTTTTTAGAAAGAGGGTGAAAGTCAACTGAAGTAATAATTCAGGTCTTAAAAGGAAGCAACATATCTTTTCATTCTGCTGTTTGTGATCAGAGCAGAAGCCGGAAGGGGAATTGTGTCCTTCTGTGACTGTCCACAGCCTGATTCTGTGTATTCTGAAGTATTCCCAGGAATATTGTGGCTTCACTCTCATCCTTTAGTCAAAGGAAAGCCTTTTCCACTGGGTTCTTTAGTCAGAGCAGAACCATATGGAATGTTCCAAATCAGAGAGCTCTTCTCTAGTTTTCAGTAAAACCAAACCTCTGTGATAGGTTGAGTGGAAGGAAGGGGAAGGTGATGATGAAGTCCTGGGGACAGCTTGAGCCCTTGTTGAAACACTGAAATGGGTATGAGGCTATAGATAAGCATATGTAGTGCTTCAAATTAGTTTCTCTCATAATCCCTGAGTTACTTCATTGGCTCACAGTATTTACTGAGCATTTACTAGGTTCTATGCACTAGAAAGACAACAGTAAATAAAACACAAAATTTCCTGCCCTCCTGGATTTCGCACTCTAATGGACAAAATACATTGTTTTTGGGGAGGTAAAATGTTAAATTACTAGTTGTTAAAAGTCAGTTGCAGAGTTGGTCAAAGAGGGATAGAATTTAATTTTCCTTCCTATAAGTAGCTGCAGTACCCTGTTGGAGTTTTTACCTTAGTACTTCAATAGTTATCCTATTTTCCTGATAAATTTTCACACTGACGTTCACTGTTACCTCAGATGGAGTATGTTGTCTTCACCATTAATGTGATGAATTATGTCTAATGTTCAATTTTCTAAGAAAGAGAAGCAACAAAACTCATATTTTAAAATGTTTTCCCCCTAACTGACTAAAACATAGAATTGGGAAATATTTAATATAATATTGAACTAAAGCTTTCTCCATAAATATCTGTTTTTCTGTGTGCCTTTTTATCATCAGATGTTTTGTTTTTTTTTTTTTCAACGTTTATTTATTTTTGGGACAGAGAGAGACAGAGCATGAACGGGGGAGGGACAGAGAGAGAGGGAGACACACAGAATCGGAAACAGGCTCCAGGCTCCGAGCCATCAGCCCAGAGCCTGACGCGGGGCTCGAACTCACGGACCGTGAGATCGTGACCTGGCTGAAGTCGGACGCTTAACCGACTACGCCACCCAGGCGCCCCATATCATCAGATGTTTTTATTCACTGAGGAAGTGAAATTTGAAAGTAAGGATATAAATTAAAAGTTTACCAAAGCAGCCTTGGATTTTTGCTTCAAGGTAGAAGAATGGTTTCCAGTCTCCCCTTCCTTCCGTTTCTGCACATCAGTGTCATATATTAATTCTTTGTGGTAGGAGCTGTTATTTTTAGTGGATTCCAGTTCTGGCACTTGTCAAGGGAGCTCCTGTATGGTAACTGTTGTGGACATGTTAAAAGATACAGGTTTTTCTGTGCTGCATTAGCCCTAGACTCGCTTTCACTGCTTCTGAGTCCCCAGCTGGTCACAGCTGGTTCTGCTGATGCTCCCCAGCTGCAGGCTCAGCTCCCTGAGCTATTCCTGACGGAAATGGATAATGCAGCATGACTCCCATCCCAGGCTGGTATTATATTCTGCTCAGACCCAAGATTCGATGACTCCAGATGACAGGGGCTCCCACACGTCTTGTTACTAATTAGATCTGAGATCTACCAGCAGTATTAATGACCACAAGGGACCAGGTAAGTTTAGAGTACAGTTCCCGTCACTAACTTCTTTCCCTATGTTCATTCAGTCCACCGACTGGAACTACAGCCTTGATGCCCTTTCCTTAGTCCAGTCACTTTATTTGACTAGTTTCACTAGTCCAGATTCTGGAGGCCCTAGCTGTAGTGACCCAGTTACTGACTTGGCTTTCTTGCTTTGAATAAGACCCTAGAGAGTGTATCCACCTGGCCCATTAGACTGGCCAGTATCCACTGGTCTAATTTTGGGCATCACTGACTAGATGCAACTTGCTGGTACAGCCATTTCCAAAATAAAGATGGAGACAGTTATGGCTCATGGACACTGGGCATGATGTAACCTCCAGCAACTCAGGAGCTATGCTTTGTCTCACCGTAGTGTGCATGTCTCAAGCTAACTCCTGCTCTATCCCCAGCTCATCTGAAAATACTGTAAGGCATCAGTACAAAGTTTCTAAGGTCCAAGTCTCAAACAGCAATAATATGTCATTGGAGTCACTTCATGGTAGAGCGGGAAGCTTTTGGTGTCAACATTTATTAGCTGTTAGGCATTCTCAAGGTCCCTTGGTCTGTGATCATAGAGATAAGCAGACCTGGGTTTCATACTTATCCCAGTTCCCTGAAGGAAGTCAAGGTTTTGGAGCCAGGAATGGCCTGGAACTTTTCTGGGACTAACCCAAGGCCGTGTAAAATTCCTCTGGGAACGTCCTAAGATCTACAGCTGCAGATTCCTTGTTGCACCCACAGCGCAACATAGATTTCCTAGTATCACCAGCTGCGTTCAGTATTTCTACACTTTTTCTTTCATCACTGTGCTCTACTGGTTCCTTGAAAAAAAAAAAATCCCACATTGGGTGTGCAATTGAATTTGGAAGTGGGAGGGAGGCATCTGGGAGACCAAGTGAAAGCAAAGTGAAGAAGCTCGTTTAGAGAAGCAGATGGCACTTACCTCACGAAAGTGGGCTACGTCCTCACAAGGGCATGTATTTTTTTAATGTCTTTTTTTTTCTTTTTGGGGAAAAAGAGAAATTGGTCTAAGTACATGACTCTGTCAAGTACAGAGGGTATTAGACACTTATATTGTCATCCATGTCCAGGACAGGGTCGAAGTCCCTTAATTTGAGTTCTCCGAGCCCAGCAAGAAGCCTATTGCTTGTAGCTTGAAGAATGGCCATTCCCTTTACAGATCCTGTAATTCTCTAAGTCAAGTGCAAAGTAAGGATGAGACAAGCTTAAGGCTGCTTCTGTTCTGTGTTGAACAAATGCTTGATGTAGAGAAGCAAAAGGAAAAAACAAAAGTGAAATTGTTTGATGAGGTCATAGAGAATTAAGTGCTGGATGTTACTGCCATCTAGTGATGATATAACACCTGGCTGCCTGGGGAAGGGGAAGACCCATCTTTGTGCTACAAACACAGTGGCATTGCCTTATAGCCTAACATAACCTTGCAGGCTCTGGGATGGAGGTGACATCTGGGCAAGCTTCTGATTTACCAGGGAAAGGTACTATGTTTAAAAAAAACCTGATTAAAAAAATTTTTTTTTGCATTTATTTACTTTTTTTTTTGAGAGAGAAAGAGAGCATAAGGGGCAGGGTGGGGGGTGGCAGAGAGAGAAGGAGACACAGAATCCAAAGCAGGCTCCAGGCTCTGAGCTGTCAGCACAGAGCCCAACGCGGGGCTCGAACTCACAAACTGTGAGATCATGACCTGAGCCAAAGTTGGACGCTTAACTGACTGAGCCACGCAGGCACTCCTCTTTATAACTGTGAAAACAGTGTAATCCTAAGCCTCTCTTGTCTATAATTTGCTTTTGTTTATAAAACTTCATTAGAACAAAGAAAATAGGTTTTTAAAAATATATGACACCACCTTCCCTAACACATGTTCACACATTCTCAGAGACCACGTTTTATAGCACCTCCCCTGCGTCTATCCACAAGCTTTGTCTCTTTACAGAGCATCGCTTAATAAAGCTGTCTAATTCCAGGCATATTCCTCCTCTCTGTGCTGTACTCTCAGGATACCTTGATGGTGGTGAGGAAGGAAAAAGAGGAAAACCATAATTGATTCGCTACCTTGTATGAGGTGCTTTACAGTTATGATAGCCCTCACTGTAACCCTGTAAGGTGGGGTCATGCCAGTGTGAAAGAGGAAGAAACTGAAGTTTAGAAAGGTTAAGCAACTAGCCAGAGGTCACACAGTTAACTGCACATAGCAGAGGTGGAATTTGAACCCAGTGTATCTGGTGTCATAGTCTGAGGAATTTTTGTGGCACCGTAAGCACAGAGATACAGTGTTGGGAGGGATCACTGAGTGTGGAGTAGGAGGAAGGTGCTCTCTCTGTTCAAGAAAGAAACAAGTCCAAATGTACCTTCACAGGGCCTCCTCTGGCACATGTACAAATGCCAGGAAGGCACAGATGTATGTGAGTGTAAAGGGTTGGCAGTTTTAGATGCACAAATAAACCCACACCTAGAGCAGATCTTCCAGAACCAGTGAGTCTGGGACACTTATTTCATTTCCTTCCACTCCCCCATCTGAAGAAATTGAATGTCTTGTGAAGATAACCAACCATCTGCAAAGGATTAGAACGGCAAGGAAAAAAAAAAAGATGATCTAAGCACAACATTAACCGTCCCTTTGGTGTATTAAGGAAGAACGCTGAATCTGGTAGACTGGATATAGAATAGGACTTAGGAAGTAAGGCTTAGCATCTCACTCTCTGGCTAGATGTCTGTTACACTGCAGATCCTATAAGACCACTCTGTTGCTACCAAGAGAGCTAAGCACAATGGGGCCGTTCTTGATAGAGGCTGATTTTTATGCCAGGAAATTTCAGGATGGAAGTGAATATCCAGCCTTGTGTTTCTCACTTGGAAAATTCTGAAGGCAAGATACTTTTTGGTGAAGTCTGTGATACTAGGCAGACACAGAAAATTAGTATATTAGTTTTTTATAGAACTAATTAGGGGGTCAAAGAGGTATGAGTTTCCTATGGGAGAAAGGAGTCAGTAGCTGGACTTTAACCATTGTGCCAGTACAGTGTCCTTGTTAGCTTCCTAGAACTGTTATAACAATTCATCCCAAACTAGATGGCCTAAAACAATAGAAATTTATTGTCTCATACTTCTGGAGACTACCATCCAAAATCAAGATATCAGAAAATCTACACTCCCTCTGAAGCTTCTAGGGAAGGATCCTTCCTTGCCTATCCCAGCTTCTGGTAGCCCAAGATGCTCCTTGGCTACCAGCCCTGACTCTCATCTTCACATGCCCGTCTTCCTTCTGTGTCTTTGTATGGTGGTCTCTCTTTGTGACTGTTTCCGAATTCCGCTTTTCTTATGACACCAGTCATTGGATTAGGAACTGCCCTAATGACTTCATTGTAGCTTGATCACATTTACAAATACCTTATTTCCAAAAAAAGGTCTCATTCATGAATAGGGGTTAGGATTTTGGGGTTTGGGATACACAGTTCAATCCAAAACAGTGTTTAAAAGGGTTGGCAGGTGGGTGAGGGACCCCAGCGGTAAAAGCTGTAGAGATTTATGACAGGTGTAGGAGCTGAAGTGGGCAGTGGGAAAAAGTCATGCTTCAGGTTAGAGTCTCTTGAAGACGTGCACACAAATGCACCATAAGAAAACTGGCATGTGAACTCTTGCTTCACAATGGGCACAACTGCCAACAGTGGGCAGCACATAGCCCCAGTCAAGTAAAAGGACTTCTGGCCACCTCCCCTCAATCTTTCTTCCCAGCCTCCACATATTGCAGATAGAAGAGACCTCCAAGGTAGAGGAGGATGTGTCCCAGGAAAGAAGGAGCAGATCACAGCCCAACTCCCCACCAAGGAACCTAGAGCCATGGGAAAAGCTACATCAGAAGGAAGGGAGGAGAAAGGCAGGGCTGAATCTATTGTAAGATTGACACGTCGAACTGGACCAGACTGAACCAGACTTTGTGAAACCTCAGTTAATATATAGGTCTGAGGTTTGCCCAAGATATGATCAAGGTGTGGGGCAAGGGTCTTTAAAGGGCAGTAAGTGGGGGAAAATATTTTATTCATATGTTTTACCTAGTAAGTCACTTCAGTATAGTTCTCATGAGTTCAAGTCTAAACTGTGTGACCTCGAGAAAATCTTATACCACCTCTGAGCCTCAGTTGCCTCATATATACAGTTTGGATGATAATTTAACACATCCACACCCTCTGCAAGGCTGCAAAAGAACTTTCTAAGTTTTGGGGTACTGTGATTATAGAGGCCAGAATCCACATTGGGCATTCTGTTTTCCACGTCTTGATTGTATTATATCATACAAGGCACTCAGCTTCTGAGCTCCAGCTTTTTCTACAAAACAGGGCCATGAGTCATGGGGCTAATGAGCAGATGAAATGAGATGTGAAATTGCTTTTTATTTTGTAAAGTGTTTTATACTTGTAAAGTATTTCAGGCATGTCTCCTTCTGTCTGTATTTTTATACCAAATAGATGTAATGTGTTGGATTAAATGTAAGAATTGACATTACTTGAACTGTTATTGATAATAATTTGTGATCAACAACCAGCCCTGGACATGAGATACTTCTGGTAGCTTTAAAAGTACTGATGTCTAGGTCCCACCCCCAGAGATCCTGATTTAATTGATGTGGGCTTCAGCCTGGGCATCGAGGTTTTTTTCAAAGCTCCCAGGGATTGGATGATGCAGTGGGTGTTGGATTGAGAGCCATACAGAGGGCTTCCCACCTGCTGAGCCTGAATGGTTGACTGCTCCCCTGTTACCTCTTTCCTCTTTTGTTTGCCTCTGACAGTTGTTACCTGCAGTGCAGTTTATGTTGGTGAACTAGGAACATGTTGATTCGGGTTTGATTTTCTGGCTAGTCAGTGATTTTTTTTAGCTTTCTTTTTGTCAGTTTTGATCAACTAATTTATCATGTTCAGCTGGCACATGAAATTGCACCTGTCATCTTAACAAAACGACACTTGGTGGATGAGACTCCAAACTCTTGACGGGAAAAATAGCATCATGGTTGTGAATCTGAGCGAGGGTTTCCTTGCCTCCAGCAAAACAGTTGCTTTTATTTTTTCATAATCTGAGGTATCTCAGGAAGGCCACAATTGCACTGTAAGATAACACATGATATTAATAAATCAGAATAAACGAAGCCATGCAAAACATCTGCAAGGGCCCAGCAGAGAAAGGCCAAGAATATCAATAATTTAAGGCAGGACAAGGGTAGTGGGTAGAGGGAGGTTGCTGTGCTGAAAGGTTTCTGGGAGAGGATTGAAATACGCTTCCGGGGGCGCCTGGGTGGCGCAGTCGGTTAAGCGTCCGACTTCGGCCGGGTCACGATCACGCGGTCCGTGAGTTCGAGCCCCGCGTCAGGCTCTGGGCTTATGGCTCGGAGCCTGGAGCCTGTTTCCGATTCTGTGTCTCCCTCTCTCTCTGCCCCTCCCCCATTCATGCTCTGTCTCTCTCTGTCCCAAAAATAAATAAAAAAGCGTTGAAAAATTTAAAAAAGAAATACGCTTCCGAATGGAGAAGCTGGCTCAGGGCTGGCTGCTGTGAAGCAGTGGTGGAAATCCCTGCAGGAGAAAACACAGACTTTGGGAAGGAGTGGCTATAAGCTTGAGGTCAAAACTGACAGTACAAAGGCAGATGTGTTCTTAGCAGAAAACCTTCTTGTGGGCTGTGCACACTTTCTCTTCCAGCCTGGTTTATAGGGCAGGGACAGTAAGTCTTCCCTTCAGTGAAAACGGCACAAGTGTGCATTTAACCTACTAAAGGCTGTCCAAAGAGAGCTGAGACTGGCTTTCTTCTCCCCCTTCTCCCCCAGAAGAAGCAAGGACAAAGCTCCATATGTAAAAAGCAACTCAGTCACTGACAGTTCCTGTAATACTGTAGTCTTAGATGCTCTCCTGACTCCAGGGTGTAATTATCCCTGTACTTAATTGGAGGTTCAGGAGATCTTATTAGCTTGCTCTATTGTTGCATAATTCAGGAGTTCACTTCAGGCTTCCTTAAGAGCCCTTTCTTGGCTTTTCATCCCAGAGGACCATTTTCCAAAGGGTCCATTTTGGCAGGAACTTTTGGGATGTAGAGAAGGGCTGCAGAGAGCGGTGCAAGCAGAAAGGCTAAGCATCTGGGAACAGGGAGATCTGGCCCCATCCCTGCTAATTCATTGGTGATGCCAGCCAAGCAGCCAGCTTCTCTGGGCATCAGTTTCCGTCCTCATCAATGAGAAGGCAGAACTGGGTCAGCATTTCCAAAAGTGTGTTCCCTGGAACACTATCTCTCAAACTGCTTCTTAAGAAAATGGTTCTGTAGCCTTAAATAACTTCAGGAAATGCTGTGTACCAGGCCTGCCTCACTCAACATCTTTTCCAACAGAATCTAGCTTACTACCTAAACACTGTATTTTCCAAACTCTTTTGCACCAGAGTTCCAGAAGTGACTTAGGCTCCGAGTAAGATGCATTTGTGCAAGATGTGAATCTGGAACTGAGGTCAGCAGGCAGGGAGGCATCCGTTTAACTGGCATGGTAAGGTTCCTGTGACAACTTCCTGAATGCCTGGCTTCCTCTGCGTGGCTGGGCTCCCTTAGCAAGCTGGTTCTCTGCTGTGGTTCTGCAAGTTATTCCTGCAAACCCACCATGGAGCTTGCCTTGCGAGCCTTCCAGCAATCCTAGAAGCTCCCAACCTCTTGTTTCAAATCCCCTGCTGATTAAAATGGTAAAAGTGTGTTTGTTATCTGGAGCTGAATTTGACTGATATACAGCCCCTTGGGTATTCACAATACACATAAACTAGTTAAACGTTCTAAGATTTCTGGCAACGAAAAACCTATTTTACCTCGCATACTTCAAATTTAATGACTTTAACTGCCTACTGGGGTCTGTGTCTTATGTTGACTATTCCTATACAGTTTGTACTTCAAACACGCATGCTATTAAAATTCAGAGTGGAAAGCAATATATTTTTCTTTGTAGTCCAGCAGTATGCATTTTTTTCTTTATTATCTTTCAGAGGGTAAAGAGGAGGGAAATATTTATCTTTTAAAACATTTCAAATTCTGATCCCCACTTTGCATCCAGCCTTTTTGATACAGATAGTGCAGCTAAGCAGTTGATGGAGATGGATGTTCATGAATATTTCTGCTGCACCTTCCACCTTTCACATCTTTGTAAGGATTCATTCTCCTAGACATTTTGATTCTTTGGATGGAAGGAGAGGTCCAAGACTGGAAGTTATTAACAGATACCCCAGGCATTTCTGCTGTGGCTGATATGTGGTCACCTTTCAGAGTAACTGCACAGGCCCCAGAATGAAACATCCAGTGTCTGCTCATGGCAGTCTTTCTAGAAGTTCTCCCTGGAGAATTTCTGGAACTTCATCCTGAGACCAGCTGCCTCTGGTCTCCCCAGCAGTTCCTCAGTCTCCAACTTTTTATGCAGACATTTTGCTGTCGAATCAGTAACACCTCAGTGAGCTTGGGCTGCTTTCTCTCCCCTCTGCATTTATCACACCCTGCAATAGTTCTGTCCTACATTATTGGAGTTACAGTTTTTTAAGGTTTATTTATTTATTTTGAGAGAGAGAGAGAGAGCGAGTCTGTGCACATAGGGGAGGGGCAGAGAGAGAGAGAGGGAGAGAGAGAATCCCAAGCATGCTCTGTGCTGACACAAGTTTCGATCTCACAAACCATGAGATCATGACCTGAACTGAAATGAAGAGTCAGACACTTAACCAACTGAGCCACCCAGGTGCCCTTGGAGTTATAGTTTTAAATGTCTCTGTCAGATGATGATATGAGATCCTTGGGAGAAAGGACTGCCTCTCAATCATCTGTGATTCTCTAGTGGTTAGGATACTGCCTAGCACAACTACACTATTACTATTCATTAATATATATATATATATATATATATATATTTTTTTTTTTTTTTTTTTAATGTCCAGACTCATTCTTATTCTAAAATGGTTACTACCTCAGGACATTTGAAGAGGGAAAGAGGAACAGAAACTTCTTTAAAAAATGTTTGTTTATTTATTTTGAGAGAGAGAGAAAGAGAGAGAGTAGGGAAGGGGCAGAGAGAAAGGGAGACAGAGATTTCCCAAGCAGGCTCTGCAGAGCCCGACATGGGGCTTGAAACCACAAATGGTGAGATCATGACCTGAGCCGAAATCAAGAGTTGGATGCTCAACCCCTGGAGCCACATAGGCACCCGAGGAATAGAAACTCTTAATCCAAGAAGACTTGGAATTGATGAACACAAAGAGCAAATTGTTCTCTCTGCCCCAAAACCAGTTCTTAAGTCTCTTGCCTGCAAGTACTTCCAAAGGTGAGGCTGCCTGGCTGAATGACTGTGTGTGGATCTGAGCATGTTTCTAAATTTATAAATGCATTATGGTCCTAGACCTTTGAGGACTGATGTGTATAATTGCTGAGACTCTGGCTTATTCATGCTTATATCAAACTGTGTCTTGTCCGAGCTGTCTGGGAACAGTGGAATATTCCACTGATTGATATGTTTGGCGGACTAACAGAGTTTTGTTAGATATCAATTATTGTTGTGTGCTGCTTGGCGTGGGCCATTGGAGTATGATTTACAATAGCCCACATGTTTTGACCTGGACCGACCACTAAGTTTGGGGGCTTTAAATGGCTGTAAGAGCTTTATCACAATGCAGCATAAGTGGTTTAGGAGTTGGAAGAGACAAATTGGTCCCCTCTGGGAATATTTCCTCTTGTTTCACTCTTCTGTCATGTGCTCCCCGGAGACCACTGCACAGTACTGCATGCTTCACGCTGACTGCCATTCTGCCCCTCAGCAGGATGGGAGCTGAGGCAGAGATAGTTTTAAATATGTTCTCTTAGCAAAAATCACTCATGAGAGTTTCAGGAGCAAAACTAAGCAAAATAATGGGTCTGAGAATATTAGAGCCAAGAGAAACCTAGGAGATAATATAATTCAACACCTTCATTTGATAGAGAAGAAGACCGAGACCCAAAGAGATACATTTAAACTTGGAGGCCAGTACTCTTTTCTGAATCTCACAAGGAGCCTCTGGGATTTTTCCTTCTATAGAAACAGTCAGAGAAGGAACTTAAATTGTGCCTTCTACATACCTCCTCTAAATTTTTCCAAATGCCTTAAAAAAAAATAAACAATTGATCTGCAGTGCTGGTCGATGTAGGGGGAGTATCCTTCTGTACTGAGAAAACTCTTTAGGCTGCTTGAGGACCCCCCACTCTGATACACCACCCGGCACTGTTGCCTTAAGTAATGCCAGACTTCAAAATTAGTAGTTCTCAAAGTGTGGTCCCTTGACCAGCAGCATCAACATCACCTGGGATAGTGTTAGTAAAGCAAATTCTTGCACCCCACCCCAGACCTACCAAATCATAAACTTAGAGGTGGTCCCAGCTCTCTGTATTTTTACAAGCCTTCCAGGTGACTCTAATGTACACTCAAGTTTGAGAACCACTGAACAACTTTGGACTCTTCTTACACAATGGGATTTTAGAAGCAATAAGAATATTTTCCATCCTTCAAAAGACCCTACCTCTTGTCTGCTGTTGCCTAGAACTTCCCCTCTTTAGATTTGTATCTTTGGATTAAGACTTCTAGGTATAGGTTATCCTGGGGTATAAAACATTTTAAGCCTTCAAATCTTTCACATATCAGTATGAACAATCTTATCAAAACATTCTTTAAGATTAGATTTTCATAGAGTGTATTTACAATGTACTTATAGCTTATTTATGACTGAAGCCCGTTGAAGTTAGTGGTTTAAAAAAGGAGGAGAATTTAGTATAATGGAAGAGGGGTATCATGTGGAGCACAAAGACAGAAGGGCAGCAAGTCTCAGGAACTGACTCAAGCAGGTGCTGGAATGTCTACAGCAGCCTGTTTGACTCTTGTCTCTGCTCTGCTCCAGGAGCCTGTTTTATTCTCTCTTCTTGCTTAACACTGGCTTTCTTCACTTCTTAGTCTGTATGGGAGAAAATGGCTACAACCTGCATCTCTCAATGGAACAGGTCCAGCCACCAGGCCTGCGTCTCTCTCCCAGTCTCAATTCTAAGTTTCGTAATGGGGATTTGAGCCCAGGTGGGATCAGCTTTTGATCTGAAGTCAATCACCTGTGTGTTGGAGGTATAGGAATGTGGAATTTGGAAGCCGCACATCCATAGTTTTCTGAGGAGAGGGGAGGGTTAGGAAGTTAACCTGACAGAGTTTGAGGACCTTGGACTGGAAGGAAATCAGAGGGAGTTCTCTTGAAGGGTGGAGGAGACCTGGAAAAGAGAACGGGAACAGGAGGATGCAAAGTGTCAATTTCCCAAATGATAATTCTAAGGGTCAGTATTTGCTATGGGTTGAATTGTGTCCCTCCCAAAAGATATGTTGAAGTCACAATTTCAGTATCTCAGAATGTAACCTTATTTGGGAATGACATTTCAGATGTCATAAGTAAAGGTAAGATGAGATTATACTGGGATAGGACTGATCCTTAAGCCAATAGGACTGACATCCTGATAAGAGGGAAATTTGCACACAGATACAGACATTGAGGGAAGATAACCATATGAAGGTGAGGGCAGAGATTCTAGTTATGCTTCCATAAGCCAAGGAAGGTTGAGAGCTACCAGAAGTTGGAAGAGATAAGGAAGGATTCTTCCCTAGAGACTTCAGCATGGCCCTGCTGATACCTTAATTTCAGATTTCTAGCCTCCAGAAATCTGAGACATTATATTTCTGTTGTTTTAAGCCACCTAGTGTGCGGTACTGTGTTATGGCAGCCCCAAGAAATTAACATGGCATTCTGTAGCCCTTTCATGCCTCTTGAATTGCCACCTGCCCCGTGCTCCCAATGACACTAAAGGCTAACTTTTATGACTTACTCATGATACTACAAGCAGTGGGTGGTAACAATAAGATTTTTCACAAATAACAGGCCAAATAGATTTTCATTGGTAAAGGCTATTCTGGTGTCAGTGTGCATAATGGACTGTGGAGAGGCAAGAATGGTGCAGAAGACTCTGAGAGCATATTTATGTGGTACTGTCTTGTCAGGGGGCACCTGCCTTTGTTGGGTATCTTTAATGGTACTTGTCTTTGGTCAAATGTGCTCCTTGGATATCTTAGAGGCTTAAAACTCAATATGTCTAAAAACTGTCCCATGATGCTTTTCAGTGCTACCCTCCCCCAAAACAACCGCAACACAACTGCAAACCTGAGTTGCATGTCTTGGCAAATAGCACCAAAATCCATTTGATTTTGCAATCCAGAATGTATGGATTTCTTCCTCTCTTTCCCTCACCTGCTATTCCAAATCCTTCATCAAAGATGTCTATTTTACTCCTGAACTATCCCTCCCACCCACCCTATCTCTCCATCTTGGTCACCACCATCTTGCCCAAGCCACCGTCACCTCTTTCCAGGAGGATTACTGCCTCTCTGCTCATCCGTTTGCCCTTACTCTGCCCATTCCCCTCCAATCTTATGTTCATATCAGAGTGATCTTTTCAAAATGTGGATTTGGTCATATTACCTTCCTGCTTGCGGCTAGTAATAACTTACTTTGCCTTTGAGATCCAGACAGAATTGGTTAACATGGTCTTCAGCCCCTTCCATGTCTGATCTTTACCCATTCCTCAGCCTTATTCCTCTGTGCTCCAGTCACAGGAATTATCTGAGTCTGTTGACTGCATCAGACTCTCCCCTGTCACAGGGCTTTGTCCCTGCTGGCACCTCTGCTTGGAACACTCTGTCCTATGCTCTTCACTTAATTTATATTTCTACTTCATCTCTCTTTCCAAGGGTCACTTCTTCTGGGAGCCTATTCTGACCTCTCTGGACAGGTTTATCCTCCTGTCACATCCCATAGTGCCTTATTAGTGTCTATCACAGTTGCAATTTTGCTTTTGTCTCAGCTCATTATATTCTCTTTATCTCACTAGATTGCAAGTTTCATGAGGGAAGGCTTGACACTGGTGGTTTGCTTGACATTATACAGCCCAGAGCCTCATAGACTCTCATTGGTATTTGTTGAATGGAAAGTGACTGACTAAACACATACCAAATGATGCTCTTTGTTGAGTATCTGATAGGAACTGGGCACTGCACGCACATTATTCCAGACCTTATCACAACCTGGAAAACAACCAGTAATTTTTCTTTTATTTTAAAGAGAGGGAAAATGTCAGCCTAGAGAATCAAATTTACTAGAAATTACAAATCTTACAAATGGTATGTATCCAGGACTAAAATCCAGGCCTATCTGGGGCACCTGGGTGGCTCAGTCGGTTAAGTGTCCAACTTCAGCTCAGGTCATGATCTCACCGTTCCTGAGTTCGAGCCCCACATCGGGCTCTGTGCTGACAGCTCAGAGCCTGGAGCCTGCTTTGGATTCTGTCTCCCTGTCTCTCTCTCTCTGCCCCCCTCCCTATCTCAAAAATAAGTAAACATTAAAAAAAGTCAAAATCCAGACCTATCTGATTCTGCGGGTTGTGCTATTTCAAAATGCTGTAGCATACGGAACGTTAAGGCTGGAGGGAATCCAGAAAACATTTTGTCCAACAGTATCATCCTGTTGGGAGGGAAGCTAAAGCTCAAGGTTAAGAGAAATAAAAGCATATAAATTCACATACAGCGTTATGACAGAGCACAGATAGACACTAAACCTCTCTTGACTGTGTTCATTCTGTCATCATATGTCATTTTAACCCTTTGAATAAAAAGTGGGAGCAGTGACTTAACAGATGTTTTATTTTGTGCCAGTTGCCAAAAGTGGCCACTGAGATCAGGGTCATAGCTAAATTATACTTGTAACAAGGAATTCTGGCAGACTTTTGTGTATAGCGCCTGCTGAGGGATGGAGGGGGCATGACTGAATGGTAAATAAAACCAGTTTTCTTGATGCTGATTTCTTGCCACTTAATATAAAGACATATTCATTACCATAGCAACACACTCATTGCACACAACATGAATATGTAGATTCCCTAGGGAGGAAAATGGAATAAACTGTACCTTTGTGCACCTTTACTCGAAAAAGAAAAAAAAAGCTTGTATAACTCCAGTCTACAGTTGCATAAGCGGGGCTCTGGATCCTTGTGGATAATTATTTCAGATGAATCCATAACCACCAGAAGTGAATGATATGCTCACTGAAGCACCATGAAAAGATAACCAATAAATGGTGTGTGTGTGTGTGTGTGTGTGTGTGTGTGTAAGATAAAGAGACAGAGAGAGAAATCATAGTACATGGAGATTTCTAGAGAGAAATTCATTTAAATAGTGGTCTCCTTTCAGACTAAAATCTTCTAAAGAACCCTGATTATTAAAACACTATATTGTAGGTTGTGGATTACTCAGGGAATGAAGAAGAGCATTGTAGTTCTAGAATCTTCATAGAGGAGAAGCTTAGGGTAGCCATCTGGTAAGAAAGTTGGGATGGGGCTGAGTAACCATGGAGACATCCCAGAATATTTGAAGTCTCACTGTGAGTTTCACTTAGATTGTATTTCTGCTGGGTTAGTCTTAGAGTTGGGGATGTGATAAAACTCCCCTAAAACACTCCTTGGTACTGCCACTGAGAACAGCCCTCCAGTTTTTGCGATTTTACCTCTCCAAGTAAGACTGATGCTGAGATCTATAGTTTGGGATGCTGCTCCAAGGATAGATGGTTCCTGAAGTCAGCCTGATATCTCAAATGAGGAAGAGAGGAGGACACAGTCCTTTGGATGAAGTCTAAATAATGAACACAAGAGACCAGCCTGGATTTCTTGGAAGAGTTCCAATTCCAAACTCTTTTGTGAGTCCAAAAGTGATGGTTAGATTGAATATGTTCATTATTTGTACAGAAGTCATTGTGTCTCGAGGCATACACATGGTGATTCTCACTCTGGCTAACTATTTTAATGTTTTCTATTTCTCCAGTATGTCTCTTCCTACACACCCATATAAACACAAATGTATCTCTACCTACTACCTGCCTACCTACCTTCTACCTGTATCTTCATTTCTATTTATCTGTCTAGTTCTCTTTATTGAAACGTAGATGTGAGTGTACATTGATATATCTTTTAAACATCTCCTTCTACACACACATATAAACATCTCCTTCTACACATATATGGGGAGACAGACAATAAGCAATAATTTAAATGAGTGAATTCCTGTAAAAGTGTACATAAGAATTAGGATGGAGCAAGTAGAATGGGGGGGGGGGCGGTGGGACCAATTGTAATTTTAAATAAGATGATCAGGAAAATCCTCAGTGATGTGACACGAAAAAGTATGTTATCCAGAAGTGGCATCCAAATCTCTGAGCAAATGGGAACTGTATGGTGTAAGTTACATGTTTTTTTCATTGACTGATTTTCATTGAGATCTTGGAAGTCCAAGGAAACTCTGCATTGTTAGATCAGTTCTTGAATGGGCAGAAGTCTGAGAAAAGCCAGATCCTAAGTTAATCAAAAAGAGATTCTAAGGAACCAGGCTTCAGTTTAAAAAATGAAGAACCAGACTGGAAAGATCAAGAGCAGATCCTGATGGCAAGTTGGCGTCGGCTTGAAGGCGTGAAGAAATTGGACAATTTATGGTCAGCCAGTGAGCTTGCATCATAATTCCTTGTCTGCACAAGAACAAATAAGTTTTCTGGTTCTATTTTCAGTTTATGTTGCTCTCTTTTTTATGAATTTCAGACTCTTCAAATATACTTGTTAGTGGTTTTTCTTTCCAAACAAAATCCAGAGAATGATACTGGAATTTTGTAGATAGGCTGGGTGAAAGAAGGGTTCACCTGGTCTGTAATTCTAGGAAGAATTATTTCAGTTGTAGACCCGATCACTGCAATGAGGGGAGACAACATAAATAAGAGGGGCCCTGGAAAGCACATGTGGTTGTGTCCACATCCTTCCAAAGGGGGGAAGACACAAGGGAGGTGAAATTATTTACTATTTGTAAGACAGTGTTGCAAACCCGACAAGCTGATTCAGAGATGCTATCATCACCCTGTAAACACATTAAAAATCAAGTACAGATTCTATTACATGTACCATCCTAAATGGTAAAACCTAGAGTTGTCAACTGCCTAAAAAATGCTGATTACTCATCATATTAATTCTCATTGTCGTTGTCCTCCTCGTCGTCTCATTATTATCATTATCATTGTAGTCTCAGTTATGTTTATTTCAGGTCTTGGGCACTGAGACCTTTTAAATGCTTTCTTATTTAAGGATGATTGCATTACATGAAATCCTTCAAAGGCTTCCAGATTCCTTTAATATCAAAAATTTTTAAAGTTGGGGCGCCTGGGTGGCGCAGTCGGTTAAGCGTCCGACTTCAGCCAGGTCACGATCTCGCGGTCCGTGAGTTCGAGCCCCGCGTCAGGCTCTGGGCTGATGGCTCGGAGCCTGGAGCCTGTTTCCGATTCTGTGTCTCCCTCTCTCTCTGCTCCTCCCCCGTTCATGCTCTGTCTCTCTCTGTCCCAAAAATAAAAAAAAAAAACGTTGAAAAAAAAAATTAAAAAAAAATTTTTTTTAAAGTTATTTATTTATTTTGAGTGAGAGAGAGAGAATCCCAAGCAGGTCTGGTGCCACTAAGTGCAAAGCCTGATGTGGGGCTCAGTCCCAAGAACTGTGAGATCAGGACCTGAGCCAAAGTCAAGAGTTGGACGCTTAACCAAGTGAGCCACCCAGGTGCCCCTAGGATCAATTTTTTTAAAAACATTTACTTCTTTTTTCAAAAAAATGTTTATTTTGGGGAGAGGGGGCGGGGAGAGGGCAGAGAGAGAGGAGGTCAGAGGATTTAAAGTGCTGACAGCACAGAGCCCAACATGGGGCTTGAACTCACGAACTGCATGATCATGACCTGAGCCAAAGTTGGATGCTTAATTGAATGAGCCACTTAGGCGCCCCCCAGAATCAAATTTTAAATAAGTGGTATATAAGATACAACAAAGTCCTTTTGATCTGTCCCCTGCCTACCTCTCCAGCTTATCTTCTGTTGCTCTCCCACAGGCATCCTCCTGGCCAGCTGTCAGAACCAACTTTATGCAATTTCCTGAATAAATCACACTGTTCTGTATATCAGTATCTTGGCTCACTACAGTTTCTCTGCCTAGAACATCTTTCCCACTCTCACCAACTCAGCTTGATTTGCCACTTCCCCTTGATAGTTCCCTAGCCTTTCTTTTTCCTTCAGGCTGAGTTAGGTTGTGAGACTTACAGGCATACCTCTCTCATGGCCCCTATAAGCTTGGAATTTAATAGTTGCTCATTTTGTTTTCTCATACCACAGACTAAGAATTGGACGGCAAGTTGA
The DNA here is from genome assembly GCF_023721935.1 of Panthera uncia. NCBI lineage: Eukaryota > Metazoa > Chordata > Mammalia > Carnivora > Felidae > Panthera > Panthera uncia. Next base: position 29,301,206 of record NC_064814.1, read on the forward strand.
AATGAACACTTACCTCAGTTTCTAGAATAGGACTATAGTGCCCAGCATATATAGTGGATCATGAATGTATATGTGTATGTGTGCGAAATTATTGAAATATTGAAGGGCTCAAATATTGCAATACCCATAAGGCAAGGAATGAAAACCTGGCAGTTTCTTGGCAATCATTAAACTAATGTTAGAGGTAGGGCTCAATAAGTAGTTGTTGTTGTTGTTGTTGTTGTTGTTGTTGTTGTTGTAGAAGCAGCAGGAGGGGGAGGAGAAGGAATTTCCAAGTTCAGTAGCAGTTAATGAGTACTACTGACTTCTCCACAACCCTGCAGGGGACAGATAGATTTGAGTGGGAAGGGATAAATAGCTTTCCAATTTCATTTACTCCACAGTTTTTAAACACTGCAACCCCACTGTCTTCAAATGAATCCTAACCAGAACAGATATTGTTCCATAAATGGAATTGATCACATTGTAACATGGTAGAATATTTTACCCTTGATCTCGGATGGACCAGCTACCGACTCTGTGCAAGGCCACTTTGTGTCCAAATTAAGAAGCAGATGGAATCTGTGATTATAACACACACAACTGGACCTGGCTGTTCTCTCTAGGTCTCCATCTCTCAGCTAATTTTCCCAGGCTCTGGGATTCCCCTTACTGTACCCTGGGCGAAGCCTATCTCCATCCCTATACCCCTACCCATCAGAAACTTCCTGTCTTGTGTCTCTTTTCAGTGCTTTGAACTGATTGACTAACCCTTATTGAACTAATTCTTGTTAAGCTGTCAATGCCATAGCATCATAGAAGTTTAGAGTTTTAACCCTTAGAAGTGTTCTAACAGAGTCACTTCACTGTGCAGAGGAGAGAAACTGAGAGTATAGATGCAGGGGAAAAGCAGCCCCAAATCACAGAGCTGACAGAGGCAGAAATATCATCTGGATTCTTCCTGACATTATAGCACAGTTTCACAGACCTCATCTCAGGTCTCTGCTGAGCCTTTTATTGATCGCATAGTTATGGAGAAGTTACTTACACTTCCAGAGTCTCCGTCTTCTTCTATGTAAAATCTAGAAAATGGTAGCTTTCATCTGACAATGCTGTCATGAGGATTAAGTAAGAAAATGCACGTAATGGACTTAGCACAGCCCCTGATGTGTAGTCAGTTAATAAATGCTGGACAATTTTATCACCAGAGCAGGGTCATAGGGCAGGTGTTTGGAGCAGCATACCCCTTTCTTAGATCTGCCAGTGGGTATCCCTGATTTTGGCCACTCACAGTGCACTTTGCTCACAGGTCTTTCAAGATTAATTGAACATTCCCAGCAGTTAATGTTTTGGTTATTTGCACTCAGCCCACTTACAAGAGAGGAGCCCCTTAAGCCCCTTCCCTCTCATTGGTGCTTCTAGATCATAACTCTCTCTGTCTGTGTCCCTGGCTCTGTGGACAGTTTGTTCTGACATTTGCTGTAGTTGGAGCCAGCTCTGTGGAGGGTTTCTGCAGAATGCTCCAGGGGGCAGTGTGGTAATGCCGAAGAAAGCAGCCTCGCCTCGAGGAAAGCCTTGGCCATTTTTACGTGAAAGTGTTTACTCTGGAAATTAAATTATATTTGGGATTTTTGGTTTCCCTTCCCCCACCCCCGCTGTGGGAGGTTTCGGAAAGTTACTGTGGTGACCGTTTGCAATCAGAGGGCTGTCAGCATTTCAGCTCTGTGCAGGCAGGCCCGGCAGGCTCCTTCAGCACCCTGGCCCCCGGGGACGCTGTGCACGTGTGGGGGGCCCTGTGCCCGTGGGGGAGGTGGATCCTGTGCCCGTGGGGGGCTGGGCCCCTCCCCACACATATCTTCTCCCATCTTCAGCCACTTTTGGATCAACAGCTGAGCATGAATTTCAAACTTGAGTTGGATAGTTTGAGAGGGTTATTTTTGTTTGTGTGTGTGTTTTCCAAAATATTTCTGAAAGTAGTTCTTAAAAATGCCCCCTGTGTATCCATGGATCCATGCATATTCATAGCCTGTTCCTCTAGGTTTGCTTCAAGGTTTCTTCTCTGTCAAATGAGGCAGTAGGTAAGTTCCCACCTCTGGCATTCCAGAGTTCTAGGTATTCAAGGATGGAGAGAAATCTGTAAAAAGATCCAACCCTTGGGACAGTCCTCCTTTCTTTGTGGCCTCTCCCAACTAAACCAGTCAGTCAACACTCTTGATAACTTGAAGGTGAACAATTTCTGTTCTCCAGGTTTCCTACTGAATTAACTCATGTTCACCACCAAATAAATAATTATTGTACTTTATCATGTGTCAGGGACTGAGGCAGATCCTTGGTATAAAATGGTGAAGAAAACAGACACAGACCCTACTCTGATGAAGCTTGCAGATTGGTTAGATATGGACACTAAACAAATAATCACATACAGAGAGAGTGTAATGACAGATTGAGATGAGTCTCATGCAGGAGAAGCAAAGAGTAAGGAAGATAAAGTATACATTTAACATTTATACTAATTAAGATTTAGGGCCCAGGGAATGAGGAAGTGATTGTTTTAAGCTGAGACATGGTGGGTCTGTGGAAGGGGCACACTATGTGTAAGAACTAGAGGTTCAAACCAATTATTGACATATAATGGCTAGTCATAAATGGCAGCTGTGATCCTCCCTTTTGACATCCAAGGAAGAAATGAACCTATTCTAATTCTCAGTGAATGCTAGTAGCAAATTCCATGATATTGATTAGACATAATTTAAATTGTCAAAAATTCATAACATCCTACAGTGAGAAGAAACTTCAGAGGTCATCTGATTCAGCTCTCTTCTTATTTAGGAATTGCCTCAGGAATATGCTAAACAATTATCAAGATCCTGCCGGGGGGATTCAGGCAGTTAATAGTCACTTTTCCCACTTTTGACAGTTCAACTTTCTCCTGTCATTAATTTCTTAGATTTCCCCTTAGATTTCTCTTGCTAGATTGTACATTCTGTAAGGTCAGAGGTTTTGTCTTTTTTTTTTTTTTCATTGATAGATCTTAAGTGTCAAGAACAGTGCCTGCCATATAGTAGCTTCTTAAAGCATATTTGTTGAGTGAATTAAGTGAGGTTACAATAGGCCTCCCTAAATTTTTGCTTGCTGGCCCTAGTTTTGCTCTCCAGAACAACAAAGAACAACTCTAATATCTCAAGTAAGGATAATCCTATAATCATTTGAAAGTATTTCTCATTTTCTCCTCTTTGTTAAACATCCTTATAGATATGGCTTTGAAACTGTCAGTTTTGATCACTAATTAGGATCCAATTGGGCATGATAATTCAAATATGAATCTACTTTCTTATATTATCATCTATCTATCTATCTATCTATCATGTCTTTATGTTTTTAACTAGTTGTGTTTCTTCCTTTAACTCTATCTTTCATGCACGAATAATTTGCTTTAAATGATTCTCTCCAATAATCACCCCCTAGTAGTTTTGCTGCAAAAAATGTCAGTGAGGAGTGCCTTGGAGTGCACTTGGAGGAGTGCCAAGCATCTGACTCTTGATCTCAGCTCTGGTCTTGATCTCAGGGTTGTGAGTTCAAGCCCCACATTGGGCTTCACACTGTGTGTGAAGCCTACTTAATAATAGTAATTAAAAAAAATGGCAGTGAAAGTGAAGACAGAGCCAAAAACTAGAAAGAACTTGTATACTTCTTCTGAACTTTGAAGTCAGCCTGAAGGAATTCACTCCAAAGGTGATACTGCAACCCACCCCCCTCCTGGCTTTAGGATCAAACATTGATAAGAGACTAACCCTTAATCAACAGTGCCTACAGCAGCAGATCTGGAGGTTGGGAATTGAGCTAACAAGAAATGTGTTCAGTTTCTAAATATTGGGGATCAATCAAAAATCAATTTATTACATGGTAAAGGTAAACAATTACTTTCTCAACTTTATGACACAGAAAAGAGTTCACATTATCTGGGATAAACCAGACAAAATTGGACTATAATTCAATCTCTACTGTAGTTCTATGTGCTATGCAGTTTTATACAGTAAAATAGTATGAGACATAAAGAAGCTAGATAATGATATCTGTCATCAAAAACTTCAAAGGAAACTGATGCACAGATGAGCCAGATGTTGCAATAAGCAGACAAAAAACTTTATGTATTATTGTAATCATATTTGAAGATGTCTAGGAAAAGATGAAGAAAGAAAATGAATAGGCGAATAATCTTAGGAGAGATTTGGAGACAATAAAAGGGAATCAAAATAGAAACTCTAGAACTGGAAAATACAGTAGCTAAAACTTTAGAAAATATTAGATGGCTGGCTAAAAAGGAAGTCGCTAGATGATTTTACTGACAGATTCCACCAAATATTTAAAGCAGAAATAACATTAATTCTACATAATCTCTTCTAGGCAATAGAAGAAGAGGGAAAACCCAACTCATTTTATGAGGTCAGCATTACCCTAACATAAAATCAAACAGAACAGACAGTACCAAAACAAAACAAAACAAAAAACACAAAAATTAGACAAAGACCAATATTCATTATAATAGATCAAAGTTATTTTAAAAAAATTAACAAATTAGGGGTGCCTGGGTGGCTCAGTCAGTGAAGCATCTGACTCTTGATTTTGGCTCAGGTCATGATCTCACAGTTGTGAGACTGAGCTCCGCACTGAGCATGGATCCTGTGTGGGGTTCTCTCTCTCCCTCTCTCTCTCTCTAGCCCTCCCCTGCTCACTACATGCATGTGCTCTCTCTAGATAAATCAATAAGGGGAAAAATAGTTACAAACAGAGAGGGAAGGAGGCAAACCATAAGAGACTCTTAAATACAGAGAAAAATCTGAGGGTTGATGTGGGGATGGGGGAGAGGGAAAAATGGGTGATGGGTATTGAGGAGGGCACTTGTTGGGATGAGCACTGGGTATTGTATAGAAGCGATGAACCACGGGAATCTACCCCAGAAACCAAGAGCACAGTTTACACACTGTATGTTAGCCAATATGACAATAAATTATATTAAAAAATAAATACAATTTTAAAAAATTAATTAAAAAAAAATACACCACAACCAGGAAGAGTTTATTCTAGGAACACAAGGCTGGCTCAGAATTTTTTTAAAAATCTATCAGAAAATCTAAAAATCTATATAATCTAACACATTGTAGTTACATTTTAGTTTATAGTAAATACAGTTTATATTTATTAGTTCATAAGTAATGGTTTAAGAAAGACTACATGATTAGATCAGTTGATACAAACAAAACAAAACAAAAACGTTTTCAACAAAGTTTCAACACCATTCATGATTAAAAACTCTCAGCATGCTAGGAATAAACAGGAACTTCCTCAGACTGTTAAGGGACACCTACAAAAAAGTTAATAGGTAATGTTATCTTTAGTGATAAAAGACTGAATAATTCCCCACAAAATTGGGAAAAAATAAGGGATGTCTGCACTCCCCACTTCTATTTGACATGGTATTAGAAATCTTGGCCAGTGCAATAAGACAAGAAAAGGAAATAAAACACAAGCCAATTGGAAAGGAAAAAAGAAAACTGTCCCTATTTAAAGGTGACATGATTGTCTATATAAAAAATCCTGAGGAATCTACCAAAAAAAAGTTATAGTCAAAGAACTAATACATAAGTTTAACAAGGTCACAGGACACAACATCAACACAAATATCAAATATATTTCTTTTTTTTTCTGGTTTTAACTTGTCTCACAATAAAATTTATTATAGAATCCCACTCTACAATGACAATACATAGATCATTTTTTCTCAATTTAGCTTTTCAAAAAGTTTATTGTATTATGGTAAGAATGCTTAATCTGAGACCTACTCTCTTAACACTTTTTAAGTATACCATACAGTATTGTATTGTTGATAGATAAAATGTTTTACATCAAATCTCTAGAATTTGTTCATTTTGCTTAGCTGAAACTTCATGCCCATTGATTATTAACTACCCACTTCCCCCCTCCCTCTACCCCCTAGCAACCAATATTCCACTCTTTGATTCTATGAATTTGACTATTTTAGATTCTTCATAGGTGGACTCATTTAGCATTTGTCTTTCTATGACCATCTTATTTCAGTATTATGTCCTTAAGTTTCAACCATATTGTTGCATACTGCAAAATTTCCTTTTTTTTTAAAGTTGAAGAGTATTCCATTATATGTATATACCATATATTATTTATCCTTCTATCTCCTGATAGACATTAAGATTGTTTCCATATCTTGGCTATTGTTAATATACTACAGTTTCTGTGAAAATGCCATTGGGATTTTGATAGGAATTGCAGTGAATCTGTAGATCACTTTGGGTAGTATAGACATTTTAACAATATTAAGTCTTCTAATTCATTAACATGGGATCTTTTCATTTGTTTGTGCCTTCCTTAATTTATTTTCATCAATATTTTGCATTTTTTAGTATACAAATGTTTCACCTTTTTAAGTTTATTCCTAAGTATCTTATTGTTTTTTGTGCTGTTATAAATGGGACTGTTTTCTGAATTTTTTTCAGATAGTTTCTTGTTAGTGTATAGAATAAACATTTCTGTATGCCAGCATTAACAATATGAAACAAAAATTTGAAACACAATAGTATTTACAATAGCTGTGAACAAATGAAATACTTACATGTAAATCTAACACAATCTGTACAAAATACATATGCTAAAAACTACAAAACACTAAATGAGGAACTAAAAGAAAACATAAATAAATGGAGAGACATACTGTGTTTATGGATGGAAAAAAACACTACAGATACCAGTTCTCCCCAAGTGTATATTTAATTCCTGTAAAAATTCTAGCAAGATGTTTGGAAATATAGACAAACTGATTCTTTTTTTTTTTCTTAATGTTTATTTATTTTTGACAGAGAGAGCATGAATGCGGGAAGGGCAGAGAGCGAGGGAGGCACAGAATCTGAAGCAGGCTCCAGGCTCTGAGCTGTCAGCACAGAGCCCAACGTGGGGCTTGAACTCACGAACCGTGAATAATGACTTGAGCTGAAGTCGGACGCTCAACCGACTGAGCCACCCAGGCGCCCCTAGACAAACTGTTTCTAAAATGTATATGGTATATCAAAAGAACTAGACTAACTAAAACAATTTTGATAAAGAAGACTAAAGTTGGAGAAATCACACTATTTGATTTAAGACTTACTCTTTGGTTATAGTAGTCAAGACAGTATGCTTTGGTGGAGGAAGAGACACATAAATCAATAGAACAGAATAGAATACAGAAATATATTCACACAAATATGGCTAACTGATTCACAAAGTTGCAGAAGTAATTCAGAGGAGGAAACAAATGTATTGAAAAAATTGTACATAGATAAGAAACAAGAACCTTGGCAATAACTTTCATCCTATACAAAAATTAGCTCAAAAGGTCATAGATCAAAACATAAAATGTTAAACTATAAAATGCATTGATGGGCTAAACATCAGGATAGATGCTACAGAAGAAAGGATCTGTGAACTTGATGACAATTCAGTTAAAAAAAGATTCCCCAAATGGAACACAGAGGGAAATACTTCAGACAGAACAGGACATCATTGCTCTATGAGAAAATATAAAGCTGTATAATATACATGTAATCATAATCCTAGAAAAATAATGAGACAGAATAATATCTGAACAAAATAGCATATGAAATTTGGTATAGAATAACATTTCATAACCATAGCAAAAAGATAATGAAAAATAACACACTATAAATATTGAAAGCTAGAAAATTGCAAGCAGAATAAATATACTGAAAACCACACTCATGCATAGCATAATTAAACTGCTGAAGAACAAATAGGAAAACTTTAAAAGAAAAATAAAGAGAAAATTATAAATGATTTGGGGGTGGGAATTTGGGGGGAGGAGAATTATTACATATGGGTGAACATAAAATTAATAACTGATTCTTCTTAGAAACAATGCAAGCTAAAATGCAATGGAATGACATCTTCATATTGCTATAAGAAAAAAACAGTGTGAATTTGGAATTGCATATTCAGTGGAAGTATATTTCAAAAATGAAAGAAAATAAAGACATTTTCTGACAAATAAAAGCTGGGAGAATTTATTGTCAGCATATATGTACTATTAGACATGCCAAAGAAAGTTTTTCAGGTAAAAGTAAAATGAAACAAGTTGATAACTTGGATATAAAGGAGTAAAAACTGGTAAATAAATGAATAAGTAAAGACTAGTATTTATTTATTTTGTTTCTTGAAAAGAGATTTGACTGTTTAAAACAGTAACTATATGGGGATTATACTATATAAGTCTGATAATTTGATTTGATTTGATTTACAACTATTTTGCTAAGAATGGTGTTCATGTTCATAATGATGTGTAGTTTTTCTTTTCTTGTGATGTCTTTGTCTGATTTGGGCATCAGGGTAATTAATTGATAACTATTACTTGATTGATTGGTAATCAGGTACTTAAATTGGTTTGGAGTGTTTCCTTATATTCTCTGGAAGAGATTTCCTAGAAATTGTATTATTTCTTCCTTAAATATTTTATAGAATTAACCTTTAAAATCATATGGGGCTAGAGCATTCTTTGTTTTTAACTGTAAATTAAATTTTCTTGATAGATATAGGACTTTACAGGTTATCTATTTCTTCTTGAGTGATTTTCGGTAGTTTGGTATTTCATGGAATTGGTTCATTTAATGATGCACATTGTTGAATTTACGGGCATAGACTTATTTATTGTATTTATTATTCTTTTTAATTTCTGTGGGTTTTGTAGTAACATCACTTTTTTCTTCCTAATATTTGCTATTTATACATTCTCCCCTTTTATTTAGTCAGTTTTGCTAGAAAAAAAATGAATATTATCTAGCCTGGATTATATTCATCTTTATAACAATACAGTAAAAAAACATAACCTTTAATGTTTTGTTGAGGAAGGAGTCCACAAGGGCAAAAGTACATGGGGCGTAGTCATAATGCAGCTCTGCTCTGGAATTATATAGATCACAATTAGTTGATAATCTTGGTCAAATTATATCACTTTAATATCTCAGTCTGTTTTCTCATATAGAAAATAGGAGATAGTATTTATATCCTAGAATGTGGCTTTTTGGAAGATTAAAATCATGGATATAAACGCTTATCAAACTACCTATCATACAATGAACACCCCATAAATGGTAGCTGATTTTAAAATACATACATAAACATGTTATATACTTTTCTTAAATATTCTGTTCATTGCTCTTTATTTACCAGTTAAGTTGGTTAGGGAACTTTATATTACAAGACAGTGTGTAGTTTTGAAGATTCTTTGCCAGTTTCACAAAGTTTTCATGAGAACCCCTGAAATAAAGATATGAAAACTGCAGTTATATTTTGCATGCTAATTCCCATGCTAGTAAGTATGCAAAGACCTAACAAAGATGTATGTCTGTGGGCGTCTTATGGATGGTGATCCTGTCATCTATAATTTGTGGGACATAGGTCTAAATCACTTTTCCAATGGGAGTAATGAATTATACTCACATGCTTTCAGTTTCTATATAGTCCTCTATTTTTCTCCTGCATATAAAAAGCATTTAATGGCAGAAAAACTTTTAAGGATACAATTTGTTACCATTGGTCAGAGGTTTTTCTCTCTATGAAATTCATTGGCCATAGTGGATCAAAAACATAAGCTAGCTTGATTAGCATCACATTCTAATTTAGTCATTCTAAAACCTGGCTAGAAAAGTGAAGGGTTGTTGTTTTTTAATACATGGTTTTTAAAATACATGTTGTTTTTAGTGCAGGATCTGTGACCCTGATGATTCAGAATTTCATAGTGAAGTTATTTTTAAAAGCTCTCCAGGTGATTACAATGATTGACCAGATTTGGAAACCAGTCCAGTGTCTTCTCAACTATCCAAACCACTGTTGATGTAAAAAAGCTTTGCTATTTTATGAGAATGAACTGGGGCATGGAAAAGGAGCTCTGAACGTCTTATGCTAAATGAGCTCTTGACACTGTTTTTTTTTTTCTTTTTTGCTTAAAAATCTGCCTATAGCATAGCATCTTGATTGTTACTGAGTTGTAGACATCTTTGAGAATCTTATCAATGCTGTAGATGAACCCTTTCTGTAGGATATTCAGAACTCTTCACATATGACTTCACAGTTAAATAAAGATCCTTAAAATCTCTCTAAAACAGCTTTCAGATGAGCTGAAATGGATCCCTGAGGTCATCTATCAGATGACCAACTCAAGCTCTTAGCTGGTTACCTTGGTTCCTGATATTGGAAGTTCATTCACACTGCAGTGTTTACTCTACTACAGTCTGCCGCCTTATTTTTGTTAACATAAGGACATAGTATATATATACATATATCCAAATTTCAGTTACTTAGCTCAGAAATAATAATGGAGACCGTCCTCCTCAAAGAATGACAGAAAATGAAATACTCTGTACTTCCTTGGTTCTCAGTTTTCTGCATGATGAAACGAAGGGGAGTGTTGGATCAAAGAAATGGTTTTCTACTTATGTTTTTATTTCAAAATATCTTAAGCATACCAAATGGTATAATGAACCCACATATACTTGCCATCTGCATCAACAAACCTTAACATTTTGTCATATCAGCTTTTAATTTTTTAAAAGAAGTAACATGTAATAAACTACAATTGAAAATTCCTTTAGGTGGGGCACCTGGATGGCTTAGTTAGTTGAGCACCCAACTTTGGCTCAGGTCATGATCTCATGGTTTGTGAATTCAAACCCTGTGTCAGGCTCTGTGCTGACAGCTCAGAGCCTGGAGCCTACTTGGAAATCTGTGTCTCCCTCTCTCTCTGCCCCTCCCCCGCTAGCACTCTGTCTCTCTCTTAAAAGTGAATAAACATTAAAAAAAAAAAAGAGAAAAAGAAAAAAAGAAAATTCCTTTAGGCACTACCCTGATTTCATTTCCCTCCTTTGCAAAAGTAATCACAATCAGAAACTGGTGTGTGTCTTTCCATTATTGTTTTATACTTTGTCACATATTTATCCATAAACAAAATACACGTCTATCCATCTGGGATTTTGAGTTGAACTGTATCAAATCCTATGTATTATTTTTTAATTTATATTTTCACTCAACTTCATGTTTTTGCAGTATTTCCACATTGACATTTATAGCTCCAGTTCATATGTTTTAATTATTGTGTAGGATGCTGTTGAATTAATATACACTGAAACCTTGGAGTAAGAGTGAAATTCAGATATAATGGGATTCATCTTTGGAGAATAAGACCAGAGTATGTCCTCTTATCCCCAATACTCCTTCAGCCTTATTTCCTTGAATATGGCCCTTATAAAAGGTTGACAACAAACTGGGAAAATCTCAGTATTCTGAGCACTCTCCTGGAATTCCTGTCCAAACATAGGACCTAGAACCGTTTTCATTGATCTTTAAACTGGATTAGACAACTCCACCATGCACTGCCAAACTAGACGGTGGATCTTAGGAACTACAAGACCTCATAGCTCAGCTCCTCATTTTACCTGGCTATATATTTGGACCTCATTTATTGCATTATAGAGGGATTTTTACTATACTACAATTAACTTCCCTGTTCTCGTATTGATGAACATTTTGGTTGTTTTCAATCACTCACCCCTGATGTATTTAACATCATTTTATGTTTTCTTTTACTTGTGTGTATTTCTCTAGAAATACTAAGAGTGGAACTGATGAATGAATAAATCAGTTCTGCACATCTCCAAATCTGCTAGATATTGCTAAATTTCTCTTCTAAGCTGTTTTATCAATTTATTCTCCAACCAACTATTACGGGCTGAACATTTATGGTAGTTTATGAAACTCCTCATCACCCCAAGTCTTCATTCAGCATTGACTTGGCATTGTCAGATTTTTGCCAATTTGATGAATATAAAAAGATACCTAATATTGTATTAATTTGCATTTCCCTGATAACCAGGGAGATTGAGTATTTTTTAATAGGTTTTTGACCCTTTCTATTATCTTCTGTGAATTAGCTCTTTACACATTTGGTATGTGTTTAGGGGAGTCGCTGTCCTTTCCTTATTGGTTTGTAAGAATTCTTCCTATGTTGTGGATATTAAACTGTGGTCAATTATATGTATTAATATTATTATCCCTCAGTAAGGGCTTGCATTTTAACTTTGTTTATGGGTTGTTTGGTTTGGTTTGGTTTTGTTATCCTACGCAAGTATTTACTTCTCAGAAAAACTTGTTGAAACACAGTCTGTGTGCAGAAAATTGTGCACAGCATGATGAATACACCTATATAGCCAGTACCCCAGAGGCCCCATCATGTTATCTCTCAGTCATGACCTTCCCTGAAAGGTAACTACTATTCACACTTGTAATACAGTTAATTAATTGTGACTATTTTCTGAAATTTATATAAATGGAATAATGCAGAATATGTTCTTTTCCTTTGCCTTCTTTGGCTCAATATCATGCTAGCAAAATGTGGCTGTGTTTTTGCTTGATGCAATAGTTCTTTCTCATAGCTATGTACTGTTTTATCATTTGAATATTCTGCAGATTATTTATCCTTTCTATTATTAATGGGCACATATTTTTAGTTTTTGGTTAATCCAAATAGTTTTCCTGTGAACATTTTTTAAGTTTATTTGAGAGAGAGAGAGAGAGAGAGAGAGAGAGAGTGAGTGAGTTGGGGAGGGGCAGAGAGAGGGAGACAGGAGACAGAGAATCCCAAGCAGGTCCACACTGTCAGTGCAGAGCTCCAGTGTGGCACTTGAACTCATGAACTGAGAGACCATGACCTGAGCCCAACAGACTGAGCCACCCAGGTGCCCCTTCCTATGAACATTCTTGTGCATCCTTTTGCAGAACATTTGAAAATAGAACATTTCTGCTTGATATATGTCTACAAGTAGAATTACTGGTTATAGTATATGTGTATATCATCTTTACTGAATAGTGCTACACAATACTTCAATTTTTTTGTACCAATTTACACTCCCACTAGCAATGTATAAAAGTTCTATTACTCCACAACCTTGCTGCCATTTGGAATTAACAGTTGTTTTCATTTTAGTCATTCTGGTTTATGTATGTAGTAGACTCTCATGGTGGTTTTAGTATGTATTTTCCTGATGACTAACGAAGTTGAACATATTTTTTATGTTTTTTGGAACTTGGATTTCCTCATTTGTAAAGGGCCTGATCAAGTCTTTGCACATTTGAGAAAGGAGTTGTCTTTTGATCTATGGGAGTTATTTTAGTGTAAGTCCTTTAACAGAAACATATATCTGATACATGTAAAGTCTTCCCTTGCTTGATGCTTTGCCATTTTAATCTGGAATGACATCTTTTTTTTCCTTTTTATATGGCTTTTCTATGTTTTCTATATATTTCTATATTCTATATTTTCTATATATTTTGAACCATATAAAATTACCTTTTATGTATTTATTTAAAAAATTTTTTTAACGTTTATTTATTTTTGAGACAGAGAGAGACAGAGCATGAATGGGGGAGGGTCAGAGAGAGAAGGAGACACAGAATCTGAAACAGGCTCCAGGCTCTGAGCTGTCAGCACAGAACTCGAACTCACAAACTGTGAGATCATGACCTGAGCCAAAGTCGGACGCTCAACTGACTGAGCCACCCAGGCGCCCCTAAAATTACCTTTTAAAAATTAAGCATAACAACATGCACAAAATTGCACGTAAGCGTCCAACTCAAATTCGCACACACTGAACACATCCATGTAACAAGTCCCCAGATGAAGAGACGGAATATTTTGAGTGAGTCGCAATCCTCCTTACAGTCACAGCATTCTAAAGGGTAACCACTAACTTGACCTCTAAATCCAGGGAGTAATTTTTTATGTTTTTGAAATTAATATAAATGAAATGATACTTTTTTCTTTTCTCCTTTTGTGTATGTGTGGGGTGGGGGGAGGGAAGTTTAGCTTCCTTTGTTCAACCATAGGTATGGTTGTTTACAGCAATTATTTTTATTGTTAAATGGAATTCTCTTCTATGAATATGCCATAATTTATGTATTCATCCTACTGTTGATGGGTATCTTTATAATTTCCATGCTGTAGCTATTACAGATAGTATGGCTATGAGCAATCTTGTTTTTTTTTTTTTTTTTTGAGAACATATATATGCATTTCCTTCCGATACATGCTTAAGTGCGGAATTACTAGTTTGTAGAATATGCATGTGTTCAGCATTAGTAGATAATTCTAAAGAGATTTTTCAGTCCTTCTAGCAATCTGCATTCCCACCAGAAGTTTTTGCAGACATTTGAGGAAGCCAGCCATGACTAGGGCTAAAAGTCCACTTGTAGACTTGTAGGCTAAACAAAGCATTATTGTTTGAATCATTGAGTTTTAGGGTGTTTTGTTAAACAGCATTATCATTGTGAAATATTAACTGATACACTTGCATTCTTGAAGTAAACCCCAAGTTGGTCATAATATATTATCCTTTTGTGTATCACTGAATTCGAATTGCTAATATTTAGATTTTTGCACTTATATTCATTAGAAATGTTGGCCTTTAAAGTCTCTTTTTTGTAATACCCTTGTCAAGTTTTAACATCAGTTAGGCTGGCCTCCTAAATGGAAATGAAAAATTTCCCATCCACTCCCACTCCCAAACATTTCCCCCTAATCTCTGGAAAAGAGTTTGAGAAACTGATGTTACTTCTACCTTAAATGTTAGGAAGAATTCACAGGTAAAGACTTCTAGGTCTTGAGATCATACAGTGGAATAGATTTAAATTTTAGATTCAATTTATTTAATACATATGTGGTTATTTATATCTTTTATTTCTTGTTTTAGTTTTGATAGATTTCTAGAAATGTGTCAATTTGAAATTCTCTACTTTATTCACATGAAGTATCTATTAATATCTGCAACATCTATAGTGATATCCTTATAGTAATGTCTGATATTGGTTTTTCTTATCTCCTCTTTTTTTGGTCACATTTCCTAGAAGTCTGTTAATTTTATCCATCTTCTGTAAGAGCTGCTTTTGGGTTTTTAAAATTTTGTGTATTGATAAATTTTTTTTTAATTAATTTCTTCACATTGTGTTTTTAAGTTTCCCTTCCCTTCATTTACTTGGGTTTGTTTTTTTTTTCTTCAACTTCTTGGGTTTGGATACTTAGGTCATTGATTTTCAGCCTATTGTATTTTCTAATCTGCACACTTTAAGGCAGTATATTTCCACCTTAGCAAGGCTATAGCTGTATTTCACACAGTTTGTTGACCGTACTTTCATCATTATTCAGTTCAAAATGCTTTCTAATATTCTTTGTTGTTTCTTCTTTGACATTTGGTTTATTTAGACATGTATTGCTTATTTTTTAAAGGAGAGGGAATTTTCTAGTGATATGTTTGTTTTTAATTTTTTGCTTCATTCCACTGTGGTCAGAAAACATGTTCTGAATGATTTATCTATCCTTGTTCTGTGTTCCAAGCAAGCAGAGGACCAGTTCAGAGTACAAAATTATCATGCCGTCTTTGTTGGTTTTCATATTGTGAGCCATAGGGTCTTGTGGCTTTCTGAGTCACCTGGGAGTCAGGAAGAGAAAAAATAACAAGCTGAATTCTACTCTACCCCTGCCCTATTTAATTTTATAAGGAGCAGATCCACTTTGTCTATTTATTAGGTTTTCATATAAAAAAGTTTTGCTTAAAAATGAATTTTGCTGTTAAAAGCTACTGAATTAGAATACTCTGCAGTCCTCCCAACTTTGAAATACCATTATTCTATGTATTTTGTTATTAGAAAAACCTAAAATCTCCTTGCAAGGGTCAGAATGATCTTTTTAAAAAGTTTTTATTTATTTATTTTGAGGGAGAGACAGAGCGAGGAGGGGAGGGGCATAAAGAGAGAGGGAGAGAGAGAATCCCAAGCAGGCTCTGCACTGTCAGTGGGAAGCATGATACAGGGCTCAAATTCACAAACTGTGAGATCATGACCTGAGCCGAAACTAAGAGTTGGATGCTAAACCGACTGAGTCACCCAAGCACCCCAAGGGTCAGAATGATATTATACACAGCACCCTAACCTTCATGCAATGGCTTCATTAAATTAATTCAGTTACATTATTAGTATATTAATTTACATATATGACCTATGTGTGAATGGCCAGATTTTGTGAAAGCCAATACAGTCAATTATCAATTAACCTAGTAAAAGATGTCAACGCATCCTAGGAATCAAAGACAAGCAAGTTAAGCCAATAGTGTTATATGACTTTATTTATCAGAATGGCAAAGATTAAGTATTCTCATATACTCCTGGTGGAAATCTATGTTGAAAATTATTTGGCTTCAATCATTTTTTGTATGAGGAAAGAGTTGGAATCAAATCAGCTGTCATAAACTCAAATGCCAACAGAAGCCAAAAAGGGGAAATAAGATTGACATTACTCTTTTTCATGGAAGCATTCAGTTGTAATAGCCTTCTACAGAGTTCTAAGGGTGTGACCAAGAATAACGAATCAAGGGGCCCCTGGGTGGCTCAGTCGGTTAAGCATCCAACTTCCGCTCAGCTCATGATCTCATGGTTTGTGGTTTCGAACTCCACGTCAGGCTCTGTGCTGACAGCTCAGAGCCTCATGCCTGCTTTGGATTCTGTGTCCCCCTCTCTCTTTGCCCCTCCCCTGCTCACACTCTGTCTCTCTCTCAAAACAAACAAACAAACAAACAAACAAACAAACAAAAGTTACAGAATAACGAATCAAGCCAGGATATATTTCACGTATAAAGACAATTAGATACATTCAAACATGAAGCAATTAACACCCAACAAGCCTTTAAAAAAATGTTTATTTTTGAGAGAGCATATGAATGAGGAAGGAGTAGAGAGAAGGGGAGACAGAGGATCTGAAGTAGGCTCCCCCTGACAGCAGAAAGCCAGATGCGAGGCTTGAACACACAAACCAGGAGATCATGACCTAAATCCAAGTTGGACACTTGACTGACTGAACCACCCAGGCACCTCCCAACAGTCTTTATCACAAACATACATGTAGACTGGTGACAAATTCAGCTAATAAAAAGCATGAAGCAAAAAATTAAATCTGAAATGAAGGAGCCACAGTAAAAACATTAGTGGTATATACTGAATCCTTTTCATTCAAAGACTAATGTGAACAATTATGCAAATTATATTTATGAATTACTTATGTGACAGAATGTAATAAAAATAATGATAAAGATAATACAATTACTTTAAAAATTAAAGAAACAGAAGAGGTAGGAAAAGGTATGAGATTGTTCTTTGATAGAGTCAATTAATAGGGTCAAACTGGAATTTATTTTAAGAAATCCAAGATTTAATGATTCCAAGCACTAAATAGTTTCATCAGCCTTACAGAGATACTTTGGGAAAATTGAAAATCAGTTTTTACTTTTCCCCTTTCTATTAAATAAAAATTAAAGTGAAAGCTTTTATGTGAAAATATCACAGTATGTCCCTGTTTTTTATAAGGTTCAGAACTATTGGTGATTCTGTGTATATATAAAAATGATATCTGAATTGGTATTCCCCTAATAATGATGGCTATTTCTTGGTAGAAGATTTAAAGTGGCATAGGAACTTTCTTCTTTGTACTGTTCTCCATGGCTAAAATGATTTACAGTGATCATATGATAACTTTCCAAAAAGTTTAACCACTTTCCTTCTATGTTAAAACTAAAATAAACCAGTTATGAAACAAACACATAAATAAAATTGTGTGGCTCATTCCACAGGCTAAACTGTGACCCAAATGATTGTTGAGATTTCAATTCTAAAACCCATCAGGCTGACACAGGAGACATTTGTTTCTGTTCCTCAGGGGGCATCCCATTTTCTTTCTACTGTTACTGGGACCGGGGCTGTTATCTCTCTCTCCTCTCCCCAACAGCTACATCTTTTTCTTCTTTCTGTGTGTTAAGGTTCTTCCACTGTCCTATGTGCATTGGAATTTAAACCCTACAACCACCTTGTGGGACTAATGGATCGGAAGAGATCTTTCCTCCCTGCCTCCTTCTCCCTTGGAGGGAACCGTATTTATTGCTTTAATTAGAGCACGAAGCTGTAGGAGGAAATGCGAGTCTCCAGCCTTTCTCCTGACACCTTCAAATTGGGGAGGCGACTTGGAAACTCTGCTGCAAGAAGCGCCAGCTGGATAATTAGTACTGTGTGGCTAATAGTGTTTTAAAAAATGTGGGAGGGGGATGAGAACCAGTATAAGCATCTTTAACAGACTTCAACATTCTAAGCCACAGTTCTAAAACTGTTGTGGATGAAATGTTTGGGAGATTAAACAATAACAACAACACGTGACTTAGTGTATTAATGTTCTCTTCAAGTGGAGGGAGGAGCAAGGTGATGACATTCATCTAACCTACAATAAATGTCAGTGTACTGCTGAGCTGGCTTTCTCTCTGTGTTGAAAGGAAAGAATAATTCCCCACAATTATTCCTCCAGAGAGCATTAAATTTGCCCAATGATTAAGACAAGAAAAGACAAAGGTTATTTTGGTAATTCAGCAAAGTCTGAATAAGCCATGCATTTTTAAGGCAATAACCTGCAGTATGTCCAGGGTGATTTCCAAAACTGTTAATGACTGGGTGAGGTATGGCCCAGATCAATCAGAATGGAAGGTAGACATTATGCCATTCAGGTACATTATGCCTTAATGCTAGACCTGGTTGAGTCTCTTGTTCGTTTATGATATAGTTTCGCTTTATTTGGTAGGAGGGATAGAAATCCATGTGGGTCTCTAGAAGAAGAAATTAAGTATAGGCATATTTAATGACTTCTCATCAATTCTAAACATGATAATCCTGCATTCATTTATTCATTCAGCAACCATGACACTGCAACTACTACTGTGTGCCAAATATTGGGGCTACAGCAATAAGCAACAGAGCCCACAGCCTCTGCTCTCAGAATTTTGCTTTCTAAAGCAGTGGCCAGCAAACTTGTTTTGGCAAAGGGCCAGATAATAAATATTTTCAGCTTTGCAGGCTGTCTAATATCTTACAACTATTGAGTTGTGTTACAACACAAAAGCAGCCATAGGCAGTACATAAGCAAAAGAGAGTGGCCATATTCCAGTGCAACTTTATTTATGGACACTGAATGCTGAATGTCGTATAATTTTTACATGTCACAAAATAGTCATCTTCTTTTGATTTCTTTCTTAACGAAAATTTGAAAACCCTTCTTAGCTGGCAGGTTGTACCAGAACAGGTGGCTGGCCAGATTGGGCACGTGGGCTGCACTTTGCATGTCCCTGATTAGAGGTTTCGTAGTAGAGGGGATCAAATCACTGGAGTTAATTGATATTGAAAATGAAGTGACAAAATAAAAATGGCATAGACAGCTGTATGCTCACGGACGTGTGAGTTATAGGATCTTTTCAGAGACCTTCAGAAAGATTCAGAGACCTTTTCAGTCTTAGATAACCTTCATAGAGTATTTGCTTCCCCACCAGGACATTCACAATGAGGTGACATAGCACTTATTTGAGAACTTTCTGTGGCAGGACATTGGCAACTTTCTAAGTCAGGAGGCTTTTTTCATCAGATACAAATACATGTACATAAATGATAGGTCTCTGCATCTCAGTAAAGCTCAGCTGGTATCCCCAGTCTGCCCTCTTTAGCAGTCCTCAAGGAATAAATATAAGCAGTTTTTTTTTTCCCCCACAGGACAAAATGTACAGACAGCTTTCCCATCACTTGTGAGTCTTTACCTATTTTACATTGGTTATATTGTTTGCATATCTTTGGTCCCATAGTTTGGTTCTTTGAACTGGAAGGTTGAAAAGATATGGTTCTGGATTTTCTATTCTTTCTGATTCCTTCATATATTCAATAT
Source organism: Panthera uncia (assembly GCF_023721935.1). Classification (NCBI taxonomy): domain Eukaryota; kingdom Metazoa; phylum Chordata; class Mammalia; order Carnivora; family Felidae; genus Panthera; species Panthera uncia. Next base: position 29,321,052 of record NC_064814.1, read on the forward strand.
TAGCTCATTTATTTCCAGCATGGAGAAAATTAAAAAGAAGGGTAGAGAGAAGAAAATTAGATTGTTTCCCTTTAAGTGGTGATTCAAAACATATTTGCATAATAATAACAATATGTGCCATGTGTCCTATTAAAATTAATCTGCTTATGTGATAAGGCTTTTGGAACAGGAGCATAGCTTAGTTTTGCCTTGAGAAGAAGTGCTAATCCCAAATGAGCATTATCTTCTTTGCAAAATAAATATTGTCAAAGCTAGCATTCTAACCTTTCCTGTGTCTTTTCTTATCTTTGTTTAAATATAAGGCAGCTGGTTGAAATCAGTTTAACAACAGGAGTTGCATTCAAATGGGCCAAAGTCCTAGGGACAAATACATGCTGGTGTGTGTGTGTGTGTGTGTGTGTGTGTGTGTGTGTGTAATTGTACCTATAAACTATGACATAACTGCTGGACATTGCACTGTATAATGACTATAAGAGATTTTGGAGTCAGACAGACTATATCAAAGAACAGCTTCATCATGTAATATATGGACAACTTTGGGCAAGTTCTAAGAGCATCTTTAAGTCCTAATTTATTCATTTGCAAAATGAGAGTAATACTACACACTTTATAGCATCAAATGAAAAATGTTAACTGTTTAATGGAATGCCTGGTACTCAAGCATTAGTCTCTTCTTCCTTTCAGCTTTCACCAAATTGCTTCTACAGCTAATAACTGGCAAACTGGGAATGAGAGGCAAAAAAAGAATAATCATAATAGTAAAGTTAGATGCTGGCATACCTAAGAGGAGAAAATTTCAAACTGGAGATACAAATATGTTATCCAAAAACTTTGCTCTTTGGCTTCTTTATATAAAAACGTTTCCCTAGAGTAATTAAAATATGATTATAATATGATTAAATATTTAGCTTATAAAGAAAATTTGTTTTGCATTTGGAGGTGATTACAAGGAAGCAGGCTGGTGTGGCCCTCCTTTAAAATATAAATACTGGCTGAAACATGTGAGATTATCTCAAAGTCTAATAAGAAAACAAAATCTATTGTATTCCTGGAGGTTGGGGTGTTAAGAACTTTTGACTTTGGGCACCAAGACATTTGAATAATAGCTAACATTTTGTAGCATTTTACTCTGTACCTTTAGATTCTGCACCTTATGTGTATCAACTTCTCTAATCTTTACAACAAAGCACCGGGCACTATTATCTTCATTTTACAAATGGAAAAACTGAGGTAGGTGGGACCCACAGTGAGTTATTGGCAGAGCCAGGATCCAAATCTAGGCTGGCTGGCTGTGTTCTTGAGTGTACTTTCCCCTCTCTACTGTTTGTCATCCTCTTTCCCTATTTCATTGGAAAAAAGTGAGCAGTACTTTAAACATGAACAGCGGTCCTGAATCCATAAGCCTATAAAGCCCAGCAGATGACATGAACAAGTAATGTAGGCCATCTGAGGAGGTCCACAGACCAGAGGCTGTATAGAGGGAGCAGCTAATATTCAACCTTGGTTAAGTTTTGTTCAACATTTAGCAAATATTTGCCAGACTGCATCTGAGGTACCAGGACTACCGTGGTTAAAAAAAATACAACCCCTGTGTCTTAGGTTGAATAGTGTCCCCCACCCCCATAAAATTCATGTCCACCCAGAACCTCAGAAGGTGACCTTATTTGGAAATAGGGTCTTTGCAGATGTAATTAAGGTAAGGATTGAGATATGATCATACAAGGTAAGGGTAAGCCCTAAATCCAGTGGGGGTTTCCTTACAAGAGACAGAAAAGACACACAGACCCACAGAGAAAACAGGGCACAATGAAGGTAGAGGCTGAGATTGAGTTGATGTGTCTGTAAGCTGAGGGACATCAAGGATTGCTGGCAACCACTATGGAACAGATTTCCCCTCAGAGCCTTCTGAGGGAAGTGACCTGCTGATATCTTGACTTTAGACTTCTGGCCTCCAGACCCATGGGAGAAAAAGATTTTGTTGTTTTAACCACCAAGTTTGTGGTGATTTGTCACAGAAGTCATAGGAAATGAATACATCCTGCCCTCAGGCTACTTGCATTTTACCAGAGGAGAGAGAAAATAAAATCACTGACTATATACTACAGTCCTGAGTGCTTCTTATCATTGTAAAACGTGCTTAAGGGCTGAACATTTTCCACTGACTGTAGCCAGATCTTAGCCCTACCTTAGTAACTCCCTTGCTAAACCCAAATTGACCAACAAGGATGGCTAAATTGCAGCCCTAGTCTTGCCATTCCTGCATCTTGTAACAAGACTAAGACAATCTCAGTTTCCACAGCGAAAAAGTTTTGGTACAAAACTGAACATTCTCCCTATGACCTCTTTAAGCCCCTTGTTTTCTGGAGAACAGAACAGTCCTCTTGAATTGTTCTCGTGTTAAAGATTTTAATAAAGCCTTGAGCTAATAGTTTCAGTTGGCTTTCTCCTTCCACATCTTAAAATGGAAGGGACCTTAGAAATCTAATCACTTCATTGTAGAGCAGTGATGATGTCCTTGGAATGGATAATGACCAGCTGACAATAAAATCACTAGTCTTGTTCTATCACACGAAAACTGTGTGAACTTAAGTGAATCGCTCTACCAGTCTGACCCTCAGTCTCCTCATCTGAGGAGGGGGGTAAATGGTATCAGTGGAATAAGATTAACCCTTTCCAGTTTTAAACTTTTACGCCTTTATGGGTACAGTAGCATGAGAAAGAGCCAACCAGCTGGATGTCGTGTGGTTTAAAAATACTTAAATTAGAGTCAAGATTAGTTTAGCATTCCACTATTACCCAATACATTAAAGGCCATCCTATCACAAATTTTATAAGTCATCAAATGTCTTATTTGTGGCTCAGCAGTGAGCCCGATGTGGGGCTTGAACCCATGAACCTCGAGATCGTGACCTGAGCCGAAGTTGGATGCTCAACTGATTGAGCCACCCAGGTGCCCTGACAATTTTTTAAAAAAGCAACAGACTGGGGACTGCATGTGTGTATTTGAGAGCTCTTAAAAACCAATGTTAATAGCAAGCTAAAAAAATAGGCAAAAATCATAATCAAGCCACTAACAGATGAAGAAACGTAAAAGGACAGTGGACACAGGAAAAGAGAAAAAAAAAATCAGTGAGTAGAGAAGTAGAAATTATGACTAGTTTTATTAGATTTATTATTATTTAAATGGGAATTTTTTAAACCATTATAATATTCTGTGCTAGTGAGTGTGTGGGGAAACAGGTACTCTCAAGGACTCTCAGTCAGAGTGCGTTTCATTGCACCTTTAGAGGACAACTTGCCAATTATCTATCAAAATTACAAACACATAAGGCTTCTGATTGCTTTTGATAAGCAATCCCACTTCTAGGAACATTAATTAGCAGGAATGTTAAAAATATGTATGTGTGTATATATATATAGGTCTATGTATCAATTTCACTGCAGCAGTACTTGATAGAAACAAATGTCAAACTGTAGCAGCATGATTAAATCAATTATATCCACGCAAAGGGTTACATAGCTACATAGTTGTTAAAAATAATATGTATGTTTTATGTGTTCTGACAACAAGGAACCATGTTTTCATTGGAGTAAAAGTCATTTCAGAAAGAGAAAGTATACACCAAAAATTCATGAAAAAAAATGTTCGGTTTCTTTAGTGATCACAAAACTAAAAATAAAACAAGGAGAATGCAAGACAACAATATGTGTAATAAGTTCAGACCCCTTTTCTCAATGATTCTACTGCTGTTATTTTTATTTTACAGTAATAATAAAGATGTGACCAAATTTATGCACGGGGATTTTCATAAAAAGGTCATCGAATAGGAAATGTCCAACACTTGGGGGACTTGTAAGTAAAATAGAAAAGTATCAATGTAATATAAATTAAAAACATAAAACGTGTAGTGCAATCTGAACTTTGTAAAAATGTATAGAAAAAAGGGACAGAAATTTCTGTAGGCTTTAAAAAGTTTATTTCCTTTTGGGGCTCTTGGGGGGCTCAGTCGGTTGAGCATCTGACTCTTGGTTACAGTTCAGGTCATAATCTCATAGTTCATGAGTTTGGGCCCCTTGTGATAGTGCAGAGCCTGTTTGGGATTCTCTCTCTCTTACTCCCTTTCTCTCTGCCACTACCCCACTTGCACATGCATGCTCGCTCGCTCTCTCTTTCAAAAATAAATACAAAGTTTATGTCCTTTAGATTGGAAATTCCATGTGTATAAATCTGTACTTTCCTATTCAAAAGGTAGATAAGCTTCATGTACCAAGATTTTTGCTGCAGGTTATTCATGATAGCCAAAACACTGGAAACTAACGAAATGACTGAAAATTTAAGAATTATTAAGCTAGAGTGTGACATATTCATATGATGGATTATATTTTGGCTATTAAAAATAATGTTGGAAAAAAATTTCAGGTGACCTGCAAAAACACAGAGTCATAAAAAGCTAAAAAGCAGGAAAAAGAAAGGTATCTGCTCTTAACTGTAAAAATAGATGCATTGAAGAAATTCAGGAAAGAAATGTAAGAAAATATAGTAGTTGCTTCTCTTTGTGGTGGGGTTATGGACAATCTTGACATTTATCTTTATGCTTTTCTCCATTTTGCAAATTTTCTCCTATTTGTATGTTTCCATGTTAATATCAGAAAATAATGCTTGTTTTAAAAAGAAGAAAAGGCAACAGAAGTAAGGTGTTTTCAGATGCGTACTTTATTGAATATTATCAGTAGCCTCTAAAACAATGAGACAGCAAAAATTGGCCTTTAAACTTAGAACAACCCATAGATCTCAGAGAAAGTGAAGGGCAGACCTTTAACTGTTGATTTTACTCTAGCCCAGGGAGGACCAGTACGGTAAAAATGATGTTAGGGATAGAAGGATAATTGGTGCCTTGAGGTCTGCACTGTGCTGTTTTGTAAGAAAAAAAAAATTGTGGTAATGATATTTTTGAGTCAGTTGGATACAGACCTCTGGGTGTGAATAAAAACCTAAGAGAAATGTACGTTAGGAAGTCAAAAGATGATGAAACAGCCTTCAGTGAGGGTAAGCACAAGATTTTGTTTGTGTGTTTGTGTGTTTGCTTGTTAATTTTAAGTCTGAGAAAAAGAGAAGTTTATAAAATGGCTACAGAAGGGAGTCATGACTCACTTTTCAAATAGAGACAATTCTAGAATTCCTTAACAGCAAGCTTTATTGATACATATAAATGTTCACTTTCTAATCATGAAGGCTGTCAGAAAGAATTTAATGGAAACGGGGAAAATTAGGGTGTGAAGAATCATTGCCAAATTGCAGACCCTCAGAAATGAAGACAAATGAGAGTTACAGTCAACAGGATTAGATATATAAACACTTGTTTACAGACGTTTTTTTGGGAATTCAGCTACAGGGACTCTCCAAATTAGATTTATTCTGAATTGCTAATCAAAATGAGGCCAGTGAGCAGAAGCTACAAAGAGTCAGTGTTTCAAAATAAAATAAAATAAAATAAATTTAAAAAAAGAAAGAAAAGAAAAGAAAATGTCAGTATTTCAGTTCAATGTAAAGGTAATTTTTTATGGCCATTAAAAATATTTTCAACAGATTTAGTTACATTCTGGACTAATGACTCAAGTCACTATGCAGCCCATGAGAGATCATTACGTTGCAGTTGGGTTGATGAAACTCTAATATGATATAGTATTTAGTCACCTCATCATCCCATGTGTTCCTCTTCCTATAGTTCCAGTCTAGCTAATGGTATCACTTTACTCTATCCATTTGCCTAAACTGGCAATCTAGGGGTCATTTTAATCTTAGTCCATCTTCTTATACCAAAATGGATACAAATGGAAGCTCTAGAGAAACTCATGTAATATTCCAACTATCTCCTAGTCAGTCTACTCCCACACTGCCATGTCCTTCAGGCTCTTGTTTTCTTCCACTGATGTATTACAATACCCTTCTTATTACCTTCTGATGCTGTTATACTTGCTCACCCAACCCTGTTGATAGAGTGATATCTCAGGTTCATAGCTCAGAGCCTTATACTTTATAGGTGCTCAATAAATATTTGGTGGATGAATGAATGGATAAGTGCATTGAATGAGTAATAAAATGCCAATCAAATTATACTTCTCCCTGGCTGAAATTCTGCCCTCCCCTCTTTATGTACAGGTTACAGCTCAAATCCTCTAACTTCTTCTGGCTTTTATGAATCTTTCCAAGCTCATCCCTTGCTACATACAGATTCACAGGAGATCTCAAATGTTTTAAGTACAACATTGAGCTAGAACAGTAGTTCTCAAACTTTATTGTACATCAGAATCAGCTAGAAGGCTTATTAAAACCAAACTAATGGCTTCCGCTACCAGAGTTGATGACTCAGTAGGTCTGGAATTAGGCCAGAGACTTTGCCATTTCTATCCATTTCTCAGATGATGCTGATTCTACTGGTCTAGAGAACCTCTGAGCTGAATGATCTAAAAATCCATTTAGCTATGATATTCAATGATATTGAGTATTATAGACACCTCTAAGGAATTTTTTTTGTAACTCAATAATTTTATCTAAAAGAATACTATTTGGAGTGATGATTTTGTTTTCAAGCAGACCAGAGAACTTAGAATGTTATAGAAGGAAGTACAGTGTCTTAGGAAACATATTTTTATACTTTAGACCTCAGAAAGAAAAGCATACCCATCTCTGGCTCTGTATAGTTATTAAGTTCCATTGGTTAAGAGTATGAACTTTGTGCTTATAAAGGCCTATGCTGAGTTGTAGCCCTGCCATTTACTAGCTGTGAAATTGTAACTCTTTTAACCTTACCAAGCTATGATCTCTTCATCCTTGAAATAAAGTTGGTAATAGGATCTATCTTAGAGGTGTCTGGGTGGGTCAATGGGTTGGGCATCCAACTCTTGATTTCAGCTCAGGTCATGATCTTGTGGTTGGTGAGATTGAGCCCCTTGTGGGGCTCTGCCCTGACAGTGTGGAGCCTGCTTGGGATTCTCTCTCTCCCTCTCTCTCTGTCCCTTCCCTGCTCATGTGGGCATGGATGCATTCTCTCTCTCTCTCTCCCCCCCTCTCAAAATAGGATTTATCTTATAGGTTTGTTGAGAGGATTAAGTAGGATAATGTAGGTAATATACTTAGCTAGATGCCTGAAACATAGTTGAAATGCAATAAGCAAAAGTTTAACAGGTAAGAATCCTGGCTGAGAGAATCAGTTGGTAAGAACTATAATTTATCTATTTTTATATCACTCACTTTCTTGTTAGAGTATATATTCTACCACTTGACAAAAAAAGAAATCAAGTCAATTCAGTTCCCATCCAACTTCCATTTCTTCAGTGTGTATCTGCTTTTTAGGGACTTGTGTGGTGCCTTAGGATGGTGTTTGGAGATATCTCATTGGTTAGGTCATTAACTGTCTACACTTGTCTCTGCCAAGAAGGAGATAATTGTGACTGTCCCTTTATCATTTCTGTGTCATCTGCTTCTTTGTCACCCTTGGGGACACAAGACTATTCTGCACCCATTTCCTTAATTATAAAATAAGGTACTATTTTATACCTCAAAGAATTAACTTATAGATAAGCATTGAAAGTACTTCATGTTTTTACTGGAGGATCTAGAGAACTAAAAAGAGAATAATTCTCAACCTTAGCATAAAAAAAAAAATCCAGACAACTTCCTGCCCCTTCTTGACACTGTAGGAACACTGAGGCTGCAGGACAACCAACTGGCCCAAAAATGTAAGGAAAGACCTATGTCAGCAGTGATAGAGGTATGTTAGCACTGGCTTACCTAGGGAAGATGTAACTGGACCCCAAGGAGAGATTGCCAGGCACCTGGAGGGCTACAGAAACTGGAATTCTGCATTTCCTTCAGGGTTCTTCTCCATGAGCTCCATTGGGTGCTCATAGGAAAGATTGGAGAGAGTCCTATCGAAGAGTCTCTTAAGGTACCAATTTGGGGGAAGAGAAGAGCAGCCTGTGATGGAGGATCATAAAACTCTACTGAGACCCTTCTCTCTTCTCTCACTGCAAAGCAAAAACCTAACTCTGTGGGAGGAAGGGTAACAAATGTCATTGCCTTTAAGGCATTGATGAAAATCTACTGCAGCTGAGGGAAGAGAATAGAAGGAAAAACTTCTACACTTAAAGGAAAAGCAGTAGTATGGGGTCCAGGCTATAACTGGAGAAGGAGAGTAAGGTCACATCTTTGAGACCCTGGGATGTAATGCCTGCCAAAAAACTGAGGCTTAATCAGAGAAGCAGAGAATAGCCCTCTCCCACCGCTACCAGGCTAACAAGTGCCCAGTAACAAGTAATAATGAAGGACTGCTGGGAGATGGATAGAAGAAGAACCCTAGAGTGGAGTTCTCTGAGGCATGGTACAAAAGAAGACCGCAAACTGATGGTAGAGTAGACATTGAGATAAATCCTTTCACAAACCGGCCCACACCCTAAACACAAGATATCACTACAAGAATTTGAAGCCATAAAGCCTGTGGTGTGCTGAGAGTGAACATAGCAACATCAGACTCAGCATTTCTAATTGTAACACTCCAAACTTAATGGCAAACACCAAACCCCAAATCCAAGAGGCTCAGAAACCCAAGCAGAATAAATACCACCCACCACACACACACACACACACACACACACACACACTCATGCCCCCCCCAACACATACTTTTAGTCATTCATATATTCAATCCCTGAACGCAGAGAGAAAGAGAAAATCTTGAAAACAGCCAAAGGAAAAACACACATTATATTACACATATAAAAAGATAAGATTTATAACAGACTACTTGTCAGAACCATGACTTCAAATAGAAGTAAAGACTTAACCAGACAAACAAAAACTGGGGAAATTCATTGCCAGCAGACTTACACCACAAAAAACACTAAGGAAGTTGTTCCGGAGGCAGAAGAAATATGATACAAGACAGAAACTTGGATCAACACAAAGACATGAAGAGCCTTGAAAATAGAAGAAATGAAGATAAAATGAAATTGATTTCTTTTTATATTTAATTGCTCTCAAAGTTAACTATTTAAAGCCAAAATAGAAGCAATGTATTATGTGTTTATAGCAAACGTAAAAGATATATTATGACATCAGTAGAGCAAGAATGAAAGAAGGGAATACAGAATGGTTTGAAGTGGCATATGATTTGAAGGTAGGCTGGTTAAAGTTGTATACTGAAAACCCTAGAGTAACCATGGAAAGTTTGAGTGAAAGCATATAAATAATGAGAGGAGATACAATTGAATCATTAAAAAATACTCACTAACCCAAGAGAAGCCATAAAAATAGACAACAACAACAAAATAGATGAACTAAATTGAGAAGAGCTAACAAATGGAAGATTTAGTCTTAACCATATTTATATCATATTTGAATGGTCCAAGCACACCAGTTAAAATATGGAGATTGTCAGAATGGATAAGAAACAATGTGCAACTCTATGCTGTTGACGGGTAATCCAGATTAAGTATAAAGACATAAATAGTTTGAAAATAGAGCTAGAAAAGACACACCATACTGATACTAGCAAAAGAGAATAGGAATAACTATAGTAATAAAAAAACATGCAAAGTAGAATCCAGAGCAAGGAATATTATCAGGAAGAAAAAGAAACGTTAGGTATGTATGATACAAGGTTACATTCATGCCTAATGTTTCTTTTCTCCAAGAAAACACAAAACCCATAATTATGTATGCACCCAACAGGTAGAACTCCAACATGCATTTAAAAAGCAGATACCAATAGAACTGAAAGGAGAAATAGAGAAATCCATGTTTGGCTGCACTAATTGTAGTGTTATTGCTCTATTGTTTTTGACAGTGCTGGAGGGCAGAGTAAAGAATGAGAGTTGAATAGATGCGGGAGGTCAGAGCCAAAGGTAAGTAGGAAAATGTAAATCCCTTGGGAATCTGTGGAAATCTTGGGAGAGCATTAGAATCTACAGGATTGGAATAAGCATGGGAAAGAAGGATCAGTTCCACCCCATTCCCTTCTGGATTCCAGGAAAGAAGAGGCTTTGGCTCATTGGGCAGATTATGGCTTTGAGATATAGGCCATTACCTCAGAGGCACATTCTATGAACAATGTGCCAGAAAGACACTTGAACTAAGCCTTTGTATGACTCTCAGTGGCTGCACGATGAATCCCCTTAGAATGAAAGAGGAGGGCCCCAGTGAACTGGGGAATGTATCTTTGTCTCTGGTTTTGGCAAGGAATGAAATGTTACACATCCCAGGAAGAATTTCCCATTTGACTTGATTTTTCTGTGTTTTGAGATTCTTCAGAAAAAGTATGAGCACAGCTTTATTTCTCATATTAAAAAGCATGCTTCCCAAACTGAAAAGGCCAGCCCGATGCAAGGCTTCATGTAGGACAGCTCTCTGCCTCTGACAAGGGGTTAGTGATCCCATCTGGGGGTAGTTTCAGCTTTAGGAAGGCTGATTTTAGGGGGTGAAATTGACATTTTCAGGAAGTTAGAAACTCTTGAGGGAAGAGGGCAAAGATCTAATTGCTTTGCTCACAGTTCTGTGACGGTTGGAGCTCTGTGGTTGTTCATGCCCTTGGGACATGTTAATAATTACTGGACTATATTATTGAACAAAATTCAGCTCATGGGAGGCCAGAGTGTTCTTTAGCAGCATTGGTCAATATAAAAAACAATATCAGAATATTAACACTGGAAGAGTTTAGAGACTTTCTAAACTCAGTGTTTCAACCACATTCTGTGGTGCCCAAAGGTTCTGAAAAGGTACTTAGGCATTAGGAGAAGGGAAGCTGGAGCAAGAGGGTTCTAAATTACCCACTAAAATCTATCACCCCTTCAACCAGAGCAGTTCTGCTTATTTAATTTATATTTGGATGGAATTCCATATGAGATTTCATTTAGTAGAAATTAGTATTATTCTGGTCTTTTTTTTTTTTTTTAAAGCCAAGATTGGCAATTAATGATTTATTTCAAGGGTTGGCCAAGTTTTGTTTTGTTTTGTTTTTTTGTAAAGAGCCAGAAAGTAAATATTTTAAACTTCGGGCCACATATGAGCTCTGTCACATGTTCCTCTTTGTTTTTTTTGTTTTTTTATTTTTTTTTTTTATAATTCTTTAAAACTGTAACAAAACAAAACAACGTCCCCAGCTTATAGGGTCCAAGCAAACAGGGCCAAGGGCCACTCTAGTCTGACTATCTCAAGTCAAATTTTGACTTTGACTTTGATAAGAAACTTGTCAAGAGACCCACAAAGGCATATATGGTCATGACAACCATCGAGCCTATCATAAGCTGTATGACTCAGAAACTGGTGGCCTGAGAAAGTATTGAAATTTTCTCCTACAGGCATCAGAGTTGGGATGTTGTCCTTCAAGATGTGCTCTATACACAGAACCCATGGTCATTTTGTGGTGCTGAGCAACCTTTAGATATGAGTCTGGAAACCAAAGGGTAAAAGTAGGAGTGACCCCTTTTAGCATTCCTCCTAGTGACTCACTTGGGTACTTTGTGCTCCCTGACCCCACAATTTTAGACTCTATTGGCCTAAACATTTGGTTTCCAGGGAATGAATGGTTCTACAAGGGGATACAGTAAGCATTTCACTAATCCTAAACTCACAGCTCCTACTCGGTTGCTTGGGGTTCCTCATGCCAATGCACCAACAAATAATGAGTTGCTATACTGCCAGAGATACCTGACCCTGAATATCATGAGGATATTGGTTGTTGCTGCATGAGGGAGTCAAAGAGAGTATTATCTGGAAATCAAAGGATTCGCTGGGACACACTCATTGGTGCTTCCGTGTCCAGAGGATGCTTGTGTATTGCAACAGACATGGCCTGGCAAAGGTGTAACCAGGAGTTCAGTTGTTTCAGAGGTGAAGTTCCAGTTACACTACCAGTCATACAATCTAGCAGAAGTTCTGGTTCAGGATAAGGAGGATCTAGAATATGTGGTATAAGGAAAACATGATGAATACCAATTGGATATGAGTAGTGCAAAAGCAGAACTTCATGAGATGCTATTGTGCCCAATCCATAACCCTTTGCCTTGGTCACTTTGGTGTACAGCAGCATTTACCTGCATTTCTTTTTCTGAAAGTGTGTGTGTGTGTGTGTGTGTGTGTGTGTGTGTGTTTAATCACCACACCTTGGTTCGCTGTCTGGAGTGTAGCACATAAATGCTAGGGAATTCATACTCCTTGGGAGAAGTCCTCAACCAATTACTGATCAAAGTCAGGGTATAAACATCTCAGCTATCTCATATTGTAGGTGGGGAAACCAGGAGGCAAGCATTTTATGCTGGCTCCCAGGGTTTGTGCAGCTTGATTATCAAGCTTTAGTTGACCTTAGATCTAGATGGCTTGATTCTGCAAGCTTTATTTGCTCCTTTCCCAATCCTGTTTCATGTACCTACTTCTCTACTTGGGTTTTCCTTCACCTTTAAAATAAGCTACTTTCATACAAATACTTTTCTTAGGATCTCCTTTTGGGGGAGCAAAAAAATGGGAAAAGAGAAATGGGTTATTAATATTTTCAGGCATAATCATGGGTTAAATTGACAACTATGTTTGGTGCCCATGAATCTGTTACATTAATAGATGAGAATCTCACGGAAGCTAGAGGTAAAAAGTATAGTTCTTCAAATCCATCCCAACCTATTTTTATGCAAATATTAATAATAAAGGGGTGAAAACTCTAAAAAAGTGCTAAACTGAGTTGGGACAATAGGTATACAGTGGGATTGTCCCTGGAAAATTAGGACTTATGGCCACTCTACAAATATACTAAGTCCCTGACTATCTTTTGCAATTTGGACTGACCTCATCATTTGGATTTCATTTTTGGTTTCACATTCCTGTGAGCTCCAAGTAACAAATTCTTGGAAGTTCTCCTATATTTTGGCTCTTGACTTTTGCCCAATGCTGAAGATATCTCTTAATCTTAGTCTTCTGAGTCCAGTACATCCTGCCATGACTTGCTCTGCCATATAACTCAGTATCCAGCTACCACAAGACTTTTAAATATTTGAAGTCAGTAATTATTGTTTATTATTATTTTATGAATAATTTCAATATCCTTTATTTTTTTCTATAATATATTTTTTTCTATCACTTTGACATCCTTTATACATCTCAATTCCTCAGCACCTCAAAGATTTGGGATATTTCCAGTGTTCTAGGGAGCATCCTGGTCTGATTAAGAAGCAACCACTTTTGAATAACATAGCTTTCATTTCAGTGTCCAGCCTGGACCTTTTCCAGACTTGGCTGAGCACCCTTAGCCCTTGGGATATCCTGCTCTCTCAACAACTCTGGGAAGCATAGTGACGCCCAATTTACACATCCCAAGTTTTTAGCAAGAAAGAGCATTTTAATTGAATTTCAGGGCAGTTAGTTTGGGTCTTGGAAATTCATCTTTGCCTGTGGGTGGCCTCTTGAGAGGGATATGTGGTGTGTGTGTGTGTGTGTGTGTGTGTGTGTGTGTCTGTCTGTCTGTCTGTCTGTCTCTCTGTGTTTCTTTTCTTCTTTTGGATGGGTCCAGCTAAGACATGTTTGGTGTACTGAGTAATACAAACAAATACAGCTCTAGCCTCAGCCACGTTCCTGGATCATCAACTCTGCATAATATCCCTTTCTTAATTATGAAGGGGCCAAGGCCTACTTAGCAACAGGATACTCGCCTAGTACTAGAGTCAACTCCTTCATGACGCCTGTTGAATCCCAGAGAAGAAGACTTGTCTGTCTTTTTTATTTGTGACCTCACCTCTATGTCCTTCCAGAATGGCACAGTTAACTAAGAAAGCATTTTAACTGAGAAATTTAAAAATATCCCAGACAGCATAATTTAACGATCAAAATATTCCACCTTCAGGGAAGAGTAATTATAGGCCTCTGTCTCTTCTATCTTTTATGGAAAATCTACATGGCTATCTCTTTTTCTCGCAGTAAAGGAGAACAGTTTTGTGTCTGCAGAGACCATTGGGAGTTTGGAGCCTTCTGTGGTTGACTTCTGAGTGCCCCATGAGGAGAAAGAATTCAACACTCTCCTTTATTGATACAGAGACTGACCTCCCTTGAGGCTCATATGTTCTTCTGGGATAGAAACTTATCCAGATTGTGAGATCAAGAGTGGTTTCCTTAGGAATATGAAGCCTGATCTCATAAGAAAAATTTAAAAAAGATTGTTATAGCCTGGCTGGAACCCATGTAACCAAATAGCCCAGACCTCCCCTGATGCCAGTGAGATCAGAATTCCAATCCTGCCCTCAGAAAAATACAGTATACCTAGTGAGCCAGCAACCTACCATGAGACCTATCCCTTCCATCACCCTTGAAGTGCATTCTCCTTCTGCCATCTTCTAGGGAATGTTTGAAAACTGAGAAAACCTTCCCTTATTCCTATTATTTGATTGAGATATAAATTGAACTTTCCCATGGTGCTCTTTTTATCTTCATTCCTTGGTTTAAATTGATCCTATAACCTCAGCCTCTACAATGGCGACTGCCCCTAACAGAAGCTTGATTCTCTCGCAAGGGTGCTGTTTCCATTTGTAGTTCATCTGGGGTAGTGATGATAATGACAATGGAGCAAGGTGATACATTTTCTCATACCACATTTGGATGTGAATGTGATACATAGCTCCTTTCCCCCTATAACGTGTCTGATGACTTTCATGAGCACACCCACCTGCCCGCTGTTCCTTGGGAGTGCACTGGTCTAGACCCCTCACTGTGCATTCTGTGAGCATCCTTTTTTGATTCATTTTTGGCCCAATGGTATATCCCTGTTGATGCAGCCTCCCCTTGGTTCTTGTAGCCATCGCAGATACTTCTGATTCTCTGCCTAGTCCTGCATCCAGATGCCTGTCCATGTGAAGACCTTACATTTTAAAGATCCCATGACTCCCAGCTCTCCCCCTCTTCCTCTTCTCAGTCATTTCCCTGCTTTGTAGCAGAACTATCCTTGGTAGGTTTGGGTTAACTCTGCTATGCGGTTTGGAAGGAGTGCCAGTTTCCTCCTGAAATCTGTTGTTCCTGGTATTATTCCCAGGTGTGGGGCCTCAGGACATTATTTGCTTCTTTCTAGCAGTTGTCCTACCCCTGTAGGCCCTGGTCTCTGATCCTTATCTGGTTTTAAGCTCACTCCTTTGACTTCAGACCATCCTAAACTGATTTACAATACCCACCCACCCCCTTTAACTTGCTTTACTTTATCTGGGTAAAGGTCTTTTGTATTCACTTTGATTGATATTTTGGATCTACTTGGTTTGCAGGACACATTTTTATTAGTTTATTGTTTAACAATAACCTAGAAATCTTTCATGAAAAGGGGCAAGAAGAAAGGAATAGGCACATTCAGTTAAGTACCATTTGTGGGCAGTTATATTGGGTTCTCTATGTTGTTTACCTCATTTAATCCTCATAACCCCCTGTGAAATGTGAAATATGTGTTGTCATCACTGTTTTAGAGATGAAGAAACCGAGGTCAAAGAGATTAGGTTAAGTAGCCTGTCCAAGGTCACAGAGACAGTAAGAGGGAGAGATAAGAGTAAAGCTGTGGTCTGAATCTAAGGGCATTCCTCCACCCCCTTGCTCCATCATGCCATCTTTGCCGTCCTTGGCCTTTTCACCAACTCTTCTAAGTTCCTCACTGGGGCTATGTGCCATATCACCTTGATGCAGCATACCTTTTTTTCTATACCTAATTCTTCAAGCTGGTTCTAAATTACAGCTAACTAGGGACTCTTGTGTCTTCCTGTTTCAGTTTCTGTTCCTAATGGACAACCCATCTAGTGTTTGTTTACTACCTATGGAGCATATCCATGTTTCATTTCATTTGTGGCACACATTTCTGTTTTTTCTTGAAATCAATGAATTAATAATCTACCTTTTCTGCCTCAAATTACTGGATTTATCTCTTCCCCAAATAAAGAAGTGCTTCCATTGAAAAATTACAATCCTCTGACTTGTTCTTCTCAGCCCTAATACTATTTCTCAAGGCCAACACTTTATCTCTTCTGTTTTTTGTTTTTAGCTCTCATGATGGTTACTTCTCTACCTTTAAATGATATGCTTATAATATTGACTTTTGAGTTATTAAATTTAGACTTCATCTTTTAAACTCTTGCTATGGTAAATGAGGACTCCACTTACTTATATTATCTCTAATGCTATCCCAATTTCTAAAATAGTTAACCACTCTTTTAAGTTCTTCTAATAGTTAATTTTTAAGTTTTTTTTTTTTTTTAATTTTTTTAATTTTTTTAATTTTTTTTTATTTTTGGGACAGAGAGAGACAGAGCATGAACGGGGGAGGGGCAGAGAGAGAGGGAGACACAGAATCAGAAACAGGCTCCAGGCTCCGAGCCATCAGCCCAGAGCCTGACGCGGGGCTCGAACTCACGGACCGCGAGATCGTGACCTGGCTGAAGTCGGACGCTTAACCGACTGCGCCACCCAGGCGCCCCAGTTAATTTTTAAGTTTTAATAATATGTTTACTTTTCTGTTCTGTCAAATATAGATATTTTCTCTAAACTCTTCATTCTATAAGATTAGAATGTTAATACCCCTTTCCTTCCATTCTCCTCTACATTCTATTATAGTCTACTTCCACATTGTAGGTTCTGTCTCCTCTAAATTTACATTTGTCTAGAGAGAGAAAAAAAGCCAAAGCCTTCTATATAATGAGTATAATGAGTATAATGAGTAATACTCATATACTCATATGAGCCTTCTATACTTTGTCCACAGATTGATTCTAAAATTGATCTTTAGTGTTCTCATTGTCGTGACTTTCTAAATATGCACTGAAGGTGAATGTGCTATGTAATGTGCTATGATCACTTTGGCTTCCCTAACCATGTTCCCTTATCTTGTTTCTAATTCTCACCATCCCCTTGCATTATGGGCCTTTATTGTGTCCCTAAAGTAATTTGACCTCTATCTCAAGGATTGCATCAAATCTTCAAGTCTCCCTGTCCTTGTTCCATCCTTCCTGGACTCCTGCTCAACCCAGAAATGATTGTTCACTAAGCATGATGAGCAGCTGTCATCTTGTGACTTTTTTTTCTTTACTCTTCTGTGTCAGATTACTAGTCTATGGATCTCATTTCTTCTTCTCTCTTCATTTAAACCTTTAAGGAACTTCCTATGGAAAGAAAAAATGCATTGGCAGTAATGTCCTGAGACTTGCTTTTGTTTCATCTTTACACTTGATTGGTAGTTTGGCTGGACTTGGAAATCCCTTAACACATTGAACCACGTCACGTCCCATAATAATCTGGCCTGCAGTGTTGCAGAGGACAAGTCTGAGTCCAGCATGGCTCTTCCTCCTTCATAGATGACCTGTTGGATTTTTCTTTGGGAGCTTTTTTTTTCTTTTCTTTTTCTAGACATTTGGAACCATCTTTTTTTTTTTCTTAATACAAGGTGTTTTGATATTTCATAATGATGACAAGGTGTTTTCTTTTTTAATTTTCTAAGCTAGATAACCAGAGGACCCTTTTAATTTGAAGATTCATATCCTTTAACTTTTGAACATTTATCTCTTCAATCTACTTGATAATTTCTTTCCTTCTGTTGCTCCTGTTCTCTCCCTAGAAATCTTATTAGTCAAGTGGCAGAACTCTCCTTTTGTTCTACATTCTATAAAATTCCCTTAATTTTTTTTATCCTCTGCTCTTTCTCTTTATTATTTCTTCTAATAATATATTTAATTTTCAAAAACTCATTCTTTGTTGTATCTTTTTTCTCTACATACTGCCTTAATTTAATAGATGAAATTAGTTTTGTATGTCTTTGAGAATTTAGACCTAATTTTCTTTATCTCTTCAGTTTCTGAATTAAGTTTTCCTCAGGACCATCTTTGGTATTGACTTCCTTGGTATTTTTCTTTCATGTTGGAAGCTTTTCACAATTGTCAAGTGATCATGGACTTTTCATTCATGTTTAAGAATTAAGTGAAAGAAAAGCTAATTTAGGATTTTGGAGTGGAGCTTGTTTACCAACAGGCTTTATTTTAAGCTTAGCAGGCAGGGATCCTACTGTTATATGGAGGAAGCCATACATGCCAGAATAAAAGGACTACACCCTCACTGGTTGGCCAATATTTTATATTTTATCCAAAATCTTTTAGGTAGAAATAAACTTTATTCTTCCACCATCTCTCACATGGCAGATAAAAATCTATTTTCTTAGTGGACATAGTAGAGAAGAGATTGGGGGAATTAACTTCTGTGTTCAGATATTCATAACTCTCTTTATGGCCATGACGTCACTACCATTATAGCAGGTATTTCTGAGTCGAGAGTCCATATGGAATTCTGCCAGTGCTCAGCTTTCTCTTCTAATCTGCTACACCAACAGTATTCCTCTATCTACTTTGGGTCTACAGATATGTATTGAAACATCTTATTACTGATGACTTTACCCCAACTCTGTTTTTATGAAAGCAAATGATCTTTTTTCCTAATTTTTGTTTTAAAGTGGCCATAGAAGGGTCATTGAGTACATGTTCAATCCTCTGTTTTGAACCAGAAGCTTTGATTTTCATTTTTATGAGATCCCCTTGGCTGTTGTAGGGTAAATGGACTGGATGAAGGCCAGAAGGAATGCACAGACACCAGGTAGGTGACTATTGCGTAGTTCATGAGAAGAATGGCACTGTGTTAGAATAAGATGGAGAAAAATATACAGTTTTGATATAATTCTAAGGTTAGGACCTTCATGACATACTGGTTAGACATGGGAACATGAGGGCAAGAGAGGAGTTAAGGATATCTGCAAGTTTCTAGAGTGAACACCTAAGTGGTGGCATTTAATGTCTGAGAAAGAAAGGGAGAGGATCAGTTTTGGAGGGAAATAAGTGTTTCATCTTGGCCAAATTAAGGTGGATATGCCAATTAGGCATCCAAGTGGAGAGGTCAGGTAAAAATTAGATGCACCTGTTTGGAAGAGATTTGTTCCTCAGTAGATACAGGGTATTTACATTTCACCCCAGTAATTCATTTGGGTAACCTCTAGGGATAGTCTTCCAGAACATTTCCACTAAATCAAAACATTCATTCATACAGCAAGAATAACACACTTTCCATGAATGTTAATTCAGTCATTTGAAATGAAGACCCTACAAGGAAAAGAATATGTAATTGCTGAAGTCTATTAAAAAATTTACTTCTTCTGCCACCCAGAAAATTACAAGCATGTGCCTTTGGATTTGTATTGGTTTTCTGTTTTTAACCTAAATTACCTGAAATACAATAATCCTTCTTAAAATTCTCAACTCACCAAGATAATGGTTTAGTAGAAGGTCTCCCAACTCTGCTACCTACTACGTATGACCTATGCTTGCACCTTCTGATCATTAAAATGAGACAAATCTTAGCTAACTCATGAAGTTGTTATGGGAAAATGATAATTTATAAAGTATTTAACACAGTACTGGCCACATAATATATATTCAATAAATGATAGTCATTTACATTTTAAAGGAGTTGTTAAAAATAAACAATTAGCCTTGGAAAGGCACAGTTTAAGATGTTGTCAGCCTTGGCATCGAGGTGATAACAACTTCATTTGTGGATGCAAATGAATCAACAAACTACAACACTAACAGTAATTATTAATCACTCACCATGGGTCTATCAACAAATACTTGAGAACTTAACCTAATGATTCAACATTAAAAAATGATTTGTCAGCACTAAGGCAAACAGGCTTCCCAGAAAACTAGTAGGGTGGGGGCAGAGCTGCTGTTTAGGATGCTTGGGCTCTGATTCTGCTTCCTGTGCTGCTACTGAGAGAGAAATTGATTCTATGTGCTTTAAATTTATCTGTATGCAACAGATAGTAATGTTCCATTGCCTGAGATGTTCTGTAAGTTGCATGTGCACATGCACACACACACACACACACACACATACACACAAACTTTTAGTCTTTGAACAAAAGGTTTCATTTTGCCAGATATCAGTCAACACAAAATCATAAGAATTTTAAAATTGAATTTCTAACGGTTTGAATATGCCCTAACCTAGTCAAGTATATTTTTCCAACTCCTAATAGCAGTTAGCTCAAGAAATCTGTCTTTTACCATGTTATTTCTTTTTTTTAATTTTTAAAAAGTTTACTTATCTTTTTGAGAGAGAGAAAGAGAGAGAGAGAGAGAGAGAGAGAGAGAGAGAGAGGCATTGTCAGCACAGAGCTCAATATGGGGCTAGAACTCAAAACCAAGAGTTAGACACTTACCTAACTGAGCCACACAGGTGCCCCATACCATGTTTCTGCACGAGTAACATGAAGATGTCTCAGATGCCAGAGTAGGTACAAAGTGTTTTATGGTGTATAATAAAGAAACAATAATTCAGGGAAAGGAGTATGGGATTTTGAATGAAACAGTTGAATTCAAATTCTGGCTCATTATTGCTGAGTCATTAAATTGACTCTCTCTCACTTAATGATAATATTTTTCTTCCCTTAAAAGCAAGAAGAGTAGGTGTTTTTCAAGGTATTGATTAAATTTTTTTCTCATTTGCCAAAATGGTATCTGACAGATAATACCCAACAGTTTTACTTACCAAGGGTCTTAGAAAATCTTGAGAAAGCAGTACTAACATGCCCATGACAAGAAAATGCATCCTGAAAAGAAGAGATGACAGGATGATTTTTCATTGCATGTGGATTCTGGCTGTGTTCATGGGCTTCAGGGAATCATCTGTCTCCAAGAAGCTTTCTCATTTCTCATTGACTCAATTACTTTAATACTTTTACCCAAGTTGGGAAAAAAGAGTGACACCTTCTATGGTGTCAGGATTCACTTATTTCTCTTAGATACTTTTCAAGCATTGGATCTTCCAACTCACTTTCTCTATTAACTTTACTTCCTGGGGTTTCTCATCTACTCTGCATCTCTATGATGCTCACGAGAACTCTTTGTGCCTCGGTAACTTGCAATGGCTGGTGGGTAGGTTTTGCAGGTATCCATGTGTGTTGTGCCCAGTGTGGTACAGAGACAACATAAGAAATAGGCCAGGGGCACCTGGGTGGCTCAGTCAGTTAAGTGTCCAACTTCAGCTCAGGTCATGATCTCGTGGTTTGTGAGTTTGAGCCCCACATTGGGCTCTGTGCCGACAGCTCAGAGCCTGGAGCCTGCTTTGGATTCTGTGTCTCCCTCTCTCTCTGCCCCTCCCTTGCTTGCACTCTGTCTTTCTCTTTCTCAGAAAATAAATAAACATTAAAATTTTTAAAAATTAAAAAAAAAATAAAAAGAAAGAGGCCAGGCAGTACATTGAGAGCATTGAAATAGTGGAGGAAGGTAACCAGTGAGAAATTCTTAGTAACTGGGTGATGAAGAACTTTCAGGAAAAACCATGCCTGATATTCACATATAATCATTAACAGTGGTGCAAGATGCACTACTATTTCCCTGAACCTTCAGCAAAGCCTACTAGGTCCCATGCTGCTGTGTGGTAATGGAATATAGAGTAAAGGACATGAAGTGGTAACCTGCTCTACACGGACTACTGTCATCTCTGCCTGTTTCCTGTTGTACCCACAAAATTATGAGCATCATATAAAGAAGGAGTAGTTCTTGAACTTCCAGGTGATGAGCGGAGAACAGGGCAGCTGAGACCCAGGTGGAGAGTGGTATGGAGAAGCAGACACCATGTGGAACACTCTCCTTCTCCAAGTGACCTGGACAGTGTGAGTGGCTGAATCTGGGTTATGCCAACAATACCCAGTAACTAACCAACAGATAGTATTTATCTTCTCACTTATTCTATTAAAGATGGGAATCACAAGAGTACTTTCCTTATAGGGTTGTTGTGAAGATGAATTGAGATAAAGAATGTGAAAGCCTGTTATAAGCCATAAAATTAGACACCATTAGTAGTCCTAACATTACACATTCTTGTGGCTGTATTTTTACTCTGTTGCAGTATAGGTTCCCCTAAATCACAGAGGATCTTCTATTTTCATTTGTTCCTAATGCTCTTCTCCAAGCACCCACCTATGAAGCCCCCAACACATGCTAGAGGCATTCTTTACAATTTTCTTGCATTCATTCCTCCTTTGGTTCCCATAGACTATAGATTTGGCTTGCTTAAGCTGCCACTCTGTGGCATCTTGCTCTCCTGTTTTATTTTAGAGCATTTGGCTGATTCTTAATTGTGGTTGAGTTAAACATTCTGATTTGGACTCTTAAGATGTTTGTAATGTTAGTGTTTGGGGCTTGAGAAGGGCCCATGAAGATCTGAGAGATATTTTGGAGCTCGGATAGTGAGTGAGTTATCCATCGGGCACTTTTCCACTGCTAATGGAAGGTGTCACATATCACAAGATACTAGAGCCCCAGTGAAGATCAGATCACCGGATGAAACCCCTGATTGGATGGACATACATTTATAGACTGGCTTTTTCTGTGTGTGCTATGGATAATATTCCACTGCCTATTTTAGGAGGTGGGTTGTCAAAGACGGGAATGGGGCTGTGTGGGAAAAGGATTATGAAAGATGTGGCTTTGTGTGGATCTGAACTTACCTAAACCCTTGTGAGAACTGACTCATGTAAAATCATTTATAGACCCTGCACTGTGCTGTGTGATGCAGGTTGGCATCATGAGAACAGCAAAGAGTTCTGTGATTCTGCAGGTTTCATGTTGCCCTTGGAGTCCAGTGGTCATAGCCACTGAGTGGGAGGATCCTACCCTGGCCAACATTAATCATCCCATTTCCTGTGATCACATATAAGTTACAGGAGGTGAAAAGGAAGCCGTGGGCTGATGCTGTCTCTCTAACGGCAATGATACACATCACTGTCAGGCTGAAAATTGT
Organism: Panthera uncia; assembly: GCF_023721935.1. Lineage (NCBI taxonomy): Eukaryota > Metazoa > Chordata > Mammalia > Carnivora > Felidae > Panthera > Panthera uncia. The sequence continues at coordinate 29,343,895 of NC_064814.1, forward strand.
ATGTTAGTGCTGCATATTAAGAGCTCCTCAATATGAGGGGAAAGACAAGCCAGGCCTGAGATAGCTGGCTGCAGAGAACATCTCCAAATGAGAAGGTGCTATTTATGCACAGAATAGATCTACTGTGAAAGAGAAGGCAGGGCGGGCATTGGGAAGTGTTCTCATGCATTATAGGATGTGTAGCAGCATCCCTGGTCTCTGTTTACTAGGTGCCAGTCGCATCCTCTCCCCAGATGTGACAAAAAGTGTCTCTAGGCACTCTCGGTGTCTCCTGGGGCAGGGGATGCTGAGAGTCACCCCTAGTTGAGACCCTCTATTTGAAGCTGTGGTCTTTGTTAATATAATAAAGCTGGTGCACCAACACCGTATCCACATTCCACTTCACGAGAAGAGGAAGGAGATAAAGAAGAAAGCAAGAAATTTTCTTTTAAGAGGGTGATCTAGAAGTTGCACATACCAGTTACGTTCATATTCCTTGTGGTGGCACTTGGTCGTATGGCAACAGTAAGCTGCAGAGGGAGGCTGAGAAATTCGAAGGCATGCTAAAAATCAGGAGGGTTCTAGGAGAATATAAATAATGAAGGGGAAAAATTAGTAGTCTCATTACCCTTATAGAATTATTATAGAATTAAATGTGGTAATATACCTAAAGTGCCTAGCATAGTGCTTTACATAGTAAATGCTCAATGAATATTTGTCCTCCTCTGCCCCTAGCACCTCCATCCCCAAGCACCTCATTCACCCTGAGATTTGGTCTTAAATCTTTCTGATAAGTAAATGTAATAATGATGACTCTCCTTTATAAGTCCTGCATCTGGCCAACATGGGGACTGTAGACCACTCCCAATATATGTTTTCTTTCAGACTTTCACTGACTTCATTCTTTTTCCTGAAATGACCTTGTCAACCACTCCATCCCCCATAAGCACATGCGCATGTGTGGACTTTAAGTGATACTTTCTGGAGGTCCAGTTTCAAAATGAACAGCATCTTGGTATTGAACTGATTTTAATCCTGGCTCCAGAACTTACCACATTTTTAACTTTTGGTTAGTTGCTTATGTGGTTACTTCTGGGCCTCAGTTTTCTCATCTGTAAAATGGTTCCTGGAATATCTACCTCGTAGAGTTGTCCTGAATTAATCACAAAGGAGAATGTTTTAAGCCCCTGTTATTTTGTCTGGTCCTTTATTATTTAAAAAAACTTTGCATACTACTCTATAGGTTCTGTAATAGTATCTCAATTTTATAGAAAAGTATCTGTGACTAGGAAAGGTTCTTTGTTTGCCCAAACTTATATGTGTACACAATATTAGGAGGAAAGAGAGATAGGATTTGAACTTAGGTCTCTCTGACAACAAAATCAGAGCTCTTTACAATAACAAAGTTTTTCTTCTACTTCTTTCTTGAGTACAGATTACTCAATAGATTTTAAACTTCTTCTGTCCTTTAAAGGAGTCCTATGTGTAGACTTACAGAATATGGGACAATAGCTTCCCCAAGAGGGAGACTATAGCCCAGAATGGACTGTCCTTTCCACCCTGGAGAGAGTGATGATGTAGAGAATGACATCTGGGGTTTTGTGGCCACTAATCATCTCCCCTGTGCCTGGCTGTCTTACCAACAGCACGGCCAGGGGATCCTTGTGTGCTGAGCTTATCACTGGGATCCTGGCACTCTCAAAGGGGCTGGTCCCCGCTTGTCTTCCTTTGCCTGAAGCTAGTTGCGCAAGCTGCTGACCTAAATGGAAAGCACTGCATTTCACGAGAATGAAATAAGTACATTGGACAAGAGCTCCACATTTCCTGCCACCAGCTTGACTTCATTTTCGGGAATGGCCCTGCTAACCTATGATTTCAAAGGATTCCAAGGAATCTTGGAGTCTAGCTATCAGTTTTACTGGTAGTTTTTTTTTTCTGGGTGTCTCAATGTGGCTTGTTTTTTTTTTTTTTTCTGTGTATGTATGTGTCTGTGCATGTGTTTGCATGCACATGCATTCATGGAGGCAATATTGGGGAACTCTCTGTTCCATACACACAGTGGTGTCTTGTCAGAACAGCTGTGGTTTAATGAAAAGAATACTTGGGAGTCAAAAAAACCTGGATTCAAATCCTAGGTTTCTTACCTGCCATGTGACCTGGAGAAAATTTCTGGTTCTTTGCTTTCCCAAATGGAAAATGAAACTAACAAACCCTACTTCACAGAGCTGCTGAGGATTTAACCATACTGCAGATGGATGGCAGTGAACTGTAATGGAAAGAGATCTGAGTTCAAATCCAGAATGTATCTCTGAGAAGCCATGTGAATCAGGACAATTTACTAAACTCTGTTCCTCGGCTTTTGCATCTTTAAAATGGGAGTCATAATGATACCTGTACTCAGAATTGTGTGGGTCAAATGAGATGTCTGTGAATCCTCTAGTGAGGTCCTGGACACACAGCAGAAACACAACAGGTACTAGATGCTTTCCTTCTCACCTTTCTCCAATCATCATGTGAAAATTAATGTGTATTTCCAAGTGGTGTTTAAATAAAATACGATGCTGTAACAGGGGTTGTAGTCACATTAAGTGATATGACTCAATTTAGGGGGTTTAGTGAAAAATGGGGAAATGCTTTGGGACAAAGCAGGCTGGACTGTGTCTCAGTGAGGCTTCTTAAAGGATGCTGGTTACTGCAGCTGGGTCTCTGGGGTTTCTTCACAAGTTAATAGGCAGGTTAATGGGAGCCTTTGATTATGACCCAGTGGAGAACCCACTTGTCTTCCTCTTGTGACACAAAAAGCATCTTGCCTGCTTTTATTCCTCTTTAGCATTTACTTCTGCAGCCTAATTGGGTTATAACAGGATTGTCCTTCCCAAGGGCCATCTTCCGAATTACCAGCCCCAGATGAGAGTCTTCGCTTTTGTAAAGATTCATCTTAATCACAGACCTTCTTTGTAACCTTTTCTAGCTGACTCCTTAGCTCCATAAGGAGCAATCAGATTGGATACTGGGTAAGGTCAAGCATCGTGCCCAGGAATGTGAGTATTGTCAAAAAAGAGTCAACAGGCCCAAAATGGAGTCACTTGTGCTAAGCCCCATGTCAGTAGGGGGCTTAATATCTACCAAGACTTAATATGCACCAAGACTTAATATCTACACTAATTATAGATTCAACCTCTTCTGGGAATGTAACCTTTAACCAGTCAACCTGGAATTACTTGGTTAACACTAGCGAGATAATTTGCCTGATAGACCCCCTCTGTTCCCTTTAAGAGGGCAATCTTGCCTAAAACAGTGCATTCTGCTAATAATTTCCTTTTCCCCTCTTCTGACCTTTAAAAACCTTTCCTTTTCTATAGCTCTAGAGTTCCTTTTTATTTGCTAGATGGGATGCTGCCTGATTCATGAATCATTGAATGAAGCCAATTTAATCTTTAAATTTACTTAGTTGAATTTTTGTTTTTTAACAGTATGCTGGGATGAGTACACACCCAACTTGAGAGCCAACTTTGGGGTAAGATCTCACCTTCACGAAAGACTAATAGGGTAGAGTTCTCATTAAAGCTCCTTCTCTCTCAAGCTCTGGAAAAGGCTTTGAAAAGAGCTCAGACTTTGTCTTCTGGCCCCACCGTGACTACCTGTTCATCACTTCCCACTGCCTTCACCAGCCATACCCTTACTTTCTGTCCACAAGGACAGAGCTCTCATTCTGTGCTTTGGCTTCCAAAGCCACCCACTGCAGCACCTTACCCATGCCATTCCTCCTACATATTTGTCCTAGTCCTCAAGAGCCCACAGTGAGAGATTATATGTAGGACTAGTTTATTATTTATTTTTAAATTTTTTTTATTTAAAAAATTTTTTTTTAATGTTTTTATTTATTTTTGAGACTGAGAGAGACAGAGCATGAGCAGGGGAGGGGCAGAGAGAGAGGGAGACACAGAATCCAAAGCAGGCTCCAGACTCCAAGCTGTCAGCACAGAGCCCGACACGGGGCTTGAACTCACAGACTGCGAGATCATGACCTGAGCCAAAGTTGGACACTCAACTGACTGAGCCACCTAGGTGCCCCTATTATTTATTATTAAAAATGATAATTTAGTTATTTCAATTTGATTCCAATCGACTTTATATTCATAAAGCAACAGTGGTTCAGATGCTATGTCAGGTACTATGTAGACAGACTATGCTAGGAAGTTTACACTCATTACCTCATTTAATATTTAAAAAGTGGACACAACTATTCTTACTCTCTAGGAGGAAACTCAGACTCAGAAAGGTTTGCTGACTTGTTCAGTGTTACCAAGGCCTCTCAAGGGCATCATTCCCTTTGTAGTCCATGCAAATAGTACCACCTAGATTTGTGTTCCAGGACACAGAATACAAAGGGAATGGTGCCCCGGAGCTGTGAAGAGCTGTGGGTCTGGTAGTCACCCAGACGACAGTGACAAAGTCAGGAGCTGAACCTAGTTCTCCTCATCCTGAGTTTAGTGATGCTTCCAATCCATGTAAATAGATTGACCTGTAGCTATCTTATTTTGCTTCTGATGAATTAAGGAATGCAAGGGGTGATTTCAGGTTTGACACATCATAAAATGATTTGAGCATTTGGGTGAGGGTAGCAAAGGCAAATGATGCTTACAATTCTCATTTGATTGATAAACTCTCAGCCCATGTACAGTACCGGAGCTAGCACACTCAGGTGAGTCCTCACGGTTCAGGAAGGCAATGGGAAGTCACCTGGCAGTGGGGGAAAGAGCAGAGCTAGGTTCAAATCCTTGACTTGGATTTGCCACTTTGTAGTGGCAAATGGGCCAATAACAAGTCTGTCTGCACCTCAGTTTCCTCTTTTTCAGTAAATGGCCCTTTTGCTTGGGCCGGGCTACCATAAATTCATCAGATAGGATTTGCCCATAATTTAGTACCATAATTTAGTACTTTCAAAAGTGAATACAATTTTGGTGCTAGCAGAACTGTTTTAAGTTAAATAGATTTTTAAATCTCCTTTGTTCTGAATACATTTTCATAGCTGCTGTCTTCACTTGTAGACCATTGTTTAGTCAACTGGTAAACACTGCATTCTAATCAGCTTTACTGATTTCAAAAAATCAGTGTTCTTTCTATTATACTTCTATTCTCCTCAGTTGTTTTTAAACCCCCCTCCTTTTTTTTAAAGCTTAGGACAATGTATATTTCATACATGCTTCAGTGACTTTAAGTATTCCATCAAGTTATCCCCTGAGTCTGGCCATATCCCTTCTTCCACTTCGATGGTGGTAGATGGGGTGTTTGCAAACATGACAGTTTCTACATGAGGGCCAGTGTCCACACACATACTATCCTCTTCCCTTTGGCTGTTGAAAGATTCTCCATGCTGTTCTTGTGAGTTTTTATGATTGAAGAATCAATCAAAGGTTTAGGGGATGTGCAGACAGCCACACAAGCTGATTTCCTGGACCTCTTAGCCCTCAGGCCCAGAAAGGAAACACAGAGCCTAAGGGACTCTCATTTGTAATTGAATGACAAGTATATTGTGGTGGGAAGAGCTGTCTCTTCCTTACTAGGGCCATTTGCTAGCCTTTGTGTTCATTTTTATGTGAGTTTAATTCCCATTGATGTGGGTGATGACTGTTGGTCAAATACCACTCCTGCATCAGAGGCCAGCCTTCTCCCCCCAGGTCCCAGTGGTAAACACAGAGGAATTGAAAGACAGAGTGATTTCACCTCTGAAGTCCTATTTGGTGCACATTTTGAGCCCAGGGACCAACCACGCAGGAGGCCTGGGGTGTTTTCACTCAGGCACAACCATGAAAGTGTTGTGTATATTTTTCCCCTTTGGTGGAAAAATGATGGCTTTGCTTTCTTGAAGCATTCCTGCTGGCTTATTCATGGAACCCAAAGAGGGCGACATCCAAGGAGGGCAGCATGCAGCCTTCTGTTTCCTAGCCAGAGTCAGGGTTTGGCAAAGAGCGGGAGCTGTAGGGAGGCAGGACTGCCCAGTGCAGTAGGTGAGAGAAGAGTTGGCCAAAAGGTAGGAAAGACTTGAAACCAAAATCCACACTCTGATGTGCGGGGCCTCCCAGTGAGAAAAAACACTCACCAAACACCCACATACTTATTTGGGTTGGAATAGGGTATGCAGTACCCAGGAGGCTGTTGAAACAGAGACCTGACCCCCTTCAATGGGCTGGAAGAGCCATAGAAAGCTGGGGCAGGGGCCGGGATGGTGGGTGAAATGGAGGATGCCCATGGCAAGCTGTGGATACTTGGCCCAAAGAACCCATTTTGCAGGTTTACTTGGGATGAAACTGTAAGTTGTGCCTTGTGTGGGTGGTAGGTGGAGAGTCTTATGAGAAGGAGGGATATGTCTTTTCTCTAGAGACAGACAGAGTTAGGTTTGAATCGAGACTTCACCACTTACGAGCATTGGAACCTTGGAGAAAATTCACTTAATTTATCTGAACCTCAGTTTCCTAACCAGTAAAATGGGAATAAAATTATAGTTTTTAAATGAGGATTAAATTTGGTATTACATATGAAGTTGGCCTGAGTGTGCCTGGCCCTCATCAGTTTGCAGTAAATAGTCTTTCCATATGTTGGATGACTGGTTGTATGTAGGGAGTGCAGCCTCATACAATGGTTGTAGAGTATCTCAGCCTCAGTGAAAATCCTGGCTGTATCTTATAGTAGGTTTATGACTTAGTAAGGTTTCTTAACCTCATTAAACCATAATTTCTTCCATCATAGAAAAGGTTATCATAATAATACTTATCTCACTGTGTTATCAAGAGTTGAGATAATGCATGAAAACACTTAACATAGTGTCTTACTAAACAACCAAGTGTTAGCCAAAATGATGGTGACGGGAATCCTCTGAGGACAGGAATTGAGGACAGGAATGGCATAGTCTAAATCATGGTTTTCAGTGAGACCTCCAGGAGACATTGTACAAGGTCTGGAGATGGTTTGGGTTATTACAACTTGGGTGTGTATATGTGAGCTCCTATTGGCATCCAGTATAGAGACCAGGGATGCTACTCTGCCTCCTACAATTCACAGAATAGCCCTCCACAACAAAGAATTATCAGTTCAAAATGGCAGTAGTGCCAGGGTCGTGAAACCCTGGTGTACACCAGTCACTTTGGCAAGACTTGAAAGACACAAAGTAGATATCAGAAGGCCTGCCTGCATTAGTATCAGGGATATCTAAGTTTTTCAGTTATTTAAAGCATATGTCACCTTCTAGATTATACCTCCTACAATCTAGGACATTACCTTCATCACCTTTATTCCCTGTAGTTTAGCACAAGTTATGCATTCACTAAATGTCTTTTAAATCAATGCATAGAGTTACCTAATGTGGTAGCTCCAGTGCAAGTTTAAAGATAAAACTATTATTTTAAAATCCATGGAGAATTTTCATCTTGAAACAAAATGGGAAAATGGGTCAGTTTTGGATAGAGCATCACCCAGGGTGATCAGAACAGGAACTGAGAAACCAAAGTAGCAGAAAACACAGGAAAGTTACTGCTTGGCATATACCACCAATTTGGGACTGGGAAGGCTCAGAGTGGATTTGCCTTTCTAATTAGATTTGACTTGGGCTAATATTGAAGTGAGCTTTTGTTCCCTAAGTAGACACCAGCTGGGAGGTACTCCAGGAACGTGCTGGGTGGCAGGGTGAAGTCAGCTTGATATTACACATTTTCTCTGGGTGATCCATAAATAGAAGCTTCACACATGGACATATGAGACCAGTCTATAAACTTAGCTCTGACGCAGAATGTCCTGAGAGGTCAGACTCTTGAGTCACTCTGGATGATGGTTCAAACCCAGGCTCCATTACTGGCTCACCGTGTGGCCTTGTATAAGACATTTAGCTTTTATGAGCCTCATATTTTTTTTCCAATCTGGAAAATGCAGACGGATAAGATCTACCTCAGGAGTTTGTTATGGAGGATAAAAAAACAAAAGAGATAAGGGGTAATGTTGACTCTTACTTTATAAACCTTGGATGACCCAAAATTCATTACACCATGTTTTGATTTAGGGAAGAATTCCCTTAAGTAAATGACTTATTGTTTACTTAAGTTTTGTATTACCTCTACTATTTACCAACACCCATACCAATGGATGATATCCTAAATATTCTTGTTGCTTATATATTCCACCACACCTTAATTGTCCTTAGAACACACTCCCAACTACTCCTAAAGCATAATGCTTGTCAAACCATTCCCACACTTATAAATGTTTCCTGTGACCTACAGAATAAAGTCTAGACCTACTGGCAAGGAGTTCAAGGCCTTCCACCATCTGGTATCCACAGACGTTCCAAATGTTTGCCAATGCCTGCATCCCTACATATAGATGAATTCTGGGCCATACACTTTCCAGGTTATTTCATATTCCTGAAACATTTCTATGGTTTTCATGCCTTTCAGTTTTTACTCCTGATGTTCCCTTAGCTTGACAATCTTTTAAAATGAAATCATATGCAGTTTTCAAGACTCAGGTCAAATCCCTTTTTCCTCTTAGAAGTCTGTCTTAATTTCTCCTCTCTTAGTTGGAAATATATCTCTTATCCCTCAGGCCCTAGGAGCACTTAGGATCTCTGAGCTTTCTGTCTCTGCTATTTTAGCAGTTTGGGTACACACCTTTATTCCTCTATGAAATGAGGAGCTCTGGACAGGTACCTTTGTCATCCCTCCCACCATCTCTCCCCCAACACTGGAATAGTATCTTCACAGAGGAAGCACTCAAAATATGTTCATTGGATCAAACGTCAAATCATCAAGGAGGTTAATTTCTTTTTTCTTTCCTTTTTTTTTTTTACTTTAGGGTGGGGGGAGAGAGAGAATTTTTTTTTTATCTTATTAAATTCCAAGTTAGTTAACATATAGTGTAACACCCAGTGCTCCTCCTAACAAGTGCCCTCCTTAATGTCCATCACCCATTTAGCCCATCCCTCCACCCAGCACTGCTTCAGTAACCCTTAGTTTGTTCAGGAGAGAGAGAGAATCTTAAGTAGGCTCCGTGCTCAGTGTAGAGCCCGACACAGGGCTTGATTTCATGACCCTCAGATCATGACCGGAGCCAAAATCAAGAGTCAGATGCTCAACCTACTGAGCCACCCAGGCACCACAAAGAGGGTCATTTCTTAAAGGAATCTCTGTTACCAAAGGTGTATCCTTTTATCCTACCAAAATATCCCTCCAAAAGAGTACTGGAATAAAATTCATTTCTCTACAACCAGAACAAGTTCATGTCTATAGGTTCTAGAAGCTGGGTGTGATAATGAGATGTGACTTAAAGATTCAGTGTGTCACACCATCCATCCATTAAATAATCATTCTTGAAATGTAAGCAGATTGTGGTGTGTGTGTGATTTCTTGAAATGTAAGCAGATTGTGTGTATGTGATTTCTTTCCATCTAGAACCTGAAGTCACTTGAAGGTTCATCTGTATGTAATTTCTTTACATTTCCTATAGTTCCCATCTCAGCATTCTACTTTGGACTTCCAAAAAGTATAATATGAAAAGGGGAGGGAGTAAAGGGGAGAGAGTAACTTGGCAGTGGAAATATGACAAACACGATGTCAGCCAGGTGATCAAGGCCAACACCCACAGTGGTAAGTTCTGTTGACAACTTGTGTACCCTTGATATGATACAATGAGAATGGAACTTTTTTTCTGTGCTCTTCCTCCCTCAAATCCATAATCCCTGTACAACATAAGGAAAACATCAGACAAACCCAAACTGAAAGACATTCTACAAAATGCCTGATTAAGACTCCTCAAAACTCTCAAGAACATCAAACAAATAATAAAAACTTGAGAAACTACTACAGGTTAGAAAAACCCAAGGAGTCACAACATCTAAATGTAATGTATCCTGGTCGGTATCTTGGGACAGAAAAAGGACATTAGGTGAAAACTAAGGAAATCTGAATAAAGTATAGATTTTATTATTAATGTATCAGTATTGATTTATTAGTTGTAACAAATATGCATACTGATGTGTGATGTTAACAATAGGGAAATTGAGGAAGAGGTAAAACTTTCACTATTTGCAGGTTACATGATTTTATATATATATATATATTATATATATATATATATATATATATATATATATATATAATATATATATATGTATGTATACCCTGAAAAAAAATCCACCAGAAAACTGCTAGAACTGATAAACAAATTCAGTGAAGTTAAAAAAGTTGAAGGATACAAAATCAGTGTATAGAAATCTGTTCCTTTTTTTTAAAGTTTATTTATTTATTTTGAGAGAGACAGTGTGAGTGGGAGAGGAGCAGAGAAAGAGAGGAAGAGAGAGAATCCCAAGCAGGCTACACACTGTCAGTGCAGAGCCCAAAGTGGGGCTCAAACTCACAAAGCCATGAGATCATGACCTGACCTGAAACCAAGAGTCAGATGCTTAACTGACTGAATCACCCAGGCACACCACTTTTTTTTATTAGAGAGAGAGAGATAAGTGCATGCATGCAGCAGTGAGTGGGGGTAGGGGAGGCGAGGAGCAGAGGGAGAGAGAGAATCCTAAACAGGCTCCACACTGTCAGCACAAAACCCATCATGGGGCTCAATCTCATGAATGATGAGATCATGACCTGAGCCAAAATCAAAAGTCGGACGCTCAACTGACTGGCTCACCTAGGCACCCCTGTTGCATTTCTGTACACCAATAATGAAGCAGCAAAAAGAAATTAAGGAATCAATCCCACTTACAATTGCACCAAAATCAATAAGATACCTAGGAATTAACCTAACCAAAGGGGTGAAAGACCCATACTCTAAAAACTATGAAACATTTATGAAGGAAATTGAAAAATACACAAATAAATTGAAAGACATTCCATGCTCATGGGACTGGAAGAACAAATATTGTTAAAATGTCTATATTACCCAAAGCAATCTACCCATTTAATGCAAGCCCTATCAAAATACCAAAAGCATTTTTCACAGAACTAGAACAAACAATCCTAAAATTTGTATGGAACCACAAAAGACCCCAAATAGCCAAAGCAATCTGAAAAAGAGAAAGAAAAACAAAGCTGGAGGCATCACAATTCCAGACTTCAAGTTATATTACAAAGTAATATAATCAAAATAGTATGGTACTGGCACAAAAATAGACACATAGATCAATAGAACAGAATAGAAAACCCAGAAATGAACCCACAATTATATGGTCAATTAATCTTCAACAAAGCAGGAAAGAATATCTAATGGGAAAAATTCTCTTCAACAAATGGTGTTGGGAAAACTGGACAGCAACATGCAAAAGAAAGAAGCTGGAACACTTTTGTACAGCATACACAAAAATAAATTCAAAATGGATGAAAGACCTAAATGTGAGACCTGAAACCATAAAAATACTAGGAGAAGTGCGCCTTGGTGGCTCAGTTGGTTGAGCATCCAACTCCTAATTTTGGCTCAGGTCATGATCCCAGGGTCATGGGGTCGAGCCTCACATTGGGCTCTGTGCTGAGTATGGAGCCTGCTTGGGCTTCTCTCTTTCTCTCCCTTTGTCCCTCTCCCCTACCTGTGCTGTCTCTGTCTTTCTTTCTCTCTCTCTCAGCAAAAAAATACCATAAGAGAACACAGGCAATAACTTCACTGACATTGGCTATAGCAATTCCTGTCTAGATATATCTCCTGAGGCAAGGGAAACAAAATGAAAAATAAACTATTGGGACTTCATTAAAATAAAAAGCTTCTGCACAGTGAAGGAAGTGACAAATCTAAAAGCCACCCTAAAGAATGGGAGAAGGTATTTGTAAATGATATATCTGGCAAAGTGTTAGTATCCAAAATATATAAAGAACTTACACAATTTAACACCCAAAAAATGAATAATCCAGTTGATAAAAATGAGCAGAAGACATGAACATACCTTTTTTCCAAAGAAGACCTACAGATGGCCAACAGACTTGTGAAAAGATGCTCATCACTTATCATCAGGGAAGTGCAAATCAAAACTAGGGGATATCACCTCATACCTGTCAGAATGGCTAAAATCAACAACACAAGAAACAATAGGTGTTGGTGAGGATGCAGAGAAAGGGGAACCCTCCTGCACTATTGGTGGGAATGCAAACTGGTGCAGCCACTCTGGAAAACAATATGGAGATTCCTCAAAAATTAAAAATAGAACTACCCTATCATCCAGCAATTACACTACCAGGTATTTACCCAAAGAATACAAAAATACTAATTCAAAGGCTGTTATCTACAATAACCAAATTATGGTAACAGTCTAAGTGTTCATGGATTGATGAATGGATAAAGAAGATATATACAATGAAATATTAGTCATATAAAAGAATGAAATCATGCCATTTGCAACCACATGGATGGAGCTATAGAGTATTACGCTAAGTGAAATAAGTCAGTCAGAAAAAGACAAATACATTATGATTTCCCTCTTATGTGGGATTTAAGAAACAAAACAAATGAGCAAAGGGGAAAAAAAGAGAAAGAGGGAGGAAAGGCAAACCAAGAAACAGACTCTTAACTATAGAGAACAAACTGATGGTTACCAGAAGGAGGTGGGGGGCGGGGAGTGAAATAAGTGATGGCGATTAAGGAGTGCACTTGTGATAAGCACCAGGTGTTACATGTAAGTGCTGAATCACTATATTGTACACGTGAAACTAACATTACACTGAATGTTAATAAAAATTTAAATAAAAACTTTAAAAAGAGAAAATTAGATGTGGCACATATAGGAACTCTTTATGCTATCTTGGCAACTTTGTGAATGCCTAGCGAGTGAGTGAGAAAGGGTATTTGCATTTGATTTCCATATGAAGAATTAGAAAAAAACTGAATAGTGTAAAACATGTCGCCACAGCATGAAATTGGATAACTCTGAGCAAATCACTTGAAATTCTGGGGCACCTGGGTGGCTCAGTCAGTTAAGCATCTGACTTCGGCTGAAGTCATGATCTCACAGTTTATGAGTTTGAGCCATGCGTCGGGCTTTGCGCTGACAGCTCAGAGCCTGGACCCTGCTTCAGATTCTGTGTCTCCCTCCCTCTCTGCCCCTCTGCCGCTCACCTCTGTCTGTCCCTTTCTCTCAAAAACAAATACACATTAAAAAATTAAAAAAAAAACAATTGAAGTTCTCATTCATTGTCTTCTCATTCATATAATAACAATAATTTTTAAAAGTGCATAACTCATGGGATAGAACAAATTAAATTAATCTACAAAGACTGCCTGGCATTTAGTAGGTGCCCAATGCGTGCTCCCTTCCCTTTGTCATATTTGACTTGTGGGCAAGTCACCGAACCTGTCACCGTGGACATTGGATATCTGTTATTGAAAGAAGTTATTTAAAACAAAAACTGTAGCTACTAGCTACTACTGCCTTCTAAGAAGTAGGGGAGCATAACTTTCATCAACAGGGAAATAAGTCTCTATATTCTCCCCTTCCAGTTACAGACACTTGTGGGAGAAGGAGAGTGAAAAAGATGGAGATTTCAAAGCTTCTTCCATTTCTTCTATGCTGATAAAGGATGAGTCCGAGGGTGGATGAACCTTTGTTTTGCAGGCACATTAATAGGTGTTATTTTTAAAAATAAGCCTGGAATCCAATAGAGGGTGGGAGAGTTCAAACAGCTGAACTGTTCTGCATAATTAAGTTAGGGAATTAAGATGAAAGGAGCATAACAGTGTGTGTGTGTGTGTGTGTGTGTGTGTGTGTGTGTGTGTGTGTGTTCGGGAAGACTGAGCTACAGAGCAGGAGGCTGCAACCTTTAGAGGGGTGTGACCAGAAAGAAATTCTCCGTAGAGACACAGCTCAAGAACTTTTAAAGCAAAACTGTCTAAACTCTCATTTTTAACTTGCTTTTCTATTATATAAATATGATTTATCATCTCAATTTTTCAAAGAAGTCTGCTGAACACACAAATGCCTGGTGTGGGTGCCTTGTTAAGTTAGGCATCCGACTTAGGCTCAGGTCATGATCTCACGGTTTGTGAGTTCAAGCCCTGCATCAGGCTCTGCTCTGACAGCACAGAGCCTTCTTCAGATCCTCTATCTCTCTGTATCTCTCTCTCTCTGCCTCTCCCTCTTTCTCTTTCTCTCTCAAAAATAAACATCTTAAAAAACCAACAACAAACGTCTGGTATGAAAGATTCTTGTAGAAATTAAAATCCTCATCTATCCTGGTACCAATCCAAAGAAAAAGAACAGGCACACCTAGGTGGCTCAGTCAGTTAGGCATCAGCTCTTGATTTCAGCTCAGGTTATGATGTCATGGTTTGTGAGTTTGAGCTGTGCATTGGGCTCTGTGCTGACAGCATGGAGACTGCTTAGGATTATCTCTCTCCCTCTTTCTCTGTCCCTCCCCCACATACTCTCTCTCCTTTCTCTTAAAATAAATACATAAACTAAAAAAAAAAGAAAGAACAACCCGGGGGGTGAGATGAAATGAGATTTTGGTTTCAGCAGAAAGATCAATTTGGACATAGAAATGACCACTGAGTACACATATCCCTGGGAGTTTGAAGAAAGCTGGGGCCGGGCATTATGTTTGGACTGATTTTAATAAACTGGGAAACGTGTGTGTGTGTGTGTGTGTGTGTGTGTGTGTGTATGCACACACGCACATGTATATATGTGTAGGATGCAAAGCTATACTGCCATTAATGAACAAACCTGCTTCTTGCCTACCTTTCCAGAATGGAGACCTGGGGGAAGGAGGAGGGCTGATGTTTCCCAGGCTCTTGGTGCTCTCAGAGATGTGCCCTCTCTGTGGGTGAAGGGTCCAAATGCACAGACTATGCCACACCCCCACATTCTCGTGTTCCAGTATGCTCCCACATACTGGAATTGCCATACCAAGTCATTTACATGCCCTGGAAATCAGTGTCTTTTATTCTTCCTCCTTACTCTGCACATGCTATTTCCTTGTCATTCACATTTCCAATCCCACCCCATCCCCCTACCTCCGCCTTAAGCCCAGCTGTAGTATCTCTTCTACTGTGAAGCTCTCCTAAGCACATTTCCTCCCTTCCCAAATTCTGGCAGTAGAGTTCACTCTGTCCATGGTGGGCACATTGGAGATATATAAATATATCCCTCCTGCAGCTCATAACAGAGAGGACTGCAGTGATTTGCATGCCATTCCCCACTCCCAAGACTGGAGAACAGAGGAGTTTCATTTTCATGTCCCCTGAGCACTTACAATAGAGCCTTGTTCTTAGAAGGTGCTCAGTAAATATTGGGCAAGTGACTAACTCCAGATCTCTCTTACATTGCCAGTACAATTACCTGCTCTTTACATTACAGCTATGGATGCGTTGATTGGTTAGCTTCCTTCAGCACAGAGACTTTCAAGCTTGTTGGCACACTGGAATCCCTGGGAGCTTTAATAATTACTGACACCCAGGTTTCAGCCCAGATGTCCTCATTAATTGGTCTGGCTGCAGCCTGGGTGTGGGGCCTTTGAAGCCTCCTCAGCCCTGCTCTGAAGTCCAATGTCAGGCTTGCTTGAGGTCATTTCTCCCTCTTGCTGTCCTCGTGATTTTTGAGCATGTCCCAGAGGAGGGACAGGGACAGACACGGGCTTTCTCATAGGTCTGTTCCAATGCTGCTCCATCCCAGGCTGGTCCCCTGAAAGCTCTTACCAGGGATGCAGTGGGGCTCAATGGGATAATGAGCGTGAAAGTGCTTACAAGTGCCTCTTTCAGAGGTCTGTGGACACAGACAGCGACCCGTCTATCTGTCTTCAGATCTCTCTGTTTCCAGGTGCCCATTTGCTGGTTCCATGTATGCTTTGTGAAGGCCTGTACTTCTTACTCTCTTTGGAAGATGTCTCTAGGAGCTGCTTTGCTCAGATGTCAAGAACCAGAGTATCTGGAAGTGTGTGGGTCCTGGAGCGATCTTAGCTGGTGACTACAGATAAGAAAGTACAAAGCCCGGACCCCTTGTCCAGAGTTGGGACATCCTTTGAGCCATAATTCGTACTCCAGGGTCCCCTTGAAGGCTGGGGCTGAGGCTTTGCCTAAACCCCCATGCTGGCTTGGCCTCTTTCCCTTTCGTGTCCTGCCTCCCCAGTCCCTTCCTGGTCCCTCCTTTATCATTCACTTGCACACAAATCTTGTCTCAGAGTCTGTTTCTGGGAAATCTGACTTAAGTCACAAATGCAACACGATACAATGGTGTAATTCCTCCTGCAAGTTGATGATGACAAAAATACATACTTACTGAACATCTCCTCAGACACTGTTCAGTGCATTCGTTTGAAACGTGCATTACCTCATTGAATCCCCAACCCAACCCTTTGTAAATAAAGAAGCAGGGGTTTAAGAGGGTTAAGTTTATTCCAATATCACACGTTAGCTAAGTAGTACTTAAAGAACAGGCTGGAATGAGCCTAAAACTCCCACTTTAGTGTACTCCATCCCAAACTGAAGGTTTTGTACTTTTTCCCCCTGCCTTTTTGTTAATTTCCCACCTTTCCTATTTACTTCCATTTCAATCATGCTAGCCCAAAGGCAGGTGTCAGGAGAGAATCGTGTTCTTCTGACAGGCAGATGTGAAACAAAAACTCTTCTCATAACTTGGCAAGAACAAGGGTCGTGATTGATCTCAGGTTGCTGCTCCAAATGGCAACCACTTTAAAACCGATCCTGCCTCTATCCCGGGTGAAGAAAGCATCACTCACCACAATTCCCATCCCTCTCAGGCTGCTGCCTGCAGTTTGCAGCTCAGGTGTGAGAAGTAAAGTGCCCTGTCAAAACAGCGTCTCCGTGCTTGGTGAGGTCGGGGAGCAGGTGGGGGGAGATTCGAGCGGTATTTCTGTGGGAAGCCAGAAGGCAGGTGATTTGAAGATTATTTTGAGTGACTGTTGATTATTTTATTATTTAACTCCATATTGAGTATTAAGCATCTGCTGGATGGCCGGTGCAGAACACAAAGATGGGCAAGGCGTGGCTTCTGCCCTGAAGGGTAAGACAGACACATTTGGCCAACCGGAGCCACAGAAGGAATTCGTGACCTGAGATCGAGGACAGGAAGGTCTACCTTAGAGATTCATAGAAGTCTTCAGATACAGGGCGACACTTGAGCTGAAGTGCCATACAGCTGCAGTTCCTTCAGGCGGCACCACTGTGTAGGGAGTGGAGGGTCGAAGTTATCTCAGGTGAAGTGAAGAGAACCCAGAAAGGATAGGGGTCTTCGTATGTAGAGCACCTGCTAGGAATGGTCCAGAGTAGCTGGAAATGCCGAGATGGGTATTGGTGACAGATGCAGTCATACTTTACTCAAACTTTCTTGCATGCCTACTATGCACCACGGCAGGGTGCTAATCATATGCAGCTTGTTGACCGTTAGTTGCTTATAGGTGGAGGAGACGGACAAGCAGAGAGATAATTATAGCAAAATGAAATGTGTTATGAGAGAGCACCAGGAAATGATCTGGTAGAGCCACGAAGACTTCCTGGGGGAGGAGACACTCAAGATAAGTCTTACAGTTGAAGAAGGAGTGATGAGGTTGGAAGGGTGAGCTATGGACCAATTACTGAGTGCTTTATGTCACACGTGGGAGTTTGGACTTAATCTGGTACTGAAGATTGGAATTGATGCATATGTGGGTGTGGTGGGTGGGTGTGGTGATGCATATGTGGGTGTGGTGAGGTATTAAGCCTGGGTTTCTGAAGGATCATACAAATGACCAGCTCTGCATATGCTGGTCCTCAGCCCTCCTGCCCCTTCTGTGGGTTCATTGAGGAGGCTGTGCCCTAGATTTTGAGATGTCCGTCCTATGGTTCCACCTTATTGGTAGATTTGCGCTTGTGTCTATAAACAGGTGGCTGTAAGGTCCTAATAGAACAGGGTCGAGAGTGGAGCCGAGAAAGGCTTTCAATTCACCTGCTGTGCTGCATCCTCTCATTCAGTGTTCTGTAACAGAAGAGGAAATGGATGGAGACTGATTGCCGATTCGGTAACTATGGTAATGTTCAGGCTCCTGTCATTTATGAGGGGCCTGAATGGATTAGAAGCACCTTTTAAAATGCTTGCTTGTGAAGAGGTAGCTAAACATGTCTTGACTGCCTGCCTCTGACAGGCCTATTTCCAAGTATGCAGAGGCAGGGTTTTAGAAGTCTGAGTTTCAAAGGCATACCCAGCCTTTACAAAGAGAGAAAGGAGGCTTGAGGATCACTCAAGCCTGGCTTGCATATTTCCAGCTAATGCCAGGCAGCTGCCCCTAAGCCCTTCCCAAGTAACCCACAAAACAAGGGCTTTGCTTTGAAACTAAGACTTTGCCCCAAATATCCATCTATTTAAAACAGCAACAAAAAATGCTATTCCTTTGTTTCACATCCTCCTACCAGTCCCACCTTTGGGGTCTTATTTGGACTTCTGTAATAATCCATCTCTACGCTTTTTCTTTAATATCATGAGCTATATTTGGCTTCTGTCAGAACTTCCTAGATAAAGAAATTAGACTGGCAGGTTTCAGTCCAATCTCTGCTGCTTGCTTCCTGCTGTGTGGCCTTACGAAAATCACTGAGTGTCTCGGAGCCTCAATTATCTGATCTATAAGACAGAGATGACAGTATCTGAGAGTTTTGCGAAGTCTCTGGTCTTACCTATGTCATAGAATGAATGCTCAAGTAAATAGTGTTTTCCTTCACTTTCCATCTTCATTCTGTCCTCCCAAAGCTGTGAGCTTTTTGAAGACAGACTCCAAATCTGTCACATGTCTGCTTTCATTTCAGTCTAGACAGCCAGTGCATAAGAAAAATGAATGGGAAACTGAGCCTGGATCAAAAAATTCTATTCAGCCAGTTCAGGCAGTCTGAGGTCAACATATCCCAGGTTAGCCAGAAAATAGGATTCTTGCTGGGCCTCTGACTTCACCCAGACCCTACAAGGTGAAATAGATAAACAGATGAATGCAATCCACGCAAGCTGGTCTCCCATCCCAGGGGAGCAGGCCCAAACATCAAACTTATGGATGGCAAGAATTGCAGAAAGGGGGGCGTCTGGGTGGCTCAGTCAGTTAAGCTTATGACTTCAGCTCAGGCCATGATCCCATGGTTCATGAGTTCAAGCCCCACATTGGGCTCTGTGCTGACAGTTCAGAGCCTGGAGCCTGCTTCGGATTCTGTATTGCCCTCCCTCTCTGCCCCTCCCCTACTTGTGCTCTGTCTCTCTCTCAAAAATAAATAAACATTAATTTTTTTTTTTAATTGCGGAATGGAAGGAACACTGGAACCTGGAGATGAAAAGAGCACTCTCAGGTACCCCAAACAGTGCCGTGTTCAGTATCTTGAGATTTTTAGGCATTCCCAGGAGCTCTTCATATCCCCAAAGCCTTCATTCACACTCCTCCATTTGGCTGGAACACTCTTTTCTTCTCTCTGCTAAGTCAGTCCTCATCTATCCAGGCTCCATGGTAGTTGCATTCTTCCCGTGAAGCCTCCTATTTCCCTCTGGTTAAAGTTGAGCCCTCCACTTCAGATTAAGAAAAACGCTTATGATCTGCTTACCATTTGAGAATTAACTTCACTTTTTAAATAACTTTTTTGCATTATATTTTTAAATTATAAAGCAACAACACCACAATCCCAAAAATAAAACATTTAAGAATAGAGAAATCAATCATGAATCGAACCACATTGGATAAATCCAACTGTGTGTATCTAACACAATTGTATTTGACATTATGATATATTAACTTCCTGTGTAAAACATATAATATTCTATATATTGCACTCTGAATTTTATATTAACATGTTAGTATTTTCCTGCATTGCAGCATGGTGTTCACAACCATCACTTTTTGTGGATTACGAATAGGTTTTTTTTAAATTTTTTTTTACTGTTTGTTTATTTTTGAGAGAGAGAGACAGAGCAAGTGAGGGGCAGAGAGAGAGGCAGACACAGAATCCAAAGCAGGCTCCAGGCCATGAGCTGTCAGCACAGAGCCCAAAATGGGGCTCAAACCCACAGACAGCAAGACCATGACCTGAGCTGAAAATCGGACACTTAATTGACTGAGCCACCCGGGTGCCCCATGAATAGGTTTAAAAATTTTTTTTTTTATGTTTATTTCTTTATTTTGAGAGAGAGAAAGCCAGAAGAGAGAATTCCAAGCAGGCTCCATGCTCAGTGTGGAGTCTGACACAGGGCTGGATCACATGACCATGAGATCATGACCTGAGCTGAAATCAAGAGTTGGACGGTTAACTGACTGAGCCACCCAGGTGTCCCACATTATGAATAGGTTTATACTTTTTACTTAAACTCTCTTTCATAGTTGAACATTTAGGTTACTTTTGCTTTTTCATTATTGTAAATAATGCCGCCCTGTGTATCTTTTGATCATATTCTTGAACAGTCAGCAAAGACTAACATTTCAGTGGGTTGAATAATAAGTCTTTTTCTCACTCATGAACCATCCTAATGTCACCCATTCCTGCTCTGCCTGTTCTGTTTCACACAGTCTATTTAGGGTCCCAGGCTTCTTCTATCTGATGGGTCTGCCATCTTTCAGAGTCTCAAAGGCCTCCAGAGGATCTTCAGCATTCAGCAGGAAGATAAAGAGATGATGCATGGAAGATTTCAAAGGAGATTTTTGGCGTCTTCCTGGAAGTAGAGATATAAGACTTATGCATACACGTCACTGGCCAAAACTTAGTTACATGACTCCACGTAATTGCAAGGGATGCTGAGAGAGCCAGTCCTGACATAAAGCAAGGGAGAGTGGTGGATTTGATGAGCAACTAGCCAATTGCTTTCTTTATTTTATATTACTTACTTAGACTAGATGAGTGACTTTAGTTTAAAATTCAGTAATGCTTTTGCAGCTGTTAATATATATTAAATCATCATTCTTCACCCATTTATATTAAAAATATTTGAGGGCTTACTATGATACAGGTGATATACTACAGGCATTACAATTCAACTCTGAAAAAGACTTACTGTTTGAATTCTGGCAACTAGTCTAACGGTCTATTATATATTCTCTTCTTTTCCTCTTGAATCTGTTAAGGTGTCTAAATCTCCATCAAGGTTTTATACACCCCGAGAGCCGTGTATTATTTATATAGTCTTGATATTACCTAGCTCAATGCTGGGCACACAGAATTGAAAACATGTATAGATTACATGAATAATGTTATCAGTCATCCAATATACCTTATGAATAAAGCTCTGAGGGGCAAAATGACTGTCCACAGATCTGCAGAAAAATCCTATAACGTAGTAACCAAAGTGTTCAACTGAATTGGACAAGACGTCGAATAGTGGTTCTCCAAGGAAAGGAAAGATGCTTTCTGAGCAGGAGGAGGATTCTTCCACCTCCACTCTGCCTGAAATAGCAGCACAGACATTGCATTAACTCACAGCAGGAGGGACTTAAAACAAATGCAGAGCTTCCTGTCTTGATGGTTCACATTAAAGCCAAGGGATATTGTAAACTTCCCATCCAAGGCAATGCTAAGAATGAAGGGAGTTTCCTATTAGTCTGTGGTAGCTTGGAAAAGTTCAGCTGACGGGAAGGGGTAAAGCTTTTGTTTTACCTCCATTTCTCATGTAACTTTTGTTTTTAGACACTATACTACTCACCCTATGCTACTTTGCCTCCCTTTCCCCCTCAATAAAGCATTAAAAGAGAGTCCATTCCCTTCTGGGAATTATGGTGTTCACCCCCCCCCCCAATTCTCATATTTCTCAACACCTGTTGGGCAGCTGCTACATTCTGCCCAAGTAGTGGCTGCATTTGCAAGGACTAAATTCTAACAATATGGAAAGTTAGTGATACTTAGGGGATTTGCAATATGAACTTAACTATAGTAGATTGCTGGAACCACACTCTCATATTTCCCATGTACGTCTGTGGTCTCTATGAAGAAGCAATAAAAATAACAGAGCTACTAAGTTCACTGGCTATGCAGCTAAATCTTTTCCTACGTCTATATATAACCACATAAATGCAATACTTATATAGCTCTATCTGAATGAATATGCATGTATGTCTAGCTGTGTATCTTTATATCTGGTAGTTATAATAATAGTTTCTTAATTGCATTACTGTAGCAGCTAACACTGAGCCTTTATGAGATGCTAGGCATTGTTCTAAGCATTTTATATACGTTGATATATTCAAACCTCAGACCATCGTAAAAGGTAGCTGCTATTATAATTCTTATTCTATAGATGAGGAAAATAAACTTAAGCAGCTTGCCCCAGATCACACAAATAGTAAGTGGTAGAGGCAGGATTTCAACTGGACAGTCTGGATCCATAGTCCATGATTTTAATTAGTATGCAGTACTTGTGTTTAATATTTTATTTATTTAGATTTTTAAAACTACTTTTAAAACTTCCTTAGTACAAAATGAGGATTTCTATTACATTTTTTAATTTGTAATAAGCTATTGAGATAAGTGGGACAGGTATTATACAGTTTTTGTTTATATCATCACTTCTTTTGTAAACAAAGCGAAGCTCAGAGAAATGGAGTGCCTTTCTAAAGCCCATGTTGTTGGCAAGTGAGGGAGCAAGAACATTCTGCATCCTGGTTTTTAGTACCCGACCCTGGAAAAACAGGCAAAGGACATTTTATGGACTAAAAGAATTAAGTTCCATATTTCTTGTAAAAACAACATTTATTACTTAGTGACAAAAATGTTACAGGTTTTTATAATAGTCCAAAAATCCAGGTTATTAAAATTTCAGAGCCACTCAACATTCCATGAATACTTTATATATCTGTGGAGGTTTGACAGAAATGATATGAAAGATCTCTTGAGCCTGGGTTCTGCCCTTAATTCTGCTAGAGATTGGTCTCTGGTAACCAGGAACTAGTTCTTCAGTCTCTCTGGGCTTCAAGTGACTCATTTTAAAAATGAGCCTAGAGATATCTTTAGTAAATATTCAAGGAGCCTTGGTGCTCTGAATAGTAGTTGCTCAACATTTCTTAAAGCAATGAAGGTGACAAAAAAGGGTGGTTATTGCTAACTGTGACATTGAACCCATGGGAGTCTCACATTCGGTGATATTTCAGCAGAACTGGGCAAAAGGAAAGGGTTGTGTTTGGTCCTCTGTTGGTGAATTGGAGGATTCATTTATTCCTCCACAAAACTGTATGCCAGGAACTGTTGTTGGTGTGGGGAAAGGGCTGGGAACTAGCACCAAAGCCCTTGCTCTCATGGAATTTACACTGGGTGTGAGGAAACCAGACCTTAATCAGGTGAACAAACACCATATAATTCGCCAGGAGCTGGTAAGTGCTCTGGAGGAAAATAAAGCAGGGTAAGGATGGAAGAAGAAAGTAGGGATGGGGATTTTATTTCTTCTTTGACAGAAAACTTGATTTAATTGATATGAGGTTATTTATAGTCCTTCATGTAATTTGGTGTGAATAGTCATGTTTTGCTGCGGCAGTATTCATGCATTTGAATATTGGGTGCTGAAAAAAGATTTCCGTGGAGTGAATATTGGGTGCTGCCCTAAACCTCAAGCGGGATATTCTTTAATGTACAGTATATGCACATAAGTTTATAAAATCAGAAAAAAAATACATTCCAAAGCACATCTGTTACGAAAGATTTCAGATAACAGATTATGGAGGTCTATTAGCTAGACTTCAGGAAGGGAGTCAGGACTGGAAATGTAAATGTGAATGACATCATCTGATTGATGGCATTTTGATAAAGCCAAGTGGTTGGGTGATATCACGTGGCAAAGAGAAGAGCGAGGACGGAACCGTGTCTCACTGCACTGCTCAGAGGGATGAGGTGGGAGACTGACAAAGGGAGGTTGCCCAGAAAGCAAATAAAGAAAGTGTTTCAAGAGCACTGCAGGCAGGAGCGATCAGCTATGTGGAAAGAAGCTAACAAGTCAGGAAAGCTGAGGATTGAGCATGTGAAAGAGAAGCAGCCCCAGCAACATCCTTTCTCCTTTTGGTCATCATTGCCAGGATTCATTACACCGACAGCCAGGCTTGATATACTTAGGTCCCATATCTACAATGATTGCATTATAGCCACTTCTTGGAGACACTTAATAAACTACTTACCTTTCCTGAAGGTGAGCTGTATTTCGTGGAAGCAATCAAAACGCACAAACTTCAAAGCCAGATGGACTTGGATTTAAATCCCATACTCATTGGGTTGCCCATACCTTTTTTTTAAAACATAATTTATTGTCAAATTAGCTAGCATACGGTGTATACAGTGCTCTTGGTTTGGGGGGCAGATTCCCGTGATCCATCGCTTACATACAACACTCAGTGCTCATCCCAACAAGTGCCTTCCTCAATGTCCGTCATCCATTTCCCCCTCCCATCAATCCTCAGTTTGTTCTCTGTGTTTTAGAGTCTCTTATGGGTTTGCCTCCCTCCCTCTCTGTTTGAAACTATTTTTTTCCCCGTCCCTTCCCACATGGTCTTCTGTTAAGTTTCTCAAGTTCCACATATGAGTGAAAACATATGATATCTGTCTTTCTCTGACTGACTTATTTCACTTAGCATAATAGCCTCTAGTTCCATCCATGTTGTTGCAAATGGCGGGATTTCATTCTTTCTCATTGCCAAGTAGTATTCCATTGTATATATAAACCACAGCTTCTTTATCCATTCATCCATTGATGGACATTTGTGCTCTTTCCATGATTTTGGGTTGCCCATACCTTTATAGGTCAACGTTGGACAAGTTGCTTAACCGTGCCATATCTTACTTTTCTCACCTGAAAAACAAGGCTCCAGAAAACAATCTCAAATATATGTTGAAGATTAAAAACAATAACCTACATAGAGGGCCTTAGCACATAACAGATCCTCAAAGATTTTCCTCTTTTCCAGTGACAGTAGACAAGCCACAGATAGGCAGCATGGGGGTAGGACAAAGCATGCCGTGAATGGGACCACAGGAGATGTGGACTGAGGCTCTGGCCCTCACAGCTGTATACTGTGAAAGCCCAGATAACTAAGATCATATTCCTAAGCTTTGGAATCAGAGATAAACAGCCAACAGGGCCAAACTACAATATTGTGTTGAATTGGAACAATATTTTTAGTTGGCTGGTTGGTTGATTTGTATCAGTCTCTAGTTTGCTACAATTTCATACTTTCTTCGTGACATCATTCATTTATGTTACCTGCCTGCCCCTGAATCCATCTGAGTTTGCAATCCCTGGAGTAAATAATTTTTTTGGTCTCTTCATTTAGAGTATTTTTCAAGTTGGGTAACTAGGACTCCAAGATGCCCTTGTTCAGGACACTTTTATACTCTAAACGCTACACGTGCAATGGTTAGGATCAACATACTTTTCAACACCCTTCAAAACGTTTCAGCCCTGAAAACAAGCTGACTGCCTCTCAAATAAGAAAGATGAACAGGAAAATTAAATGATAAAAGCTTTCGGACACAAAATATGTAACGGCATATCAACCATTCAACTACAACTTGATTAAGGTAGTTTGATATTGAAAAATAAAGTTTAAGTCACAAGAATAAGATGAATAATTTATTCTTCAGGAAATTTGGAAATATGGAAAAGTCATCAAAAATATTTTCACATTTTTAGGGCAAAATTGCATTTAATAGTAATGCAAAAGCGTAAGGTGGAGTTCTTTAGGAATTGTAGTTACTTTTTTGTTCCCCTGCCATTATTCTTAGAAAAATGTATCCTATAGATTTTGACATTTTTCATCCATTTTCTGCAGTGATTTCTCCAAGTTAACAGTGGAGTGAGGAAGGGAATGGTTATAGATTCTTCCTCATTCATAGACTTTACCCTACTATACATCTTTATGTCCTTAGAACTTAGTGCATTGTGGGTGCTTGATAATGTTTATTGGCTTAATCATCTGCTGAGGGGAAGGTCGAGAGAACAGGACTCAGGTGCCGGGAATTCATATAACCTAAGGGTTTGATTGCTTCTTCATAGGATATCTGAATTCTGACATTGTTTAGGGAAGCAACATTCCTTACTCCTAGGAAGGGACACATGGCGCAGTTGCTACCGAAGAGGCATAGCATTCTAAGTCTGCTCACGTTTCTGGAAACACTGACTTAAGGGGATAGATGCTGTTAGCATGGCATTCTTCTTTTTTTTTTTTTTTGAATCCAGGTGTGCTCCCTGGAGGAACAAATGACACTTTGACAGTGTAAGTTTACAAGCCAACCTGCTGGGGATAGTG
Organism: Panthera uncia; assembly: GCF_023721935.1. Taxonomy (NCBI): domain Eukaryota; kingdom Metazoa; phylum Chordata; class Mammalia; order Carnivora; family Felidae; genus Panthera; species Panthera uncia. The sequence goes on from NC_064814.1 coordinate 29,370,075, forward strand.
GAGTAGAGAAAATGAAAGACGGAGGGTCCTTGATGTCACTGATGAACTGTTGCATGAGGCCTGGACCACATGCTTCCATAGTGCTAACCATGAAAGCCAATCAAACCTATTTGTGTGAGATATGGAAAGTCAGCGATTTTTTTTAGTTTCTTTTGTTTGTTTCTTGTTTGTTTGTTTTTGTACTTGCACCCCAAAATACATCTGATTGCTATACCAAGGGGAGGGGTGGCTTAAATAGAACGGAGATGAAGGTCTTTGATATTAGAGGCATTAAGAAATTTTGAAGCTAGGAATCCAGAGGGATATTCTGGAAGGAAAGTGACTATTTGGGTAGGTATACAGATAAACTCAAGTAAGTAAAGTATTTAGGAAAATTACACCCTGAAGTTGAAGATAGAAGTGGATGATGGAACCACCAGATATGCAGTATGGGCTACACAGCTTCCCAGTACTACAGATAGCAACTGAGTACAAAGGAATTGCTGCCCACCTAGCATGCCCCTTACATTATTCATCTATGCATCCCTATTTCCTTATCAGAAATTTTGGCCGGAGTATGGGTGGTAGATGATTCAAGGTGAAGGAATTGCAGGAATGGAGCTTTTTCTCTGGTTAAGTCACAAAACATCCCCTACTAGCTTATGAGATACTTCAGGGTAGGGAGGAGAGAAGTTGGTTAGTGAATGTTGGGCTTATGGACTGTGGGACATGTATTTTGAGAGGACTCCCAGGTAAATGTACTTAAAACTGGGACATGCTTAAACTGCTTTGAACTTGCTTTAGAAAAATCATCAATTCAGGATAGTCAATTGGGGAAGGAAGTTATTTCTGTCCTGAGGCTATTTATAAATAAACACATACCCAGAGGTTTCCAAAAGCTCGATATATTGCTTGGAATTTTTCTCCAGTTTCATCAGTGTTTCAGGCATTAGAGAAGCCCGTTCCACACCTGAGTGCTGAAAGTCATTAAGGGTGATGTGAACCAAGAGACTTGGCTTTTCATCTTCATGCCTCTCACTGAATTCTGTTTCTTCAGTAGAGATGTAATCACCAGCGGTGGGGGACAGGATGATTCTCTTGCCATCTGTGGGCCTCAGTTGAAGGTGGCTGATCCAGCTCATCACCCTTTCTTTCTTCAAGTTTCCTATGTATTTGGGAAGTTCTTCTCTTCCTCTGTCAAATATTCACTGGGTTCCCAACTCTCTAAAGTATCTTCAGGTTTCAACTGAATGATCCTTTTCTCATGAACCACAGGAATCTAAAAATTGGTTTGATTACAGTTAACCAGTCTTGCTCTGAACCATAATATATGAAATTATTTGCATACTAAGTTATCATGTTTATATTTATCTGGAATCCACACACACACACACACACACACACGCACACACGGAATCCATCTGCATACTAAATTATCATCTATATTTATATGATAAATTATCACTTATATATTTATATATATGCCTTATACCCAGCAATAACCAGTTTTAATATAAATCATTCACAATGGCAAAATATGTAAGACTCTATGTTTTTGCCTTAAGACTTTGATATGATTGATAGAAAAACACCAACATATATGATTAAAAGATATAGTAATCATATTGGGATAGGGCATCAAAAGATAAGAAGCATTTATTTGGAGCTTTTTATACAAAGCAGGAGACAGCACAGCTTGTCCCTGGTTGAAGCTACAGGCTCCAAAGGGTTCCTCACGTTCCCTGTGAGATGTCTGTTGGCTGATGATACCACTTGCACTGAGTAAGGATCCTTCCAGGTCTGAGCCAGCTTGCTTTTGTGAGAGAGCTTTACGTATGCCCTCCCCAACACTCGTCTATTCTGGTTAAAATTCTTCCCACTCTTGTGATACAAGTAACAAATGCAGAAATAAGCCTAGAACATCCTTCAGTGTCCCCTGTGACACTGAGTAAAGAACATGTCAAAATCTCAGGGCTGCGGAGGCTTATACCTGTATTCCACTTCCCATCTGAGAATTAGGTTTCTTCTTGAGTTAGCGCATGTGGTTCAACCATGAAAATATCTTTCTAAAATAATTTCTGTCGTATAGGCAGGTAACAAAAGAAATGCCCATCATTATTAGTCGACAACTACTTCAATTAGGCAAGGAGATTAGGAAAATGGTACTGTATCAATGAAACAAATTGAGCTATTACACTTTATTTTAACCAGTTGAATTATTTACTTCTCCCTCTTTTTTTGATAGGAAATTACATACCAATAAATTCAGTTACCTTAGTGAACATGACATTTCTCTAGGATAATTTATATTAGTTTTCCTTTTGGGACATCATTGTAGACATACGACCCTTCATGAAAGATAAAACTGGCCCCAAATAACTGTAATCGTTTTAAATGCTCAAATTGTCACTGCTTGGTGATTGGCTACTGTCTCCACAGACTGTCCTGTTTATCCTTTGAACTCTATTCTGACAGACATTAGATAGTATTCTTTTTAGCAAAAAGTTGCTTCAGTGTGATCTTTTGTTCTGCTTTCTTCAAATAAGAAATTATCTACTTTCTAAATATTTCTGTGGCTTTTAAAATATGGCATTTAGCACCAAATACATCGAGGTTTTTTTCATGTGATCATTTGAGGTCAAAAAGTGATGTATGCAATAAAGGTAGAAAGACTACCTTTGTATCAAAAGGTATGATTTCATTTATATTTATTATTTTGCATGCATTTGACTTCTCACTGGGGTTTTCTTTTTGTTTTTTTTTTTTTACTATATTCTATGAGTTTATTACTTCAGTGTTTATCTCTTTTCTAACATGTTAATAATTGTCATAATAAGTACTGTATTTGCATTTCCCGGATGAATAGTGACATAGAGAACCACTCTCTAGGCTTACTAACCATTGGGATTTCGTTTTTTAAAGTTTACTTATTTATTTTGAGAGGGAGAGAGAATGGGAGAGGTAGAGAGATATAGGGAGAGAGAGAGTATCCCAAGGAGGGTCCACACTGTCAGCACAGAGCCGGACACAGGACTTGAACCCATGAACAGTGAGATCATGACCTGAGCTGCAACCAAGAGTTGGACACTTAACCAGCTGAACCACACAGGTGCCCCAAGAGTTTCATTTTCTAATGAAAGTTTATCTAATTATCTGGTCATCTTTTCCACATTTCTACATCCTAAAAATATAATTTATCATTTTTTTCTCCTGCTGCATTGGAACATTGGCCTGCTGTGATCTACCTCATCCTATTTGGCAATGCAAGTCCCTGATATATATTCTGAAGTGATTCATTTCACATTAATACCTGGCTTAAAACTTCCCAACATGATTAACAATGAAATCCAAACTAAAGTGGCCAAACAGGCAGCTTCTCAGATCCCATCATTGACCTGTGCTTCAGTTGAGGCTCTCCAGATACTGCGGCCCTCTTTCTGCCTCTTGAGCATGTGGATAGTAGCCCCTGCCTTACCCACAGTTTTGCTTTCTACAAATTCAGTTAACCCATGGTCAACCACAGTCCGAAGGCAGACGATCTATCCTTCTGAGGAATAGTCAGAAGGTCAGCAGTAGCCTAACACCACATCACGATGCCTGTGTCATTTACCTCATTTTATCTCATCACCTAGGCAGTTTATCATCTCACATTATCACAAGAAGGGTTAATACAGCACCATAAGATATTTTAAGAGAGAGAGACCACATTTGCATAAGTTTTACTACAGTATATTGTTCTAATTGTTCCATCTTATTATTAGCTATTGTTGTGAATCTGTTACTGTGCCCGATTTATAAATTTGTCTTAGGTATGTGTGTGTAGGAAAAAAAAGCCTCTATAGGGTTTAGTACTATCCATAGTTTCAGTATCTACTCGGGTCTTGGAGCTTAGCCCCTGGTTTCAGCATGTACTGGGGTCTTGGAGGGCAGACTTCTGTGATACACTTCTGCTTCAAGGCCTGAGCTCTGGCTGCCACCTCTCTAGAGCCCCTTTTCTCTCCTAGCATTGTAAGTCTGGTTCTTCTCACTGTTCAGTTCTCTTCAAACATCAGTTTCTCTGACTGGCATTTCCTAAGCTTCCTAGCTAAAGTACCTACACATAAACTCATCTTTTCCAGTGCTTCATTTTTATTTTCTTGTTTAGAAATTATCATTCTCTGAAATGAGAGTTATCTCTTGAGGGGCTTGTTGTGTGCCTTCTCAGTAAAATGAAAAAATCCAAGAGAGTTGAGACTTTTTTGTTACTTTTCACTGTTTTCAGTTCCTGGCACACATTAAATACTCAAAAGGTACTTGTTAAATGTCAAATAAAAGAGCAAAACATAAATGAGAATGAGGGAAGGCAAAATATAGGACAATGTTATTAAAATCTTGTCATAGAGAAGGCTTTTCTAAGAATACCACCAAGTAGAGAAGCATAATCAACAAATTAGTTTATACATAAAATTGTAGAACTTCTGTCTAGTAAAAGTCTTTACAAGAACAGTTGAAAGAAGAACAAATTGCAGCTTATATATACTGAACATTGCTAAATACTCAGTTCAGAAGTAATGCAATACCAAGGACAAATAGCACAATAGGGGAGAGAGCAAAAGTTACGAATAGGCAATTCATACATGTAAATAGACAGTAAAAGGTATGAAAACATGTACAAACTTATTAATAATTTAAAAATACATATTTACCCAATGAACTGCAATTTGCTGTCCATAAAATTGGTTTTAAAAAGCTTAACAAATAGAAACCTGCTAGGCTGTTATTTGTGTAGGGAAAGTAGGTTCTCTACTATATAAAAATCTGAATTGTGATGACGTTTTTGGAAGCCAGTGTCTCTCCAAATTTAAATGTACAGGCCCTTGTTTTTTTTTTTCAATATATGAAGTTTATTGTCAGATTGGTTTCCATACAACACCCAGTGCTCATCCCAAAAGGTGCTCTCTTCAATACCCATCACCCACCCTCCCCTCCCTCCCACCCCCCCCCCATCAACCCTCAGTTTGTTCTCAGTTTTTAACAGTCTCTTATGCTTTGGCTCTCTTCCACTCTAACCTCTTTTTTTTTCCTTCCCCTCCCCCATGGGTTTCTGTTAAGTTTCTCAGGATCCACATAAGAGTGAAACCATATGGTATCTGTCTTTCTCTTTATGGCTTATTTCACTTAGCATCACACTCTCCAGTTCCATCCATGTTGCTACAAAGGGCCATATTTCGTTCTTTCTCATTGCCACGTAGTACTCCATTGTGTATATAAACCATAATTTCTTTATCCATTCATCAGTTGATGGACATTTAAGCTCTTTCCACAATTTGGCTATTGTTGAGAGTGCTGCTATAAACATTGGGGTACAAGTGCCCCTATGCATCAGTACTCCTGTATTCCTTGGGTAAATTCCTAGCAGTGATATTGCTGGGTCATAGGGTAGGTCTATTTTTAATTTTTTGAGGAACCTCCACAGTTTTCCAGAGTGGCTGCACCAATTTGCTTTCCCACCAACAGTGCAAGAGGGTTCCCGTTTCTCCACATCCTCTCCAGCATCTATAGTCTCCTGCTTTGTTCATTTTGGCCACTCTGACTGTCGTGAGGTGATATCTGAGTGTGGTTTTGATTTGTATTTCCCTGATAAGGAGCGACGTTGAGCATCTTTTCATGTGCCTGTTGTGTACAGGCCCTTAGACTCAGCAATTCCATTTCTAAAAATGAATCCTGTCAGTGTGCCCAAGTCTGTATGCAAAGATGTCCATACAAATTATTGCACCGTTGTTTATGATAACAATATGGCAACAATCTAAATGTTCAAAAACAAGAAACAGGATAAATAATATATTGTATTTTCCATGATGGAATTCTGTGTGACCTTTAGACAGAGGGAAGTAAATCTGAAAATACTCTGTATATTAGTATACAGTGATGCCTGTGATACAGGAAGAGAAAAAAACAAGCTAAAGATCAGTATGTGTACCATGAGGCCCTTATTAGGAAGGACATTCCAATCTCCAGATATTAGATGCCTGACCACATCTAAAATAGCAAAGGCATCTTATGATCTTATATTACAAGAAGTCTGGTGGAATTGTTACAGGGTTATTTCCCTAATTGACGATGTAAGATTATTGGGTTAATGACACCATGATTCATTTGGCTTTTTTTTTTTTTTTTTTCATGGTCACAGAATGATTGTAGCTGCTCTAAATAACAGGTCTTCACATCAGTTTTCCAAGATGAAGAGAGCAAGAGAATAGGTTTTCTTTTCATGAATCTGTCTTTTTACCCAGCAAGATAGTCTCTCATAGAAACCTCCTATCAGATTTGCTCTTACTTCACGTAGTCCAGAACTGTGGCACATGGATGCACCTCACTGCATAGAAGCCTCAAAAGTATCATACAAAAGAGAATGGGTTCTATAGCCCACTTAGCAGTGTTATGATTGATCCCCAGGGTTTGAAAAGCCTCTTTCCCTGTAATCAAGGCTCTCATCCTTCAAAAGCATGGGCCATAAAAAAGGATTGATAACTTGGACCTCATCAAAATGAAAAACTTTTGCTTATCAAAAGACATCATTAAAAGTATGAAAAAAGGCTGGGAAGAAATATTTATTATACATACATCTGATAAAGGATCCAAAAGATATAGTCTTTCAAACTAAAAAGATAAAAGACAAATAAATCAATTTAAAATGGACAAAAGACTATGAGGCAGCCCAGAAATGAGAGTATCCAAAGGGCCAGTAAGCTTATGTGAAAAGTTTCCAACACCCTTATCAACGAAGAAAATTCCAAATACAAGCACAATAAAATCCTCTGTATATCCAACAAGAATGACTAAAATTTTTAAAATTGACAATAGCAAGTGCTAGTTTAGATGTAGAGCAAGTAGAACTCTCATGCATTGCTGATGGGATTTAAATAGGCCCTGCCACTTTAGAGCATTCTTTTGTGATAGTCACTTGCTAAACTTACAAATACTCGGTGAGCCAATAATTTCACTCTTGGGTATACAACCACAGAAATGAATGTACATCCCCCATGAAAATATGTCAAGGAATGTTTCGAGCAGTTTTATTCATGGTATCACAAAACTGGGAACATCCCAGGTGTTCATCAATAAGAGAATGGATAAGTTACGGCATATGCATTCAACGAAAAACCACACAATGATGACAAAAAATGAACTCCTGAATCATGCAGCAAACCAAGCATTAATCTCACAGAAATACTAGCAGAAGCTAGACACAAAAGATTATATGCGCTATTATTTAATTTATATGAAACTGAAAAACACGTGAAACTATGGTTATAGAGATCAGGAAGAAAAGAGGTCACCTTTAGGGGGAAGGGGGCATAATGAGGCCTCCTGGAGTGATGGACATAATTCATATCTTGAGCAGAGTGGTGGTAAGACAACTGCATGCAATTGTAGACATTCACTGGACTTAAGACTTGCAAACTTTGAAGTATGAGAGTTATAACCTTAAAAAAAAAGAATAAAACAAACCAAAGAACCCCAAACCAGCCAAAAGAGATCTCTTCTCTCTATCTTAAAAATTTTGGTTCTTTGGGCATCTCGGTGGCTCAGTAGGTTGACTCAGTAGGTTTGAGTCATCTCGGTGGCTCAGGTCATGATCTCACAGCTCATGAGTTCAAGCCCCGCGTCGGGCTCTGTGCTGACAGCTCAGAGACTGGAGCCTTCTTCAGACTCTGTGTCTCACTCTCTCTGTGCCCCTAACCCACTCGCATTCTGTCTCTGTCTCTCTCAAAAATAAATAAACACTAAAAAAAATTTTTTTAAATTGGGGTTCTTGTAGATGGAAAGTAGAAGTTTGATGCTCACGGCTGCTTGGTTCAAAGGACATTGTCTGTCACAATTCCATTTGTATACATACATGATCAGATACACACACACACACGCACACACACATTTTGTGTATGTGTTTATATAAGCATAGAAATTTTTGAAAGAATGTGTGGCCAACTGATAACAGTTATATCTGAAGATGTAGGTTTAAAATGTTTTTGTTTGTACATTTCTGATTACTAAAATAAAAGGGAATCATAACATTAGAGCAGGAATCTTGGGAGTCTCTAGCCAATGGTGTTACATGTTAGGGAATTGTCCTTTATGATGAGTCAGTGGAGAGAAACAGATGAGAGATACCCACCCTCCAGAACTTTTTGGGGAGGTGGTAGGAAAAGTTACCAAGGGCTGCAAAGCCTTCTCTGAGCTCATTTCATCAAGATGGAAAAAGCTACTAGGAAAATTAATATGCTTGTGAATAACTGAGAGCTGCCTACAGTATAGTCTCCTGAAATGACATTTTCTCTCCTATGAATGATGAAAAGAGGAGGCAAGCAACCTCAGAGGTCATCTCATTTAATGCCCTGGACAGTGTGCCAATCTTTTCCGTGATTCTTACTTTTAAAATGTCTCAACAGTTGTGTAACAAGTGGAAAATATGGCTTTACTACCACGTAGGGGATGTGTGCTGTATGGTCAACTGGCTGGAAAACAGGCTGTCAAATCACCGCAGTGGTTTACTTTGCCACCTAGAGTACTGTCAGTGATGTTTGTGAGTGTGTACACGTGTGTATGTGTGTCTGTGTGTCTGTCTGTCTATGGAAGAGACTCAAGGAGTCTGAAAAAGAAAGAAACTGGTGATGTGAAGGAAGCTGGTTTTTGGAATCCATTTAGCAGCACTGGCTTGGGTTAAGTAATGATATATCTAACATTGACAGAAAAAAATAAATTTAGATTTTAACCTCAGTGTCTTCATCCTAGTTTTCTCTGTGCATCAAGAAGTTTTTAACTTCTCAGAAAATGGGAACAAGATATGTTCCAACATGGCTTTCTATATGCCCCATTCTCAGTTCCTGAAGGCAGCAGCACTTTTGCCAGTGGTATTATGTTTTCTAATATTACCCAGTGAGGTTTATGTCATCATTTATTGTTACCTCCTTGATCTTCCGTTCACCAACTATTTCCTCCACCCATTCAACACACACACTTCACGTAACTTTTCTTCCCTGGCTTTTAAGTTCCCAAAGCCTTGATACTGGGGAAAATGCATGTAAAGGTAGATTTTAAAGAACATCTGAGGACCAGAGCCACATTTCTTTATTCCTTAGACTTGCCAGAGCCCTCAGGATGAGGAGGAGAAAAATAAGGGGGGATGTATTAAGGATATATGCCCTGGCCGTTCCCAGAGTGACAGGAGCTTTGCACTAGCCTTCTTGGGTTAAACCCAGCATGAGTGAAAAAGAGAGGCTTCAGGTAAATGTGTTGCATTTGAGAGCAGAAGTCCTATGTCTCACTTCTGGAGCATATTTCTGGAGGGCAGCAAGTCCTCAAAGAGGGAGTCTTGTGTCTAGGCTGATAGGACTTGAGATAGACTCCTCGAGTTCCTCAATGTGTAGTGTGATTTAGAGGCAAAAGAAAAATCCCCCTGAGAGGGAGCCAGAACAATGCCTCAGATGAGGGTAACCTGTGCAGATTAATAGCAGGGGGGGCATGGGTATCTCTAAGGAGACTAGCCCGGGCAGCAGCTATTACCTCAGCAATGCCTTGGCCCTGCATAAGCCTCCCAGCAACTTAGACCACCTCTGTGAAAGGCAGGAGATGGGGGACTGAATTCCTGAACTGACTGAGACTGATTTTCTGCCACTTTATTAGAATTTGGGCTCAAAATAGAAATTGAATTACAAAAAAATTTAATTTACATGTCACCTCTAATCACCATGCCACGACCATGCAGAAAGCATGATTGTATCTCCTTCGATTATTACATAATGGGTTCAAATTGGGCCACATTTCTCTGAAGCAGAGGTTTTTGTTCCAAAAATTCTAAGTGTTAAGGGGACTTATTTAGAAAGTCTTTATTATTTCTTAGAACCACTCATTCAACACTCCACAAAGGTCCATGTGGGTAATTTGTTCAGAAGGAACATAAAGAGAACTGTATCTGAGCACCATGCAGAAATCCTCTCAGCCTACTATGGCACATACCTGGAAAAGGGAAACAAGTATGGAGAAAGAAAATGCAAGGATAAATAATTGTTTCCACACACAGCTCTTTCACACTGCAGGAAAATTTGCTTCCTTAAAGTGTTAGAGAATCCAATGAGAGTTTGTGTGCTGTGATGATAGGTATCTTGTGGTGAATTCAGAAGCAACCCAGAATTTCACTGTGGCCTGTGGAGTCCATTGTAGACATCCAATTAACTGGGAGCAGGATCACCACATCAGAGTTGGACAGAGAGCCCAGACAGATCACCCAGGCAACGATGTTCTTCTTTCTGAAGCACTCCTACTGTGTGCTAAAGCTGTAGCACAAACCAGAGGGGTGCCCAAGAGTGAAGAATGGCACTCCTTACCTGGAACCCACACCCCCTATCTCTTCCTCCCTTTCCTCCTTCTCCTTTTTCTTTTAATTATTCTTGTTTCAAATACCCAGTAACTCAGGTTGGGAACCCTTTAAATGTTCATGGTGGAAAATGTATCCTCTTCTACCCATCTTTCTCTGTAGCCTTTCCTTATCCCTTCTCCATAGGCACTACAACCTTGAGAAGCATGGCTTTTGTTGGCACAGCTGCTTTTTCTCTTTTATACTAAAGATGCCTTATTATAACTTATTTCCTGGCCCTTACTGCTCTGGGCACTTCCTTTCCTAACTCATTCTACTCTTGGTTTTTCTTTAAATTGTGTTTCTACTGCACAAAATCATGTTCTAAAAATATACCCAGGATGCATATTAATCAGGTATGGAAACATATGCAGACATGGAAATAATTGTCATAAAGGAAGAAGTTTATACTTGAAGATCCTTAGAAACAAGAGACAGCAGATACCTTGCAGGGCCACATGGGGAGGCACCCAGGTTGACTAGGAGACAGAGGGAGAGGGAAGGATATAGCCCAGAGCATTTATTGAAATTATGTGAGAAGTAATGGGCAAAGCAGGATAGGTATGCTGAGTCAGTTTGGAACTAGGCAGCTTGAATATTTTTGGCAGGCTCTGGATTATAGAGCTGGTCCCTAGGTGTCTGGTACCTGTCCCTGGGGTGATTTAGGGCCAAAAGATATTGGCTTGGTGTGTGAGAGTTGGGGATCTATATCTGGATTGGTTGGTTTTCCCATCAAAGGAATGCTCATGGGGGAATAATTTTCTATCTCTAGAAAGCCCAGGGAGGAGCAGTCTCTCCAGGATCAAGACTTTAAATGCCAAAGCATCAAGAATGCAGAAAATAAGAAAATACAATCAATACAAGTTGGGTTCAAAGTAATCATTGTTTCTTGTTCTACCATTATCATCCATCCATGCATTGCCTCTTTTACTTTATGTTTTTATCTCTCAAATAAAGAACAGTCATGAATTAACCACAGAACCTAAAACCTAGGATATTATCAACGACTCACACTGACTTATTAGCTTCTACCCTAATCTTGCAGGCCCAACAGTTCTTTCTGCAGTTTATTAATGGGCCTCAACACCTCATACGGAGAAGAATATCCTATTTTGGATGACTGCCAATGGCCACGTACCTGTCCTGTTCTCTCATCTGTCTCATCAGCTTGAATTTCAAGCTCTTTGAGTGTTTTCCAACCTGTAACTTAAACACTGGCAAGCAGAAGAGCATTTCACTTGGCTTCGGATGAAAAATTCATGAATGCGTGGAGATAAATGCTGGTTGAAAAAACATACATATTACTTTGTGTCTACATAAGCCAACACCTCTGATGATGACAGTATATTCTTCACAGCTCTTGAACAAAAACCTAAAACCAAGAATTTAGGAAAGAAAGGACCTTTCCACAAGGCTTTCCAAGTCAGGCTTGAGGCTATGGTAACAGCCGCAAGAGTCTTCTTACTGTCTAGATTTTCAGCAGCTCCACTATTCATTTTGAATGAGGGCCACCAGACGTTGTCAAACAGCAGCCAGCAGACATGAAGGGACAGGGCTTTTCATAGCCTTTTGAGAGTATTGATGATGATGTTTTTTGCATAGGGAGTTTGAGATGTTGTGTTTAGAGAAACTAGTGGGGCTGTTGTTGAAAAATCAGCGGAAATCAGATGTCTACAAGAAAGGACCTTGGAAAAGCCAGCGGTACACAGTCACAGGCAACAGGTATTCTGGGGAGTGAATGTGTTGGGATAATGCTTGGGGGACTTCAGACTGCCTTTCCAGTTCCTCACTGCTATCCTAGAAGTTCTTAGGTATTTCTCTTTCCAAGTGTTTAGAAACATGACAGAGTAAGAACTGCTGTGTATGCTGATGACCAGATCACTTCTGCCTCATTCAGCCTTTTTGTTTTCTGCCTTTTCTGTTGTTCTGTGCAAAAACATCCACATGGGTTCCTGAGCTATTGTTACAGAGAAATGTGTAAGACCAGGGTTTTAGGTCTTCATCAAAACATCCTTTTTTTTTTTTTTTCTGCTTCATATCCTGTGGGAACTTTGGAATTTGGCTTTGTTATGTCCTAGCCAGTACCTCATAATCAAAAGGTTTTCAGTAATTTCTTCAGGTCTCACGTTCAAACTAAACAGTGGGTCTGGTTGTATTTTGTGCAGATAAAGTATAAATCATTTTCTGTCAGATTTTAGACTTCCTGAATGGACTGTCCTGGGAAAAGAGTCGTTGGGTATTCAAAGCTTCCACAATTTAGGGATTTTGGCTGGATCCCAACATATTTAGGAGACCCCATTTGAAAATATTTACCCATCCAAATGAAATGAAAAGGTGCTTGTCCTCCAAATGGCCCCTGAAATAACTTTGGAAGTCCAACCCCTGCCACTGAACAGTGGCTATTACCCTTGGTCACTGGTAAGCAGGGCTTATAATTCTGGAATAATTTCTCTTTGAATTTATGTCTCTTCAACTTCAGTTCACACATCAGCCTTCTCGTCTCCTCTCCCATGTTAAATTGGTCCATAAAACTCCACACACTATAAAATGGGATCTGGGTGGAGGTGTGGCAAAGCATCCCTCAAGGTCAACATTATGATAGACTCCCTGTCCCACTCCCCCCCGCCAGCCCCACCCCAGAAGAAAGTGGAAACAAAAGGCATGTTGGTCTGCAGGCTTGACTTCTGGCAGCTCCTAGACAGCTGTTAAGTTCTTGTTTAGTTGGGGGAGCAGCAGCCTTTAGAAAGGGAGACCCCCTTTCCTTCTCCCCATGTCCCTTATCTGAGTAATGGTCTACACAGAAGATCAAGAAAACGCCACAGTCTCACTAGGTTCTAAGAGCTGACACCAAGGACTTCCTGTGGCCTGGCTCCAGCCACATGCGGAACAGCTCAGCCTGGAGCAGCCAGCCCTGATCGTGTCTGAAATATTTGGCTCCTGGCTAAGGCTGTGGGCTGGCTGTCTGGTTTGTTTGAACACAAACTAGCCTGGGAGTCTTTGTGTAGAATGCTTCTTGAAGCTTTTTCCGTGACATCTGCCAATTAAATGTATGAATTACTCTGTTTACTCCTCCGTGACGGGGCAGATATTTTATTCAGAAGCAAGGATTTCTTCTCATCCTTGCTTTTTCTTCTCACATTTGCTTAGCTCCTATTATGTGCCAGAAACTGGGCAGGATGCTTTTACATTTGTGATCTCACTTTATTCCTCATTACAGCCCTGATAAAATGCACTTAGGGTTCCCATTTTGTAGACAGGAAACTGAGATACAGAGATAAGAAGTGATTGGTCTAAGGCCACACAAATTTATAAGGGGGCAGAATTGGAACTAGGACCTAAATTTCCTCATTTTAAGCTTTTTACAATTCCTTTTAATCTTCTCCATTCCAATTTCTTTTTTTTTTTTTAATGTTTATTTATTTTTGAGACAGAGAGAGACAGAGCATGAATGGGGGAGGGTCAGAGAGAGAGGGAGACACAGAATCTGAAGCAGGCTCCAGGCTATGAGCTGTCAGCACAGAGCCCGATGCGGGGCTCGAACTCACGGACCGTGAGATCATGACCTGAGCCGAAGTCGGACGCTTGACCGACTGAGCCACCCAGGCGCCCCTCCATTCCAATTTCTTTATGGTTAACGCTTGGCTGTTTGGGTTGGTATTTTTGTCTTTATTCATTCATTCACTCTTTCAGCATGAGCATCTACCATTGAGCATCTTCTATGTACAAGGTACTAGGTCTGAAGGCTAAGCACAAGAATCTGCAAACGTTCTGTACAGAGCCAAATAATAAATATTTTAGGCTTTGAAAGCCATACAGTTTCTGTTGCAACTTCTCAGCTCTATCATTGTTGCATGAAAGTGGCCCTAGACAACAGATAGATGAATGGACTTGGTTGTCTTCCAATAAAACCTTATTTACAAAAATAGGCAGCAGGTCAGATTTGATACTCTAGCTGTAGTTTTTGATAGACTACCATGCAGTGCACAACCTGAACCCTTATACATGTTACCCCTAGTGAGGCACCACATAATTCTGTATGTGGACTCTGAATTCTGAGCCTGTAATGACAGTGAGGATCCCTGTGTTTGGACTATGCCCTGCTCTCTCAAAATAATCCTGAGAGACCCAGCTGAATAATCATCGCCTTCAATGGTGAGATGCCACCTCTGCCCAGCAGCATTTCTCGTGCACTCGTGGGAATGTTACTAGCGTTCATGAAACCCTTCTGTGACTTGGTGGGCAAAGTGTTAAATCAGAGACAGTGACAAGAAGGTTGGGCCTCAGAGAACGTGGAAGAATCTAGGCTTGGGCATGGTCATCCACACACCTGATTGCACTGCAAGACTACTATAACAACAACAGCTACCATGGGTTAATGTTTATATGCTGAAGGCATCCATCTGCACAATCTCACTTGATCCTTACAAGAATCCAGTTCACAAGTATTGCTATTTCCACTTGACAAATGAGGAAGCTTAGACTCAGAGAAGTTCAGTTATAAGGTCATACAGACAGTAAGTAGCAAACTCAGGTTTTGAGTGAAAGCCTGAGTGCTTCCAAAATCTCTTACCTCCAAAGTAGACTGCTTTTGATAGAAGACAGTAAAAGAAAGAACAAGCTGCTTTTATTGTCATTGTTATTGCTTCCATGGCATCATGGCAGCAAGATGAACCATGGGGACCACTTGACATGAAAGATGCATTTGTGGGGACAGCAACCACACAGTGTATTCCTATTAACTGTGGTCAGCTTCCTGAGGCACAAAAGGTCTACTTCCAGTGTGTGCCCACAGTGCCCTCTACTGCCCAGGAGGAATACCACACAGACTCTGTTTTTCATTGCCTTCAAGATGGAAGACCCTTATTACCATTTGTTGAAAATTGGAATTTGAGTCATGGTGTGAGATTTTATTAGGATTCTTTCCTTATTACTTCTGATAATTGTACACTGCATTGCTAGATTGGGGATCACAGGTGGGGAAGAGGAGAGAGAGCCCATAATCTTCCTTTGGTTGTCTCGTACCTGAACAAGAGTGCACATTTTTCCTTTTATAGGGTGGCCTATGGTCGATTGAATGGTGATGACATCTGGGCCAGGAAGAAGTCAAGGAGACTCCCAATGATTCCTGGTGGTATTTACAGCTCCAAGTCAGGTAAAGTTTATTTCATTACTGAAAAAAAAATGTTTTCATGGAAATAAGCAGACAATGCACTGACTTAATGGGTGCAAGGAAAGAGAACAATGTCAAGATAAAAGAATACAAACCAACTGATTGCTAAAGGAGCTAGAATGGGAGAATTAAAACACATAGAAATTAAATAAATAAAATATCACCCTTCATGGTACAGTGGTGCTGTGGCCTGGGGATGGAACTGGAAACTTTGTGTGGTAAGTTCTAGTGGGATGTGGGTTGGGCCAAAATATATTTGTCTCCAAGAAATACATTTTTCAAAATGCTAAGCTTTAATTTTTTTTTAAGTAAACAGCCAGGAAAATGCCAGGCTTGATCCTTTTTTGAATGGGGCCCTGGGTACGTCTTATGGAAGTCCTTGTGAGGGGAAAACCCTTGGTAGCTTGACCCAAGCTAACTGCTGGACTGTGGGTCCATTCAGTTCGGCCTTCACCCATCCACTTTGAATCTCTGCCCTCGCAGCATCCTGGGCTATGTCCAAACCTCCCTTTCCACCTCGCTGCCGGCACATGATGTGCTTCCTTTTTTCAAAGGAGCAGCCATATTGGAAGAAACACAGGGCCCCGAAAAACAATCCTGTTGGTCCAATAGTCAAATCTCTCAGCCCACAGAGATGTTTCTCTGCCTACCACATTTTCCTTGGCTCTTCCGGGCTCCATCCCTCTAAGCAAACATTCCCTCTGCATTTAGACTCCTTCTAACACTGAGAATAATGTAATGGAAAGAAGCATTCAAGACCTGGGTTTTAGTGGTTTTGCTATTAACTTCCTCAACATTTAATATCCCTGACTTTCAGCTTTCTCATCTTTATTCAGTATTACCCATCATATGGTGCCAATGGAGAATTGAATGGGATAATGTACAAGAAAGCATGTTAATAAGTGTAATAGTCAAATATTTATTAAGTGCTTGGCATTGAGAAATATGAGGCTAAGACACAGATTTTGACCTTGAAGAGTTTATAATTTAGTGAAAGAGGTAAATAGAGAAATGGGTAACGTCGTGTGAAGATTGGGTTGCGTTGGTTTGTTTTGCTTTTTTTCTAGTTGGCCATAGCAAACCAACCCATAACCTATTCCAAATCTATACCCACTGCCACTAATTCCCCTTCCTTCTTTGGGACTCAGATTTCCAATTTGCCAAATGAATGAGTGACTAGATAATTTGTTGGACATTTCTGAAGGTGAGAGGAGGTGCTATTAATAACTCTGCCAACTATGCCAGAGCAACTGGTTATAAATGGAAACAATCCCAGGCTATCTGAGATTATGGTTGTTCCACAAATGGGTGGGGGAAGGCATTGAGTGAGATCCAAGGCTTATTCAATTTCTTACAATTTATGGGCCTTACACTTATTATCGCAAGTCTTTCTTCTAGTCCCAGTTCCTACATTTCATCTTTGGCTGCCCTTGTGAGCATGGTTACTGGTCAGTAATATAGAGAATGAGCTGTATACTGATGATCCCTGAAAATCCTGGTTGCTGCCCTCATTGGTCAAATCCTTTGTTGGTCAAACTGTGCCATATTCTTTGTGGCCACATCATCTGTTGGAGTTTAGCCCCGTAGGCCTCAGAAACTAAGTGAAAGTAAACTTAAACACAAGCAGCAGAGGTCCTGCTACTATGGACCACTGAGCTCCTGAATTGTCTCTTCCCACATCTCAGATGCTTTTTATATTACCCTCCTCTCCCAGTGCAGTGAGCCCTGTGCTCACATGGATGGTGAATTTCCAGACAACACATAGGTTTAATAATATCTCCCCACCCACTGTGAGCTTCGGCCAGCTTAAGATCAACACGAGGAAAGGATTCATGAGCTGATTTTGTGTATCTCTCTCCCTCCATCCTTCTTCCGCCTTCCTCCTTCCTCATTCCTCCTTACAATTTGATCTCCTTTCTACTTCCTCTATTGACAAATTTTGGGGCTTGGGATGGTCTTAAAATAAAATTTTCTTGATTTTTCTTTTACTACGCCATCCAACAAAAGTACCCCAACCACAATGCTGGGGAAACTGAGGCACAAATGAACCACAGAGGAGTTCTTGATAACCTTTTATACACAAGCACATATAATTTGTGTTAAATGATTTGAGATTAGTGATGGAGTCCCTTATATATTCAGGCTGTATGTTGCATGTCTTCCCAGAATTACACATTTTATATATTTTTAAAAATTTTTTTAGAGAATTGCTTTTATTTATTTATTTTTTTGGCAGCATATTTTTTTATTAAATATAATTTATTGTCAAATTGGTTTCCATACAACACCCAGTGCTCATCCCAACAGGTGCCCTCCTCAATGCCCATCACCCACTTTCCCCTCTCCCCCACCCCCCCATCAACCCTCAGTTTGTTCTCAGTATTTAAGATTCTCTTATGGTTTGCTTCCCTCTCTCTCTGTAACTTTTTTCCCCCTTCCACTCCCCCATGGTCTTCTGTTAAGTTTCTCAGGATCCACATAAGAGTGAAAACATATGGTATCTGTCTTTCTCTGCCTGACTTATTTCACTTAGCATAATACCCTCCAGTTCCATCCACGTTGCTACAAATGGCCAGATTTCATTCTTTCTCATTGCCGAGTAGTATTCCATCATGTATATAAACCACATGTTCTTTATCCATTCGTCAGTTGATGGACATTTAGGCTCTTACCATAATTTGGCTATTGTTGAAAGTGCTGCTATAAACATTGGGGTACAAGTGCCCCTATGCATCAGCACTCCTGTATTCCTTGGGTAAACTCCTAGCAGTGCTATTGCTGGGTCATAGGGTAGATCTATTTTTAATTCTTTGAGGAACCTCCACACTGTTTTCCAGAGCGGCTGCACCAGTTTGCATTCCCACCAACAGTGCAAGAGGGTTCCCGTTTCTCCACATCCTCGCCAGCATTGATAGTCTCCTGATGTGTTCATTTTAGCCACTCTGGCATGAGGTGGTATCTCAGTGTTGTTTTGATTTGTATTTTCCTGATGAGGAGTGACGTTGAGCATCTTTTCATGTGCCTGTGGGCCATCTGGATGTCTTCTTTAGAGATGTGTCTATTCATGTTTTCTGCCCATTTCTTCACTGGATTATTTGTTTTTCAGGTGTGGGTTTGGTGAGTTCTTTATGGATTTTGGATACTAGCCCTTTATCTGATACATTATTTGCAAATATCTTCCTATTCCGTCGGTTGCCTTTTAGTTTTGTCTATTGTTTCCTTTGCAGTGCAGAAGCTTTTTATCTTCATGAGGTCTCAATAGTTCATTTTTGCTTTTAATTCCCTTGCCTTTGGAGACGTGTCAAGTAAGAAATTGCTGCGGCTGAGGTCAAAGATGTTTTTCCCTGCTTTCTCCTCTAGGGTTTTGATGGCTTCCTGTCTTACATTCAGGTCCTTGATGTATTTTGAGTTTATTTTTGTGAATGGTGTGGTTTCATTCTTCTGCACGTTGCTGTCTAGTTCTCCCCGCACCATTTGTTAAAGAGGCTGTTTTTTTTTCCCCATTGGATATTCTTTCCTGCTTTGTCAAAGACTAGTTGGACATACATTAGTGGGTCCAATTCTGGAGTCTCTATTCTATTCCATTGGTCTATCTGTCTGTTTTTGTGCCGATACCATACTGTCTTGATGATTACAGCTTTTTTAGTAGAAGCTAAAGTCTGGGATTGTGATGCCTCCTGCTTTGGTTTTCTTCTTTGGCTATTCAGGGTCTTTTGTGGTTCCATACAAATTTTAGGATTGCTTGTTCTAGCTTCGAGAAGAATGCTGGTGCAATTTTGATTGGGATTGCATTGAATGTGTAGATTGCTTTAGGTATTATTGACATTTTAACAGTATTTATTCTTCCAATCCATGAGCATGGAATGTTTTTCCATTTCTTTCTATCTTCTTCAATTTCCTTCATAAGTTTTCTATAGTTTTCAGCATACAGATCTTGTACATCTTTGGTTAGATTTATTCCTAGGTATTTTATGATTCTTGATGCAGTTAGAATCACACATTTTAACATAATCTTGAAACCAGGGTGATGTGGCTGGGCTAACTATGCCTCTTCTCAAACATATAGCTATGATCCACATGAGTATCTTATCGTAGACAGTTGTAGGCTCTTGGGATTTGCATGGCCCTGGAGTTTTCTTTTCCATTATCCTTTCTAGTTTCATTACCCTTATGGAAAGCACTGAGGATTGCAGGAAACAAATTCTGGAGGAGAAATCTTATCATCCCAGCAGACATCATAGGGTCTGGTCCCAACTATTTTCATCTACATCATAAAACAACCCATTTTGGTGGCTTAGTTCTGGGATAAAAATTTGTGCATAAGGAACCAGTTCAGGTGTTCAGAGAGGTGACTGCAGGTGAAAGATTAAGGGAGAATACGTTGATACAGCTACCAAATCCTTCCTGAACCAGAAGGAACTTACTGAAGACCCACTGAGAGGACGGGTATGAGCCCAGACACAATGGAATACAGGTTTTTTTCCCTTCTCATTCTGCACAGCTGGTGTATGCTGTGCACCCTCTACTGGGTGCTAGAACAGTCTGACTAAACCCCCATCTCATCTGGCTACCTGCAGGCATGAGTAGGTAGCCCTGGAAATCACAAATCCTGGTTCAAATGGGGTTGCCACTGTCATCATCTTCCACCCAACTACTTTATCAGGGAGCTGGGATGATTAATAGTTGGTGATAGTGCAGGGAGCAAACTGGAAGTGGAAATCGGTATGATTTGGCCTGCTGGGGACAAGGGGCTGGGCCTTCTGGGCTAATTCTTGCTATTTTCTTCTGGAGTAAGTTTTACTCTTATCCACACTTCATATTCTGTATATCTCTCTGTTGGTTCTCCACGAGACTGGTTGTCTTTATTTAGTAAGTAGGACTTAACGATTCTTAATCCAAGGGCCTCATCTTCCATATGGCATGTTGGGAAGGAGAGCTTGCACATTATCTCAAATTCTTTTTCCTTTATATTTTAAAATGTTATCTTGAAGATCAAAAGTGAAAGCTCTCCTCTCATGTTGAGCCCAGCTGTCCTGTGGGGTCAAAGACAACCCTGCTCAGCTGTGCACAGCAATTTGCCACTTCCTGGTCCCCACCCTACTTTGCCCTTCAAGTACAGACATGATACTGTTGAGTCCCTCCAACTAGGAAAGATGATTTGAGGTTTTCAGCATAATTTAGCAAGTGTTAAGTGAGCATCTATTCTGCCCCACGTTCTGTTTTTATGTTTAAAGGTAGTTTTAAGTTCAAGAAAGGGTGGCTGGGCTAACAAGATGAAAAAACTACATTTTTCAAGAATCTACATGATATTTTATTGAGAGACGTTTAAATACATGATGTGTAAATAATTAGAAAAGAGCATGTAAATAACATGTAACAAGGCAAATTGAAATAAGAGGCATACGGAAGCATTAGCAGCTCCTAGAGGAAGGAGCTGTTAATTCTGCCGAGGGTATCAGAGAGGACTAGTCAGGTATGTTAAAACTCTGATAGTTTAAACTGAGCTTTGAATATTAATCCTAACATGCATTCCACTGCCATTTACCGAATGCCTGGTTTAGGTGACAGACAGTGCAAGACAGTGCAGATTATGACAACTCTTGTCACTAGGAAACTCATGACCTACCCATACCCACTGAGCCAGATAAATGTACTATCATAAAATTAAAAAAAATATTTTTAGACTGTTAATTATAATCATAGCCCCTGCTTTTTTTTTAAAGCATTACCAAGTCCTAGGTTTATTCATTAACCATCCATTAATTAATTTTCAACTCATTATCTAATTACAATGCACAATCACCCCTTATATTGTGTCTAATATAAGTTTACACAAGAGGAAACTTGTTCAGAGGTACCTTGATAGTGAGATGAAGAACTAAAATTTGAATTCTTGAATCCATGTCTGTTGGATTCCAAAGTCCATGCTCTTAAATATTAAAAAAAAATTTTTTTAACGTTTATTCATTTTTGAGAGACAGAGAGCTGTCAGCATAGATTGACACAGGGCTCGAACTCATGGACCACAAGATTATGACCTGAGCTAAAGTCACATGCTTAACCAATTGAGTCACCCAGGTGCCCGATGCTCTTAAATATTAAGCAAGAATTGGGTGGAGGGAACAATGCAAAGTAAGGGACAAAAATAGGAAAGAAAAGGAGAGTAAAATTATGTTACAGGGTCAGGATGGGGCACTTCTTTTGTGGTTGGAACTTAGACCATCCTGAGGGATTTTATGCAAGGCTGGACAGGTAGGATGGGGGTTGTTGTTTGAAACCCTTGGATATCGTACTAAGGAGTTGAATTTTTATTCTATAAATCATGGTAACCCACAGTAAGGATTTTAGATTTTAGTAGGGATTTTAGACAACTTACATTCATGAGAGTATCTCTAAATAAATAATGAGGATGGTGATAGGTTCCCTGAATCCTCTATACATTTTTCTGAAGTATGTGGTGAGGGTTAGGACTCTGGGCTGTGGATTTGAAATTGAAATTATTTTCTTTTCTGAATACATATAAATGGTCTGCCTGGAATTGGTCTTTGCTCTTAGTAGCTATGAATCCAGAT
Organism: Panthera uncia; assembly: GCF_023721935.1. Classification (NCBI taxonomy): domain Eukaryota; kingdom Metazoa; phylum Chordata; class Mammalia; order Carnivora; family Felidae; genus Panthera; species Panthera uncia. The sequence continues at coordinate 29,392,189 of NC_064814.1, forward strand.
GTGCAAAACACAAGTAACATCTTTATTTTTCTAGAATGCTACCTAATCCTTATATGACAGAAAAATTTAGTCTTAATGAGTTTTTTTTTTTTTCAACGTTTTTTATTTATTTTTGGGACAGAGAGAGACAGAGCATGAACGGGGGAGGGGCAGAGAGAGAGGGAGACACAGAATTGGAAACAGTCTCCAGGCTCCGAGCCATCAGCCCAGAGCCTGACGTGGGGCTCGAACACACGGACCGCGAGATCGTGACCTGGCTGAAGTCGGACGCTTAACCGACTGCGCCACCCAGGCGCCCCAAGTCTTAATGAGTTTTTACAGACATTTTTAGATTCAAACTCATTCAAATCAGAATTTACTTCCTCTTTCTGTGTGGATTGGCCAAAGTTTGGAGAGACTTTCAAAACATAAAAGGATGAGAGGTGGGAGGTGGAAAGGGTGGTACCTGATCCCTGGTCATTGGTATCTGTCCAGCCCTGCAATATTCTCCAGTCATTGGTCAAAAACTGTACCATTTTCAGTCCATCTGGCTCCTTATAGCTCTTCTGTGGCCTTTTGCTCCTCTGCCAGGAGAGTTTTCAAGTGTTTTCCCATACTATTCTGGGGCCATACAAGACTTGGGGGTCTAGCTTAGGTATTCCTAGACCTTGATGATTTTCTCAATCCCTCATCAGGAAGCAAACACAATTCCCTTCTCTTACTGACCCCTCCCAGGACTTGGACTCCATCCAAAGGGATGAGCACAGCACAGAGCCTTCCAGACCTGGCTCCAGCTCTCCCTTCTCCTCCTACTGAGCTCAGAAGATCTAAACTACTGTAGGGGGTAGAAGTGTTTTGCAGGTAAACTAGTTCTGCCTAACGGCATATTCTTCCAAGTCTGTTTGTCCTGGTATAACCTGGACCAAGGCTTTTGGGCTTAGAAGCCATGAATTTGATGAATGATGTCCACTTCCCTGAATAAAAGAGACCCACATGGTAAAGAGAGAGTACACATAAAAACACATGGGTTAGCATTTTACAATATTGTCCCCATGCTATTAGAATCTTGATACGAATTTTAGCACCTTGGAGACACCAATTTGAGTTTACTTTTTATCCAAAAAGAAATTTGGCCTCCATAGCCAGGCATTTTTCAAGATGGCAAATTCACAAATTCCACTTTCTTATTTTTTTTGATTCCCCAACAAGGGTCTCATCTATGATCAAAGCCTTTTTTTTTTTTTCCCTAACAGCAACTGGCATATCCTTGAAGGTATAATTAGCTACCATAGTAACTATAAATTATAATCTTCCTTTGACTTTCCAGACAACCTAAATAAGATGCCATCACTTTCCCCCTACAATTAATACTCCCTGAAGAAATATCTGAGTGTCATGATCTATTGCTAAATTTGGAGCATAGAGACAAAAATTTGGTCATTTCCACCAGAAGTTACAGTGGTAGCAAATTCACTGAATTCAGCAAAATACATGGACATACAACTTGGACTAAGATTGACTAAGAGCTTGTGAAACTGAAAGCTAAGCATCGGTTGAAAAAGTCTTCTTTATACTTTATTGCCAAAGATGTAGAGAATAGAAGGGAGTATTATTATTATTATTATTATTATTATAATTATTATTACTGTTGTTAATCACTCATTTAACTGCTATAGTGAATTATGGGCTTAAAGTTTTTTTCCGTAACACTCATTAGAGCATTTACTGCCAACTTGCAGTGGAGTGTTGTAAAGATTAAGCTATAATCCTGTCCTTCTGGTTATGAGGGGCAGGGGAATTAACTCACATCTGCATATCTGCAAGTGTTTTCCAGGCACTGTGGTAAACACACTACAATATTCTTCTCATTCCATCATGATAATAACCTTAGAAGTAGATCCTATCATTCCCAATTTATAGATGCAGAAAGCCAACTTCTAAAAGATGAAAATAATTGACCCCATTAGTTCAACTCTGGTCTGTATCTGACTAAAGGAGGACACAGTTTTCCTCCCTTTTCTTTTTTTTTTTTTTAAATTTATTTTTTCCTTTCCTTTCCTTTCCTTTCCTTTTTTTTTGTATTTTATTTTTTTAATGTTCATTTATTTTTGAGAGGGAGAGAGAGAGACAGAGACAGAGCACGAGGGGCAGAGAGAGAGGGAGACAAAGAATCTGAAGCAGGCCCCAGGCTCTGAACTGTCAGCACAGAGCCCAGTGTGGGGCTCAAACCTACAGATCATGACCTGAGCTGAGCCAAAATCAGACAGACACTTAACCAATTAAGCCACCCAGGTGCCCCAAGTCAGACGCTTAACCGACTGAGCTACCCAGGCAGCCCCCCTCCTTTTCTTTTCCTAAGCCAAACTCTGTACAACAAATGATACCATCTGTATTCATTAAGGAATGGCTCCATCCTGGGGATTGGTGATTCTTCCCTCTGAGAATATTCACTCCCAGGACCCAGCTTAGCTCTCAGGGAAAAGGGAGATCATGTCTGTCCCCTGTTCCCATTTGTTTTCCCCACCTCTATCTCCGTGATCTTTTATTTTTAAGAGAAGTGAAGGAAATGAAAAAAATTTGAGCACACACTATTCCCAAATGCTTACAACAATTTTACAAGGTATATATTACTATTCTTCTCTTTATAGCTTAAAGATCTAGAGCTCAGAGAGGTTAAGATACATATTTAATACAAATATATATAACATATATATATATAAATTATATATATTTAATACTAAATATTAGTATACTAAATTTATATTTCCTTTTAGATTAAATTTAGTATTTAGTTTTAGTCTAAAAATAATGGAAGAAACATATACAAAGTCACACTGTTAAAATGTAGAGCTGGGAATCAAAGCCAAACTTGTCTCCCTTCAGAAAACCTCTTCTCTTTATACTATTTGTTTATTCAACAAATATTTACTGTGGGCGTGACTATGTGCTAGAGCTGGGTCTAAATTAGTAAAAATATAGACATGGTCTTGCTCTCACAGAACTTACCATCTAATAGAGAAGACAGATAATAAATAACAAGTAAATAACTATTATGTACCACTATAAGAAAGAATAACTGGGGAGTCTCCATAGATATTAAATATGTTTAATATAATATATGATCTATTATATGTATTTATATTAACTCAAAGGAGAAATAGGGGAAGTGGGTGGTCTGAGACGTTCTCTCTAAGGAAAAGGCAATTAAACTGAGGACTGGGGTGTGGAGGAACCAGTCAGGGACAGAAGTTGGGGAAGGTGTTCAGGGCAGAGAAAAGACTGTGAGAAGCCCTAAGGACAGCAAATAACTTGTTGTTTTTAGGGGACAGAAATAACTTTTGTTCAGCTGGAGAGGATATTCTTTAGGGAATAAGGTCATAAAATAAGTTGTAGATATAGGCAGGGATAGATCATACAGGGAAATGAAGTCATGTTAATGAATTTGGATTTCATTCTAGATTCAGCCAGGGAAGTGGCAGGATATGTATAGAAATAGGTTTCTCTGGCTGCTCTGTGATGACAGAATTTGAAGGAAAATTAAAGTGATCATGGCTTATTTAGGGAAATCATCATGGTGATTTGTGCTAGCTAGGGATAGTGAGTGTGTGTGTGAGATGGGAATATATAATGTGTATACACACACTATGTGATATATAGGCTTGCAATATTTATAATAAATAGTATAGTAAATACAGAGTAAATAGGTATGAAGGAGGAAGAGCCAGGACTTGGTGTGGCCTAGAGTCAAGGGAGAAATCAGGCCAATTTGCAGGTTTCTGGTATGAGCAATGGGTAGATGGTAGTGCCATTACTGAGACGATGAAGACTGGGGAGACAAACATATTTGGGGAGAAAATCAAGCTTTTGCTTTTGGACATGTGAGATTTGAGCTATCATGTAGGTTGTTGGTTGTGTGAATTTGAAGCCCAGAAGAAAAACATTTGATGGGAGGTATAAACTCCTGAGTCATCAGCTTATAGATGTCGTTTAAAACAATAGGAATGAATAAGTTTACTTACAGGGAATTTCGAAAGGTAGAGAAGATAGCCTAAAACTTAGCCATGAGGTATTTATGTATTTAAAGTTAGATTAGAAGAGGAGGATGTTTCAGAGGAGACAGACAACGGAAGTCCAATAAGGAAGGAACCAAAGTACAAGATTATTAAATGCTACTGAGGGATCTGGAACTCTCTGCAATGATGGAAATGGTCTACATCTGCCCTGTCCAGTATGGATCTGATTTTCATGTTGAAACACTGTTTCATAACAATGAAGGTCTAAACAGAGAACAATTAAAGATTGGCCCCTGAATTTGGTGACAGAAGGTTATTGCTGACACTGACCAGGGAGGTGGTAAAATGGAGGTGGAAGCCAGTCTAGTGCCAGTAGAGAAAGCAAAGACATGAAAGTAGAAGTTTTTTGGATGATATTTGGAATATTGCCTCTGAAAAGGAGAAGAGAAATTGGGTAAGACTGATAGGAATATGAGAGTTCAAGAGAAGGGTGCTTTATCTGGGTCCAGGGGAATGGAAGATGGCATTTAATTATTTATTTATCAGATATTTGTTGAGCACCATGACTTTTCAGTGCCATTTCAACCCTGGAGATGGAGTAGAGAACTGGACAAGCAAGATCTGTACTCTTCCAGGATTTACAGCCTATTGGGTGAAGGGGAGACAATAAACAGCAAATAATAAATTAATTAACTAAAGGATAACTATACAGAGTGAGAAGTACTGTGCAGGAAACAAAACAAATTAATAGGATAGTGACTGCAAAGGCAGTGAGAGCTATTTAAATAGGAGGGTCGTGCAGGGCCTTTCCAAGGAAGTTAAATGAGCCAAGACCAGCTAGCCTTGGGAAATGTATCACAGTGAGTCTGAATGCTGCTGGATGACCCAACAGAGAGGTAAAAATTGATAATGTAGGAGAGAGGAGGATGAGCAAAGGCACAAAATTGAGGAGGGAAGGGAAGATGAGGAGGATTCACCTTAGATAGGAAGAAGGATTCCTCTTCAGAGGTGAGCTCTATGGCTTGAGTGATATGAAGAGATTGAACAATTACTGTTAGTGAGGAAAATGAGTAGGCAGGCTAAAAGCACAGAAAGTGATGATCAAATGTAGGATGCTTGCAGTCATGACTGGGAGGTGGTATAGTCTTGGTAATGACAAGCCCAGAGCATGATATCCGAGAGGGAAGTTGAGGACTAATGTTTTGGTATTGGGGTAGTGGTCTTCAGAGCCACGGGGTGAGAAACAGAGAAGTTGGGGTATTAGATCGATTGCCCACATGGGTGTTGAAATCAGCAAGAATGATGACTAAAATTGGATGAAAAGGAGGAACATGAGCCAGAGCTAATTTGTTATAATATATGAGAAATGACCAGATAAATAGTAGCAACAAGGAGAGTGTATCTTCAGTGAGTAAACCTGAAATAAACAGAGGGTTTTGCAAGACAGAACAGAAGTAACGGTTTAAAAGTGGGAATGGGGAGCAGGGAGGATACCGACCTTACCTTTCTCTCCTAAAATATGTAAGAATTGAAAACGAAAAGTCTCTGCTTGAGAGGACTTTAGGAAGATTCTGCTGGTTCTTTAGTTAATAGCCATCTGCCCATCTTTTCCCAGTTGCCTAAAAATCCCAATCATGTATCAAGTACCAGAGGATTAATAATGCTTGATCTAAAATGACAAAATCAGTATCGTTCTCCTTTGCCAATACTTCCTTGTGTGACCTTCTTTGTAGCAAGGGTGGCTATGATATGGTTATGGCCAAAGGACATTCATTCAGCAAAATGTATTTTTTGAGCACCTGCTCACATATCAGCATGGTTCTAGGTGCTGAAGATACAGCTGTGAACAAAATTCAGAAAAGCTTTTATGGAGCTTACATTCTAATGAGGGGAGGCAGACAAGAGACAAATAAATATATATTTCAAATGGTATTAAGTACTTTAAATATAGACAGGGAGGAGAACAGAGTATATCAGAGAGTTGCTATATTAGAAAGGTTGTAAGGTCAGATGCAAATAGATATCTGCTGGGAGGTTTCTGGAGACGTTTTTGCTGTCCTATCAAAGGGATGATTGTGAGAAGTGAATTCATTGTCATCCCTCCCGTCTCCTTATTTTTGTTCTGGATATGGATACGATACCTAAGGATATAGCAGCCATTGCGTGACTATGGGACAATAAACATGTGGTCACAATGTCAGTATGCTAAGGTTTGCAGAATGAAAAGATAAAAACAATCTGCAAACGCTGAGATTTTCCCCAAACTTAAAGACAACTTTCTGTAGACTTCTTACTATGTGATATGAGATCATTAAATGCCTTTACTGTGTAAACCACTGAGTCATTCTCCTATTTGCGGCAGAAGGTATTCTATTAAAGAGCTACATCAAAAGCAGTGTCGTCTGGAGAGAACCAAGTTTCAGCTAAGACAAAGGGCTGAGGAAATGCTTAATGGATAACAGATCAGGAGCTTGAGGAAACATGGCCCAGGGTTTTAGAAGGATGGGAAGGTGAGCACTCATTTAGTGTGTATTGCTGTGTAACAGAGGACTCCCAAATGTAATGACTTAAACATTAAACATTTATTATCTCCCAATGTCTGTGGTCCAGGAATTCAGGAGTGGCTTTCCTGGGTGGTTCTAGCTCAGGGCTTATCATGTGCTTCTTGTCAAGATGTTAGCTGACAATTGAAGCCTTTTGAAGTCTTGACTGGAGCTGGAGCATCCGTTTCCAAGATGACTCAGTCACTTGGCTCTTGATAGAAGACCTCAGTCTTCACCATGTGTACCTCTCCATAGAATTGCTTGCATATCCTCTCATGACAGCTGGCTTCCTCCTGAAGCAAGCAATCCAAAAGAACAAGATGAAAGCTTTAATGTCAATTGATTAATTGATTGATAGACTGAGAGCAAGCTGGAGAGGGGCAGAGGAAGAAGGAGAAGGAGAATCTCAAGCAGACTCTGTGCCCAGCACTGAGCCTGATGTGGGGCTCTATCTCACAACCATGAGATCATGACCTGAGCTGAAATCAAGAGTCACTAGCTTAACCGACTTTGGAAGTCACACTCCATCACTTTAGCAACATCCTATTGGCTATTCAACATAGGAGGGGACTACAAAAAGGCATGAATCACCGGGAGGTCATCATGGGGATTGTCCATCAGATTCAAATCATGAGATTTACAGAGAGATTTACATGAGATTTACAGAGCAAATGAGGATGAAAATTTGGATGATTATGAGAAATAGGGGAGACTTAGACTTCTGATGATGAATGAGGCAAATTAGGATGTGAGGCACAATGGGATTGGTTCTGGTAATCTCTTAGAGGAGACTGGCAATGAGTTCTAGTGCCGTTTTCTTGACTATGCCATTGGAAAAAGTCTTTGAGGCAAGTGTGCCTCCTGGAGGCTCCTGGCAATGAGGTCTCACTGACTAGTGTGTGCTTCCCAGGATGTCACTGGGCAGTACGGCTGAGTGAAAAGTATGAAGGTGCAAAAATAGAGGAAGAGCCGCTTGACAGTTCAGTTGCATTATAATTCCAGCTGCACCAGCCTCTCTGAAACTGGAGGTCCATTATTGACTGTGCTGCTTCCCAGCAAATACCCCACCCCACCTCCCTCCCATTCCATTCTGAAAACCCATTTTTAAACTCTTCCTTCTTTCTTGGCACAACCAGTGTGTTATTCTTCACCACAAAGCCTCTCTCTACTCGGTAATTTAAAGCAGTTTGTGTCAGAGTGACATTAATTATGTCAGGACCTATTGAAGCCCCTTATTAAAGACATTTTGTTGCTGTTGTTGTTAAGAATGAAATGCAAAGAAACCACTCTTTTTTTTTTTACAGTGGACGTCAGAGCCCACTGGATTGAGGAATTCAGTAAATAAAGGCAGTTAGGGGGGATTAAGGACAAGTCAACTTTTCAAAAGGATAAAGTATATAGTTTCCAAAACACCCATTTCTGGGTATAGGCTGAAGACCAATATCTTTTGCTTGTAACTTGTTTTAGCAAAATTCCAGCATTTAATTATTAGTTTGGTGAATGACCACACCAGACCATTTAGTGTAACATGACAGGCCCTGAAGGGAGTAGTCAGTAATTTGAAACACTAACCATGTGTTTTGTCTAAAAAATTAATACCTGTAGCATGATTAGAGTGGCATAGTTCCACCAATCAAAATGTAGGAAAAAATCCATGGTATTAATAAAGGCAACTACTGTACTGACTTATGGCAAACATAATAGATGCTGTTTATTAACTATTTACTATGTGCCATTGCTATAGATGTATTATCTCATTTTATCTTATTGATCACTTCATGAGCTAGATAACAGCAAAAGAGGCTAATATTTACTGAACACACACTATGTTTCATAATCTTTTACATGTTTTGTTTATCTCAGTCCTCATAATATAATATTATTTTATACTTGTGTTAAAAATGAAAAACTGAAGATTGGAAAATGTAGCTAATATTGACAGTAAATGATAGAGGCAAGATTTGAACTGATGCTTGTCTAATTCTGGTGTTCATATGCTTAACAACGACACTACCTCAAAAAGATAGTACAACTTAACTCATTCTGACTGAACTTGAGGAAACGGATTAGGGACTGATTACAGGTAAAGTCTTAATTCGACACATTTGAAAAAAAAAAAAAAACTTGTTCCACTCTATCATGTTTAATTAAAAATAGCACCTCCTGTTGTGCTAGTCAGTAGAGATACTCGAGGACTGATTTTAATAATTAGCCAAATGGATTTGTATTTGTACAGATAGATTTCAAGAGCTTGCACAGGACTTGTTTGAAATATAGCAATGGCTACTATTATTACAGACATTGTAATAAATACTGACTACAACCCTGGAATATGGACACTAAGGTATTAGACGTAGCTAGGTATACAACAACTCAGCACTACCTTCCTAATTTTTAACAATTTTAATTGAACTATCCACCCTTCTCCTGTGGGCTTATGCTGCAGGCGAAGTGAGCCCAAGCCTGAGGGGTGAATCATGATGAAACCAAACCAGTTACGTGATGCAGCACCCCTTGCCAGGGATGGCTTGGGCATGGGCATATAGCACGATTCTAGCCAACGAGTCCCAAAGAACAGGCTGCACAGAGATTTCTGGAAAGATTTTCTACGTTAGCTTAGTGACCTATAGGAAGAAGATACCCTGTTTCTCTACCAGTCATTACCATGTCTGTGTGTGATGCCTAGAATTACTTCAGCAATATTTTGACAAGAGGGAATTTGGACAAGTACCAAGGGTGGCAGGCAGAAAATAGAAGAAAAACATCTGGAGTTATGATGATGTCAAGTTGCTGACTCACTGTTTCCAGAACTTCTCGCTATGGGAGATAATACATTTTCTGTGCCAAGTCAGGTAAATCAGGGTTTTTCTTGCAATCTACAGCTCGACTTCCAAATTGATAGTTTTATCATCCCTATTGTTCTGAGGGGGAAAGAAAAGTGAAGCTCCAGAAAACTGAGGACTTGGTTAAGTTCATATCCAATTATCCCTACGTCTGCATGATCCCTGAGCCTGTCCTTCACCATAACACACCAGCTCTCACTCTTCCTTCTATAGACTCCATTTGTGTTGCAAAACCCCTTTCTCCCTGGGAGAGTTGAGGGAAATTGAAATGTATCTTTTCCTGCATGCCAAACATCTCCACTGCATATGCAAATGGGGACACAGTGATGAGTAAGCAGTCTCCCCACATCTCCCGTGACACTTTGACAGCACATGTACACAAAGAGCTTCCAATTCTTCTTCAGTACCAGAGATTAAAATACTTTGATGGCTTGCTGTTGCTGATAAGATAAACTCAAGACTCCTTAGCCATGTCTACAAAGACCTATCAATCTGGCCTTTTCTTTCCTCTCCAGCTTCCTTTGCTACTCAAACAGGCTCATGATGGAGGACTCCAGACAAGTCCTTTGTCACTTCCTCTGAGTACATCCTCCTTCCAGCCTCAGAGCATCTGCAAATTCTGTTCCATCCGCTTTGGCTATTCTTACTCCTTCTCTTCACTGGGATATTTCCTTTTCATTCTCTAGGTCATGGCTTGGCATCACTTCCTACCCTCTTTAAAGTCTTCTAATTCTCTCTTTTTTAAAAATTTTAAATATTTATTTATTTTTGAGAGACAGAGCAAGGCCGAGCATGAGCAGGAGCAAAGAGAGAGAGAGGACACAGAATCCGAAGCAGGCTCCAGGCTCTGAGCTGTCAGCACAGAGCCCAACACAGGGCTCGAACTCACAGACCGCAAGATCATGACCTGAGCTGAAGTTGAACGCTTAACTGACAAAGCCACCCAGACACACCTAAAGTCTTCTAGTTCCCTTTTAAAGCATTTGTCACGTGGCATCTACTTATATCTCCATAGTCATTTATTTACTGCCACTCTTCCCCACTAAATTGCTAGCTCTAGAATGGCAGGGGCTCTGTCCATCTTGTTTACCACTATTGCTCTGACTCCTAGCCTGGAGGACTGAATTTAAGACAGGCTCCATAAATGTTTGTTGAATGAGTGAATGGGTGATGAGTGAAGATAATTCTCCACTACTTGTTTGTATCTTGTATATTGGTCATGGTTTGCTTGGATGGGAATCTAGGAGAAGCACATATATGTGCATTTCTTCCACACTCTTCATCCGGCCTATGTTCATATTCTCTGCCATAACCTTATTCCAAATGCCATGATATTTTCCTAGGACTCCTGTGGTGCCCACTTATTAAGCACTTTGCTTTCAGTCTTGCCATCCACACTTGCACGCCTCAACATGCACACCAGCTGGTTCACCACACGATAGCCTCTTGCTCACTCTTCACCTTTTTGCAAGTAGAATAAGATACAGTGTCTGTCAATGTCCAACATAATTTAGCTGTGCCTGCTTCTCATTCCTTATCTCCCACAAGCTTCTTTGTAGCTTATGATGTTTCATCCACTCTTGAGTCTTTCTTATACACCAAAATATACCCAAAGCCCTTTGCTCCTGGTGTGTCCTCTGCCTAATTGTTGTAGGGGCCATCACCTAGACCCCATGCTGGAACTATCCCTTTCTGGGGATAGTTCATGCTGGAATTATCCTTTCTAATCTCTGTCCCACTATTCTACTTTATTTTCTTCATACCATCCACCAGCGTCTGAAAAAAAAATCTTTCTTTGTTGGCTTACAAATTTATTATCTGTCTCTCACCACTAGAATATAAGCCCCTTGAGGGCATAGAACTTATGTCTTACTCTCTGTTTTAATCACTTAGAATAATGTCTAGCAAACAGAAGTAACTAAATAAATACTTGCCAAATGAATAGACAAATGAGTGCTCTCAGAGAGGTGAGTTATTGTACAGATTCCTATTTGATCAGTATTTATTGTGACTTTCAGCAAAACTACCAGGTAAGGCATGAAAGCTGACCGAGAACATGATTATGATCTAGTTCTTCCCTTAAAGAGCCCAAGTAGTGTACTAAGCACCGGTATATAAATGAATATATTCAATATGGTTTAAGTGCTGCAGTAGATGTGTACATAAAATACGTTGGGGCCCAAAGACGACAATGATCATATCTCCTTCGATGACTCAGGAGAGGCTTCCCCAGGGAAGATTTGAGGGATGAGTTGGAGTTTTCCAAATGACTTTTGAAATGTTTTCAGCATTTTCTGCAAAGATCAAAGAGTTTCCAAAGAAGTAGAATCATACAACAGCTTGGTGTGTTGGGAAACTTATGTGTTTTCCATGTTGGGATCCTGGGGCATGAAAGGAGAAATATAAGGCTAAACTAGACAGTAGACAAAACAGGAGTGTACTCAGTACTACATCTGCCTTCCACAAATAACACCTCTTTTCTGCCGGGGGAGCTCTTCACTCCATGTGGTCCTTGCATAGTCTTTGCCAATAATGGTACCCAGGATTTCTGGCACTGGTGTAGAGTTTATGGTTATGTTTTTGACCATCTTATTTCACCAGATTCCTGAATGCAGTGATTTGTAAAGGGACAGTCAGAGTTCTTCCCTAATATTTTATACATGGATACCAAGAGAAGGTAGCTTCTTTCTTTCACTGGGATCCTTAAGCTAGAAGACTTGGTGGTCATGCCCTCTGCCTTCAGTTTCCCACTTCCCCTTCCACAAAGAAGAAAGAGAATACAAGTAACAAAGAGAAACAGAACAGAGTGAGAGAGAGAGAGAGAGAGAGGAGAGCTCTAGACATAGGAGGATCCATATATAGAAATAACACAGGTTTCTGGAGTCCTTGAAGCCAGCTCCATTCCCTAGACATCCCAGTTATCATAGGAACTAGTTCATTCCTTTTTGTTTCTACCAGTTTGGAATGACTTCCTAGCACTTGCAGTCAAAAGAGTATTAGAAAGCACATTCTTGTGTTTAGATTAGTGAAAACTACAGGAAGAAAAAAGATTCAGAGGAAAGATAATGTATTTACTCTTTGGCATGCTCTTTGAGATGCTTATGGGTATACACCACAAACACAGATGTCCAAGGGGCAGTTAAGCATAGGGGCCTGGAATCCAGGACAGAGGGACAACCTAGCCATATAGATGTAGCGTGAGTCAGGATAAAGTTGATTGTTGCAGCTGTGGGTCTAGATAAAATAATTCATGGAAAGCTAAGAGAGTAAGAGAAAGTAGAAACCACAGAAAGAACCATGAGGCACTCTCTTGAAGGTACATGGATGGGTGAAGAGAAAACCTTCAAGACTACTGAGACAGTATCTGAGAGGGAGGAGAATCAGGAAAGGGTTGACTTCCAGAAGCCAGAGATATAAGTAATTTTGAAGAGAGTGTGGCTAAAAATCCTGCATGATGCAGAAGTGGAGTCTGATAAGGTCTGTATTCATTAGGGAAGAGTAGGGAAGGCTGCAATAACAAATTAATTGCAAAACCCCATTGGCTTCAGACAACAAAAGCTTTTCTCTTATGTTACATGGCCTTTGCTAGTTATGCAAGGACTTGTGGTTACAGAGGCTCTCCCACCTCGTAACTGCCGGATTCAGAACCTGCTGTATCTTTGGTTACTTGGATAGAAAAAGAGAGAGACTGGGGCCCACAAGTGAGCTTTTTTATTGCCTCAGTCTGAAAGAGACACACAATGACTCAGTACACATTTCATTGGCCAGAACTAGTCATCTTCTCCTGCCTACTTAGAAGGAAACTAAGAAATTCAGGGGGTACAATGGAATACTAGATTTGGTGAGCGTTACTGTCTCTGCCAGAAGGACACAGAGGGAAATTTTGGATTTATCTATCAGCATGTCGTTGGGGATTTATTTTTATGTATGCATGTATGTGTGTGTGTATATATATATAATAATGATAATATATATATAATTTTTTTTATTGAAGTACAGTTGACACACAATATTGCATTAGTCTCAGGAGTGCCACATAGTGATTCAACAAGTGTATACATTATGCTGTGCTCACCACAGTGTAGCTACCATCTATCACCATGCAACTCTATTACAATACTATTGACTCCATTGCCTATGCTGTGCTTTTCATCCCTGCGACTTGTTCATTCCACATCTGGAAGCCTGTATCTCCCACTCATCTTCACCCATTTTGCCCATCCCTCATCCCTTTCCCCTCTGGCAGTCACCAGTTTGTTCTGTGTATTTATGGGTCTGTTTCTGCTTTTCTGTTTGTTCATTTGTTTTGTTTTTTTGTTTTTAGATTTCACATTCAGGTGAAATCATGGTTTTTGTCTTTTCTGTCTGATTTATTTCACTTGCCAGAATAACCTCTAGGTCCATCCATGTTGTTACAAATGGCAAGATCTCATACTTTTTTATGGTTGAGTAATAGCACTGCCGATTTTAGAAAACACATTGCCTGGAGCTAAGAGGCTGGAAAGCATCTTGAAATTAACAAACGAATGGAAGGTAACAATGTTAAGTGCTTTATAGTCTTCAGTATGCTTTACCACGTTTTAATCTTGGTACAACCCTGTGAGCCAGTTGCAGTTTTACGAAGGAGTAAATCCAGGCCCGGTAAAGGTCACTTAGTGGTTCAACTATTACTTACTGAGTGTTTGCTAAACGTCAGAACTGAGGATTCAGTTCCAGCAAAACAGAGACACATCTTTGCCCTCATGGAGCTTATAGTCATATAATTATACAACTAAATATGGAATCACAGTTCTGAAGCATGCTATAAATGAAAGTCTAAGATATGATATAAGAGAGCCTGTAATAAGCCTGGCCTGTGGATGGTAAATGCTTCCACAGGTAGGTGATGTGTCGGAGTCCAGTAGGCAGAGTTTGGGGTAGGAGTTGGGTGTATCTATTCCCCAGACAGAGGAAAGAGTGTGTGGAGGGCAATGCGGCATGCAAGCCGACTTTGAGGTACTGAAAGGCTAGGATAGATGGATCTTAAGGAGCTAGGGGAAAGGAGCATGGTATAAGACATAGCTTAAGAGGTGACATGGAATGGGCTGTCCCCATTCCTGTGGGTCAAGTTGAAGCTAGTAAAGCCATTTTATACTTCACCAGAGGTCTGTTGGCCAGCTTTTCTCTACAGAAGAAATACATTGTCCCAAATCATCAACCCAAAGTCACAGAGAGATGCTAAGAGTCCAACCCAAGTCCGACCTACTCTGAGCCAGGCTGTCCTTCACTAAACTCCAAATGCCTCTACAGATGAAACAATGCCAAGTTCAGCAGGAGATGCAGCGGGGTGTTGTGAGGCAAGTCCTGAGTTGAAGGAGCCAGGACAGGTGTTCTTACCACTTAGTATCCCTCCCACAGAAAATCTTGCACCAAATTCACAAATAGATGGCCCCATTTTCTGTGTAATATGGAATATTTCTCCCACTCCCTCCCATCTCCCTAGAGGGAAGGACTCCTGGGGCTTTGTAAGTAATTTTAGCAGGTTTCAAGCCTTTCTCATTTTCATTCTCCAACTTTCCCAGAAAATGCAGAGCTGTGTCAAGCTGATTTTCCAAGGGCTGCACTCAGGGGAGTTTGTTCACCTGCAGTTCTGAAGACATTCAGGCTGAGATCCTGAGCATCCTGCCATGGAATTTCATTTGGTCTTTTAGGAGTTAAAATCAGTCTGCTAAAAACTAGACACAAGTGCTGAGGAGGTAGTTGGGGGGAAGAGGTAGCTTTTGCTATGGAGGTAGTTTTGTTTACATCACTATTAAAACAAACATCATCTTTGTCCTTTTATCCTCTCCCTCACTTATATGAAGAAAGAAAGATAAAGGAGAGGAAAACCCTCTCCCATGAGGGCAACATTGACAGGAGAGCACAAGGCCATCTCTTCTCTGGCACATGAAGTGTTCTATTTGTAAAACTCACGTAAGTCCCATCCACACACACCCCCACCTTTTGTGTGGGTTTTTTTGTATTTTTATTTTATTTTTTTAATGTTTTATTCCGAGAGACAGAGAGAGAGCATGAGCATGGGAGGGGCAGAGAGAGGGGGAGACACAGAATCCAAAGCAGGCTCCAGGCTCTGAGCTGTCAGCACAGAGCCCGGCGTAGGGCTCGAACTCACAAACTGTGAGATCATGACCTGAGCAGAAGTTGGACACCCAACTGACTGAGCTACACAGGCTCCCCCCTCCACAACTTTTGTTTTTAAAAGTTGCAGGTTCCAGTGGCTTTCCCAAACCTTTGGACCTCTGATGCAACTTCGGTGCCTTCGTCCCCTGCCTCTTCCTAAACCTTTAGCTGGGTTTCTGCTCTAGCTTCTCTGTCATATCCATGGATTCAAACACCGTTCCAATCAGGACATTTTCCTTTGGCAGGAACACCACTGAGGATGGCTTTGTCTCACACACACACACACGCACACACACGCATGCACACACGTAAACACACACAGTCCCCAAGAAGACTTTAAAGTGGGGTAACATTTGCACTTCTATTTGTTTATTCAAGAATTAAGCCATGGGGGCTTGTAATATTAGTGGGATGGTTTAGTGCAGTACTTCCAACTGGAGGGTTCTGACATGGGGCTGCTTGGGTTCCGAGTCTAGATCTTAGATATTAACTATTTTTTTTAAGTATAATTTATTGTCAAATTGGCTAACATACAGTGTGTACAGTGTACTCTTGGTTTTGGGGGTAGATTCCTGTGGTTCATCGCTTCCATACGACACCCGGTGCTCATCCCAGCAAGTGGCCTCCTCAATGCCCATCACCCACTTTCCCCTCTCCCCCACCACCCCATCCACCCTCAGTTTGTTCTCTGTATTTAGAGTCTCTTGTGGTTTGTCTCCCTCCCTCTCTGTTTGTAACTATTTTTTCCCCTTCCCTTCCCCCATGGTCTTCTGTTAAGTTTCTCAAGATCCACATAATGAGTGAAAACATATATCTGTCCTTCTCTGACTGACTTATTTCACTCCGCATAATACCTTCCAGTTCCATGCATGTTGGTGCAAATGGCATGATTTCATTGTTTCTCATTGCCAAGTAGTATTCCATTGTGTATATATATATATATATATATATATATATATATGTGTGTGTGTGTGTGTACATACATATATATATGTGTATATATATACACACCACATCTTCTTTATCTACCCATCAGTTGATGGGCATTTAGGCTCTTCTCATAATTTGGTTATTGTTGAAAGTGCTGCTATAAACATTGGGATACATGTGCCCCTATGAATCATCCACTCCCTTGGATAAATTATTAACTATTTAACTATACAAGGAAGTTACCTAAACTTTCTGTTTCCTCAGTGGATGGCCATGATGGTAAATAAAATAATTTAGCTAAAGAGATTAGCATGGTGCCTGGCATAGCATCCGCTCTCAGGATTTTAGCTTTTAGGGGCATTTGTTAGGGGTGTAATGCAGTCTTCAGAATGCGTTTTTTCCCTGCCGTTTCATTGTCTTCATCGTCTTTTATTTCCATCCAACATTGAGTACCTAATGGATAATCCCAGAGGATTCTGGAGATAGGGTGAATGAATGAGACATGGGTCCAGCCCTCAGGTTGTTCCCAGTCCATCTGAGTGCACAGGTGGGCAATCAAGGACCTTGGGAAGGATGCCTTTCTTACCTTGCCTTGTAATGTTCTGGAAAGAGAATTCCTCCCGGGAGCTCTGCACTTGAGGCTGCAGCAGCCTCGTGTTCTGGAAGCGCTGTGGATGGGTGGTGTGTGCACTCAGTGCAAGGGTAAGGAGAGCTCCCAGCGTGAAGCCAGAAAGAGCAGTGGACGCCAGGACAGTGACGCCAGAGAGTGGTGTGTCCCCCATGCTATCCTGTTTTCCCTCAGGTGGGAGAGCCGGGGAGGAGGAGGCTGACGTGCCACTTGGAAGGCCTGGCCTTGCCCAGCTGTCTCCAAGGTGACTGGAGAAAGGGAAGGGACAGACAGCATGAGCCTCCTGTCACCAGATTATTTATAGTGCCCTCCCTGCTGACGGCCCTGGCTCTGCACTCTGCGGCCTCAGCACACAAGTGGAGGGAGAGATGATCCCACAGGGAGGAGCGGCCCCTGGGGAAGGAACTGCCTTCTGTACTGCCCAGTGGGAGAGCTGCCCAGTGGGAGACAAGGCCTTCACAAAGCCCCTGGCTGGAGCCCGGCAGGAGAAGCCTCCCCTGGGTCCCCATTACTGTGCTTTTCAGGGTCAACAGGAACAGAACCTCTTTCAGATAGGTCCTCTGCCACCTTCTCCCTGTGTCTCTGATCCCAGTTATCTGTTGGACGTCCTTACTGCTCTGTATTTTCTGTGGTTTCTAACTTCTGCTACAGTTACTGAAAAAGAGGAGGATTGGAGTGGAATGGAATGAATAGACTGAAGGCAGGTGTGTGCAGAGCTTTGGGCTCGCTGTCCTGAGGGATCAGACCACAGTCGAGCCACCGTGTGTGGTGCAGGGCCTGCAGCAGGCCTCAGAGACACAGGGAATAAACGCATCTGACTCCTTTACTGTCTTTCCCTTTCACACACAACATGGGTTTCCGATGAGACGAAGTGGCAGTCACCCTTACTTTATCCACTGCCCCACCTTGAAGTCCAACAGCTAAGCCCTCTTAGCTCACTTTCCTCACTTTGGCCCCTAACCTGATGCTCCCAACCCCTGGACTCAACTCTGTGCCTCTTCCCAAGCCAGAACCAAGCCCTAATGTGGCCTTCTTTTCTACCTGGTGTCAGAACTCTCGACTCCTGAGGCCCACCCAGGACCGGCCCCAGAGGGTTTGCTCAGACCTCTGGGGGAGAGCATAGAGCCATGAGAGCTAGTGAGATGTGAGGCCTTCCCGGGGGAAGGGCCATAGCCTGGTCTGAAAACAGCAGCTAACTGATCTTGATAAATGTGGTAAGGATCACACTCGAGTGGGTGGTTAAAGCAGTGTTTCCCAAAGTGGTCCTGTGCCACCTGGGTCAGGACCACCAGAGGTATTAATTAAGAAGATACATGCCTGGGCCATACTTACAAATTAAGGAACCAGGATCCATATTTTTAATAACCTGACATAAATTTCATGAAATTAAAATTTGTATATTTTTAGGCAAATATTCTGAAAATATTAGCTGCCAACGGTATTGTTGTTAAGCCTGTCCTCCTGACAAACAACAGCTTATGTGGGAAGAGCCTCCCAATGATCAGCTACAAAGGAACTCTGAGGCTTTGGGGAAACTATCTCTCAGTTCTAGCTTCAATGCTCTCACTTCTGTTAGGAGAGGATTAGCTTGATTGGTCTCCCCAGATCCCTTCCAGCTCGATTTCTCCTTGAGTGTAGGATTCTGTCGGAACAAAGTGGTCTCTAGGCATGTGAAGGGGACCTCTGCAGTGCTGAGGAGTCAAGGAGAGTCATACGTTGTTCACACAGGAACTGCAAGGAGGGGTGTGGATACAGTAAGAGAATCCATCTTTGTAACTTGAGACAGCCTTCTTAAAGGACGATTTCTCTACCTCAGTTTTTGCCTTTTGAAAATAGGGGCATAGGGTGCCTGGGTGGCTTAGTCAGTTAAGTGTCCAACTCTTGATCTTGGCTCAGGTCATGATCTCACAGTTCGTGAGTTCGAGCCCCACATTGGGCTCTGCACTGACAGCTCAAAGCCTGCTTGAAATTCTCTCTCTCCCTCTCTCTGCCCCTCCCCCTCTCAAAATAAATAAACTTAAAAAAATCAAAGGGGGGCAAATGTTTATAAAATGTTTATAAAGCATACAGTATAGGACTCAGCATGTGGTAGGGCTTTAACACAGGGTGACTATTACTATACTATATAGTATTCAGGATAATAATATGTCCATGAAATGCCTGGTACAGGATATGGCACAAAATAGATGCCCAGAAAACGATAGCTCATTTTTCCATATACTAGAAACACAATGAATGATTTCATTCATTAAATAAGTCACTGAACAAATATTTATTTAGTTCCTAGTCCATAGAAGGGACAGTGGGTGACATAGGAGGGCACAGTGGTTACTGAGACAGCTATGGTTCTGACTAGATTTATGGTCTAGGAGAAGATACAGGCAAGTGAAGAGATTATTAAGATAGTGTGTAAATGATGCCAAGCCATAGGAAAAGTGAGGTATTACAGACAGATGAAGTGTCTGTACCAGAGTGTACCAGGCTAGCAAAGAACAACAGGTACAAAGATGCAAAGGAAAGAATAAGCATGGCATAGCCATGGAGATAAAACAAAAACAAAAACAAAAATCAAACAAAAACATTGAATAAAGAACAGGGACTGGTTCACAAAAAGCTGAGTAAGTGGATGCTGTTACAGCTTCCCCTGTGCTATGGGTATAGGGTATATGGTATAGGGAACCACCGTGTGTTGTAGGAAACTTGCTTCAATAGCCAGGTGGAGTATGAACCAGGAGGTTCCTCTAGGCAGGAGGCCTGGGAAAAGACGAAGCTGACTGTAGGCTTAGATAAAACAGATCCCAGGTCTGCTTCAGAAGCAAAGCCTGTAGAACCTATGATTGATTGGATTTGGGAGTATGCAAGTAGTATTTTAGGATCTGTCAAGTTGTTTCCCAATTATCAATTAGAATGAAGCCTCCAGTTTCTTACTAACTACTAGTTAAGGCTGACCCGTATTGGAGAATGTGGATTATGTATATGACAAGTTTATTTGGGGGGAAAAAATACACAGCCATTTTGTTAGGTGAAATTTTGGAAGAATTATATTGTCAGATTTTAATTTTTGGCTTTTGGGGCTTGGGTTTCTCATTAATTCCAGATCAAAGTTCTTGGAACATCTTCTGATGCGGTCATTATCTTTAACCACTTGATAGCCACATTTCAAAGTCCTTTATCTTCTTTCCCCACCTCTGGCAATTTTCTATTCCAGACAGTTGCCTCTGATACTAAATAAATCCGCCCTTTTCTGCTTTAGTAGAACATTCTTTCTTTATCTGCAAGATGTAAGTCTGAAACTGTACTGAACCCATAGTAGATCTTCACTAAAAATATTTAATAAATGACCAAAAGAATGAATAGTGATGAAAACCTAGTTTCCAAATATTTGGAGCAGTTTGAAGCTCCATTATATTTTATACCTTTGAAATTCAAATAACCACTATTTCATACTAAAGAAAGAAGTATGAAAAGGAAGTAGAGATTTTAGAAAATGGTTTGGGTGCATAAATAACAAAATAGCATTATAATGTTCTGTTATATTAATAGAACTTAAAATAAAACAAGAAAATCTTTCTTTTCATTCCTTGTCCACATGCAATTCTAATTCTAAAGCTTGCCTAATTGTTTTCATTAGGTATATGCATTGTACCTTTTTTCGCTTAACATTAATATATCTATTCTATGTTTGGGAATATAGTTTCTACCATGTTAACTCTTATTAACTGTATAATAGTATATTGAGGTGGTAAGCCAGAATATTCTTGATCATCACCTTTATATATCATACAGTAAGCCATTTCTGGACTCCATGATAATAAATAATGCTCTAAGTAACATTTCCTAGAGAGACAGTCCTAGCATGTTTGGAGCACACTATGTTATTCTGAGAGTGAAACATCAAGGTGTGTCATAGATTTGACCATAGATGTGTCATCATCTTACTTGAATAACGGTATTTACCAATTGAAAAGGGCCACTATGAAAATGAACAAATCAGGAGACTATAGATGCTGGAGAGGATGTGGAGAAACGGGAACCCTCTTGCACTGTTGGTGGGAATGCAAATTGGTGCAGCCGCTCTGGAAAGCAGTGTGGAGGTTCCTCAGAAAATTAAAAATAGACCTACCCTATGACCCAGCAATAGCACGGCTAGGAATTTACTCAAGGGATACAGGAGTACTGATGCATAGGGGCACTTGTACCCCAACGTTATAGCAGCACTCTCAACAATAGCCAAATTATGGAAAGAGCCTAAATGTCCATCAACTGATGAATGGATAAAGAAATTGTGGTTTATATACACAATGGAATACTACATGGCAATGAGAAAGAATGAAATATGGCCTTTTGTAGCAACGTGGATGGAACTGGAGAGTGTGATGCTAAGTGAAATAAGCCATACAGAGAAGGACAGATACCATATGGTTTCACTCTTATGTGGATCCTGAGAAACTTGGCGGAAACCCATGGGGGAGGGGAAGGAAAAAAAAAAAAAAGAGGTTAGAGTGGGCCAGAGCCAAAGCATAAGAGACTATTAAAAACTGAGAACAAACTGAGGGTTGATGGGGGGTGGGAGGGAGGGGAGGGTGGGTGACGGGTATTGAGGAGGGCACCTTTTGGGATGAGCACTGGGTGTTGTATGGAAACCAATTTGACAATAAATTTCATATATTGAAAAAAAAATAAATCCATGGCAAAAAAAAAAAAAAAATTGAAAAGGGCCACTATGGAAGCTTATAGAAAAAGAAAGTCATATCCAAGCACTATTGATGGAATAGGTACCCTCAAGTATAAGACACTGAGTAGTTTCAATCCCACTAATAGGACCACCCTGCAGTGGAAATGGGTGTAGGGGTTTGCAGCCAAGTGGTCTTTAAATATGCAAATGCCAATGACAAAAACATTCAAAAGAGAATTTTAGTCTGTTACCATTAAATATTCATTTTTTTTTTCTAAATCTCTGTTTTGATTTCACGCTTATGTGAATTTCTGACTGGAATTTGATTTTCCATGCAAGTCTGCCTGCAGGGAAAGAACATGCCCTTCCTGCATTTCAAGTCTCTCTAGTTTTTCAGTTTCAAGTATTTCTAGCCCTTCTATCAAAAATCTCTCATTATAAATTAATATACTGGCTTCCCATGCAGTTTTCTGCAGTGTGTTTCACACACACAAAAATGTCTGAAACAGATGTACTTTCAAGTATTTTTATTTATTTATTTATTTATTTATTTATTTATTTATTTATTTATTTAAAAAGAGAGAGAGAGAGAAAGAGACCAGGGGAGGGGCAGAAAGAGGGAGAGAGAGAGAATCCCAGTCTCTGCACCAGCAGCACTGAGCCTGACGCAGGGCTCGAATCCACAAACCGTGAGATCATGACCCGAACCAAAACCATGAGTTGGATGCTTAACCGATGGAGCTATCCAGGTACCTTTCAAGTATTTTTGATGCTTATGTGATGGGTCTGTTCACAACAAAATCAGGTCTGAGCCTGTAGGACACTAGTCTGATACTAGACTATAGTAAGTTCACCAAGGTATTTATTCTACACTGCCCAGTTTCTCAAGACACAGCTTACCAGCCTTATCTCCCAGTGGCCCCACATTAATATGTCCACTGGTGTCAGGCATAAGTGTGTATAATTCCTACAGAGAAATGTTTGTGTTACGTCAAGGGTAGGTTCAAACTGTGAAAAACCTGAAGCAAAATTATGAGTGCCAAATTAAGTTGGCAATTCAATATTTATTTAGAAATCAGAACAAATTATGAACTTAAAAAATCTGACAAGTAGCATGTATATCATGATAACTTTATGTTTGTATTAATCAAGTGTCTGATTTATCTCTGTAATAATTTCTCCTACATTTTGGCAGTATATATTTTGATCACTTGTTCATATGATAATGATTTTTCAATGTTATTTTCTATAGAGAGAACAGTAAGTATAAATAAATTTTCTAGCATGGTTACATCATTGATAGTTCAGAGAAATTTATTTTACTCCACTAGCGATTATTGGAAATGCCTTCTTTTCTAATACACGTGTTCATTGTTATGAATCTTCCTATAAGCACTGCTTTTGCTGCAGCCCACAATTTTTATGTTAAATTGTATATTCATTTTCATAATTTGGTTGCTTTTAACAGATTCTCTTTTTCTTTGGGGTTTCTGTCATTTCATTTTGATTTGGAAAGGTTATCCTGCTTGAGATTTGTTACAGTTCCTAGATCTGAAGCTTGATGTCTTGAAATAATCCTGGAAAATTCCAATTCATTGTTTTCTCTTGAAGTATTGCCTTTATCTCATTCTCTTTCTGGAATTCTTTCTGGAATGACTTTTCTTTCTGGAATTCTAATTTAAGTATTTATTTAACTTCTTGCTTTATATACCATTTCTCTTAATGTTGGATTCACATTTTCTACACATTTGTTTCTCAGTGTTGCATTTTGAATACTTTCCTTGTATCTATCTTTCCATTCACTAATTTTCCATTTAGCTGGGTCTTATTTCCTGTTAAGGTTTTAATTTCAATTACCATGGTTTTCATTTCTCAAAGTTCTATTTGGCTATTTTTCAATTATGTTTGATCATAGTTTAAGTCTTTTATATCTTGTTCATACTTCACACTTCTCTTTTATTAATAACCTTTAAGTTTGAAACTTATATTTTGTGTCTGATAATTCCAATGTCTGAACTATTTGTGGATCTGATTTAACTATTATCACATTTGGTGACATTCACATAAAGCTTTGTCCTCTATATGTCTTTTGTGATATTTGGCTGGAAGTTGCTCATTTTCCTTGGAACTTATCTGGGGATATTTAACTTTAAAGACTAGATTGAAATTATGTTTCTGGAGGAGAATTTATGTATATTTTAGCTGCATGCCTGGAGCACTGTCAACCTGTACCAACTCTAAATACAACTATATATTTGAGGTTTTCTATATCACATAGATAGTTTTCATTTGGATTACAAACATGCATGAGTTCTGGCCTGTAGTTTCTAATTCTAAGAGGAATTTTTTCCTTCCCATCCAATGCTGAGGTAGAGACTAGAGCATTTCCTGTCAGTTCTCTTGTTTTCAGCAGGTTTTTTTTTTCTCATTTATCTTAAAAAGATACAGTCTTTTCAGGTGCTAACTTTTCGTAGCAATATTCTACTAGGCAATCCCTCTGGAGTGTCTCCTGGATTTTGTCTCCCGTTCCCTGAACTCTGTAGATTTGTCAGTGAAGGTGTTCATTCTCCTAGGGCCAGCAGAAACCTTCAGCACAAAAGCTGCTTTTGTCTCTTTCTTACCTTTCAGGTTCCTATTCTTACTTGATTTTTGGTCTCCACAAATTCCTTCTTAAAAGTTTCAGACCAATGGTGTACTTTGAAAGGTATTTTTACATTTTATCCAGAATTTCAGTTGTTTTATCATTGTGCAGAGGAGGTAATATGGCAAGTCTGAGGTTGCCCTTCTTATAAAGACCTATTTGCAAGATTGGCCTTTTTGGCTGGTGTTTGTTGGCTACCCCACTATTCCTAGAGCTGATGAGAGTAGTTCCCTATACCTAAAATTGTTTGCATAAGCAGTATAGTTTATTCTGAACACTGCTTTCCTTCTGGGAGTCTGGAATTTTGGTCCATGCTAAGCAGAGAGAATCTACATTATCAGCCTCCAAAAAAAACTCTGGGCACTGTGTCTATAATGAGCTTCCCTGGTAGACAACATTCTGTAGATGTTGTCATAACTCATTTTTGGGGGGAGTCAGTGCATCCTGTGTAATTCTGCTGGGAAAGGACTCTTGGAAGCTTATTTCTGGTTTTCTCTGGACTTCACTCCATACATCTTCCCCTTTCCTGATTTTGCTTTCTATCCTTTTACTGTAATAGATGTTAGCTGTAATGTGACCATATGCCGAATCCTGTAAGTCTTGCTAGTGAATCATCAAACCTGGAAGTGGTCTTGACAACCTCAACACAATTATACTGGAGAAAATCCCCCACTATACTTTATTCAAAGAGGTGGTACCCCATTGATGATTGGAAATCACCATAATCTAGAGATGTAAATTTAGAGGTAGTAATTCTATTGGTTTTCTAGGGATGCCATAACAAAATATCATGGCTACTACTTTCTCTTCCTGGACCTGTTCTTATTGTAAACCCAAGGCAAGTTTCCTCTTTTTATTTGGCTAAACCAGTATGCTTAACTGTTATGCCAGAACATATGAATAACACAGTTTGGTAATAGCAATTACATGACAAAATTTTTTTTCACGGTCAGATAAGTTTGGGAAGTATTGACAAAGTGAATGGATTTCTTTGCTGCAGAAGTGCTCAGAGATTTTGATGCATTAACCTTTAATAAAAAGATATAGTAAGTAGTGTTTTCAAAATGTATGCTACCTCAAAATCCTTTTCTTTAGAACTCCTATTAATATAACTTGGGACACTAATGTTCCTAAGGCATTGTTTAGAAAATGCTAGGATAAAAACTTGCTTCCTGCCTTTTGAAAAGCCTTAGGTGCTTAGGTGTTGTCTTTACTTTCTCTGTTTATTGTCTTGAGTCATATTTAGTAACTATCCTTCTAGTTACCTCAACAAAATCAATAGAGCTTTAAATCATTCTGAAATTTACTTTCAGGAGCAAGATTCTACAGTGCCCTTAAGCTAAAAATGTCTCGCACTTAATAGGAAATAGTTATGTACCTACTTGGGGTAAAGAGCCACTTTATTTCTTGCAACTTCAATATTCTCATCACCAGAATAGACCTAATAAAACTACGTACCACTTGGTAGTGATTTCAAATAAAACCAAGCTTGTAAATTAGTAACCCCTATTTATAGGTAAGAAATTATAAATCTATAGATCTGCTTTTTCTTAAAACTTAGAAGATGATGTATAAATGAGATATAAATACATCAATTATTAAAAAAATCAGTCAACCCTTGGGGCGCCTGGGTGGCTCAGTCGGTTAAGTGTCCAACTCTTGATTTTGGCTCAGATCATGATCTCACAATTTGTGGGATCGGGCCCTAAGTCAGGCTCCGGCCCTAAGTCAGGCTCCATGCTGATGGTGTGGAGCCTGCTTGGGATTCTCTCTCTCCCTCCCTCTCTCAGCCCCTCAAAATGAATAATTAAATATTTAAAAAAATCAATCAACCCTGCTGCTTGAGAGATGTCTTTTTGGTACTTTCTTGGGATGGATAGAGAATTTTAGTGGATTTCTTACATGTTCACCCAAAGTGTTTGCATCTCCCATTATGATCACTAGATTAGGGGTTCCCCAAAGATTTCTTTAGCCATTGATTACATAAAAGCACAAAGAACTCTGGTGCTGCACGTAGGAGACCCAACTGTCTATATGATTATTGGTATTTAGTCAGCAAATTACTGCCTTTTCATTTCAAAGGGCTTTCCACCATAATTGTTATGTTCTCATTTTTTACAATGTTTTGGCTCTCAGACGGTATTAACTAAGTATATATATCATTCATTTTTCTATTTTATGTATTAACCCTATAAGTATGCATCAGTGATAACTAACATCTCCCCAATTAAACCCAGATAAAAATTGAGTCCCTATTTGCTTGAGCAGACTTATCTTGGATAAATATTCAATTCCTATTAGGATTTTTGAAATCTTGAACACTGATACTTCCTGGGACTCCTTCATCTCCTTTGAGGACCCAGGCCAGGACTAGCTCTCCATGGTCTATGAGTTAGTGGAGAGTGACTGTGTGGTTGGACAGGGATGAGATTTAAACCATGGATAAATTAGTAAACTCATTTATGGGAACTCTCTCAACCACTGTTCTCATTTGATGTATGGTAAACTGGCAGCATTCATCATATGGCCTGGATCCATTCATTTTGACCTTAGATTGAATGGTCCTGCAGGGTACTACTCAGTCCCACTGTAGGAGACTAAGACATGCCTCTTGCTGTATTAGTAAAGCTGGCTAATTCCATGACTGGGTCCCAGGTGTCAGAGCTGGAAAGAGTACATGGCTGTAAGGGGAGTAGGAAGGACTAAAATCACCAGGGGATTTATCTACTTGCAGCCAAGTTCAAAGAGTATGCACAGAAATAAGACAGGTAACAAAGTCAAAAGGTCAAGAGCTGGACGTAACCAGGAAGAAAGATGAGCAACAGAGGCTGAAATGAAGTGATAAAATTCAGACCATTTCAGAGAGTAGCAAGAAGTCACTTTTGTTGAACCCCAGCGGCCTGGTAGATGGAGAGTCTGCCCAGTTTTAAGACCGGGAGCCAGGGCCAAACAGCACGCACTGTGTTACGTGTCCGTGGCCCCTCCCCTTGTGCAGTACCAGCTTAGAGAGTGATGTTGGAGCTGCCTAAGGTGCAGTATGTCCCCACAAATGCTTTCCTCTATCAGCTAACCATCCAGTTTTAGCATCTAAACGTACAGGAACAGTCACACACAATGTTAAACCAAAAGCCCAGGAGGTTGTATTGCCCCCATTCCTTTCCAAACAAAAAAATATGAGGTTTCCATGTCTAAATCCAAAACACTATTATTATCCTGATCTCTCATTTAAAAAGAGGAAATGATTTGAGATGGATTTGACTCAAGAGGAAGCTGAATACAGGCATGTAGGAAGCCTCACTGAAGGCGCTGATGTGGGGTTTAATTGAAAAGCCCCGGGAGCTCTGATTTTTCTGTTCTAGTATTTATTTGAGCCAAAAGATTGAAGCTGGCTTACAGTATAATCATGATCATTCCTACATTTCCCATCTTAGGTTTGTATAGTAGGTTAATGAGTGCTTTCCTCTGTGTCACTGCACTTGGATTCAAATGGCAGTCCTGTAAAATAGACAGGGAAGAGATTAGTAGCCACTAACCACATTAAATGATGACCATGGCAGGAGTGAAGAGCTGCCACTTTTCCAGGACCATAGAGGAGGAACGTGAGTTCCCATTTCTCATTTCTCAGTGACACTGCCTCTCCTAGTCTGGAATGTCAGAGGGAAGAGTTGCTATCAATGCTTGGCTGTCTGCTTCCTATAGCAGTCCTCATCCTCAATGAAGCCCCATTGCAGCTGTGTTCTTCTCCTATAGCCGGAATGTGGTCAGCCCTTCCCAGAGATGATGGGAGTTGGAATGGTTTGGTGGTGTCAGGGTGTGTTCCTGGCCAACAGAGGGACAACCGTATCTGCAGCACAGCTCAGCTGCTACCTAATGCCTTTGATCTGGGGTCAGCAGGCACCATGCGTTCTCCTACCCCCACCTTCCAGGCACTGGTCCTTAAAGAGAGTTCCATATAGTATCTTTAACAGGTGCCAGTTGCCTGGACTTTACTCCATGCATGGCTAATGGCAGCCCTCAGGTCTCTGGAGTAGGGGTTTCTTCTGTTCTGGGTTCCTAAGCACTGTGAAACATATGGAGCCATTCAACTCAGTGCCTGGCACTGGCCCTGTGTCTATGTATCTCTGCTAGGACAGAGTCCCCAGAGGATGGATGTCTCTTTGGACTACCAGTGCTCATTGGCCCAGAACAGAATTGACTCTGCCACCTTTCAGATTTGGTCTTGAATTACCATCCCCTCCCCTAGAGAGATAAGATAGAGGATAGAGCTTTGCTCCCACTTCTCCACATTCCTATTAGCTTTTTCCTCATTCTGAGTTTGGTCCCGCTTTCATTCTGTCATGTTTTTCAAATTTGGGGATTGTTTAGATAAAAGGATTTTCATAGATCCTCCATATTACCTTAAATGATTTGCATTATTACAGTGAGCATAAGGCTTTTAAATACTAATTTATGTTCCTTATCATAAGTTAATCTCTCTCCCTTGAATGTCATCTGCCACTAGTGCTTTCTTGTAAGTTGTAGGAGAACAAAAAGGACCACCCAGGACCAGTCTCTTCTGGCCTTAGCAACACTTGAAGAAGCCACAGATAGATAAGAAAAGGGGGAGAAAAGAGCAAAATCATCACCAATAATAAAACCTAGCATATCCGTCCCCAGGAGATTGTGGAAAGATGGGAAAGACCCAGGAAGAGGGACAAGAGTAGAGAGGACATAGCCCCATTTAATATTTGGGAGCTTAGAAAGAAATCATTTTGCAGGCTGCCCCACACCAATCCGGGGGTGAGTAAATCAAAGGTAACTTGGTAGTTCAGTGTGAGCAGTGGTTCTCAAAGTGTGGTTATCAGACCAGCAGCATCACTTGGGAACTTGTTAGAAATGTAAATTATCAAGCCCACCATAAACCTACTATAGTCATTGTGCATATAACTCATATATCGTTACAAAACCAAAATAAATTTTTAAAATTCAAATTGAAAACATTAATAGCATGTGGTAGATACTGTTTTGCTTGGTTTACCCATCATTTTCCTCTATTATCATAACTGTAAAATATTTAGTAACAATCCTAGATGTTAATAATTTTAACAAAGTTTAATATCAATCTTTAGAAATCCACCCTGTCCCAAGGTCATGAAAATATTCTACTTTCTCTTCTAGAAACTTTATTGTGTTACTTTACACAGTTAGATCTGCAATTCATTTGGAGTCTATTCGTGTGCATAGTCTGAGAAAGGGGTTAAGTTCTACTTTTTTCTCCTATGGATATTCCATTGATAGCACATCATTTATTGAACAGCCTATCCTTGTCCCCACTGCTCTGCAGTGACACTTTTGTCATTAAATCAGGTATTTGTGGGGGTGGTTTTAGTTGTGAAATCTCTTTGTTATTTCACTGGTTTAATTATGGGTCTTTGCACTCACATGCACTGTCTCAGTTGCTCTGGTTTTGCAATAAATCTGATATCAGGTCTAATAATTCTTTCTACTTTCTTCTTCCTCCTCCTTGTCCTCCTCTCCTCCTCCTCCTCCTCCTCCTCCTCCTCCTCCTCCTCCTTTTTCCTCCTCTTCCTCCTTCTTCCTCCTTCCTCCTTCCTTCTTCTTTCCTGGCTATTCATGGCCCACTGGGTTTTTAATATGAAATAGAGTTACCTTGTCAACTGCCACCAAAAAGAGTTTCTTAGCTATTCTTGGGTCTTTTTATTTTCAAAATAAATTTTAGGATCAGGCTGTCCAAAACAAACACACAAACAAAACTTTTTGAGATTTCAATCAAGATTGCACTGAGTCTGTCGATCCATTTGTGGAGAATTGATGTCATTACAATATTGAATATTCTAATCCATGAAAATGTATATCCTTCCTTCATTTATGTCTTTATTTTCTGTTAGCAAAACTGTATATAGCATTCTGCATCGAATTCTTACTCACCTTTTTCAGATTTGCCCTATTATTTGACCTTGTTAATACTGTCATGACTAGTGCTATGTTTTGGACTTCATTTTCTGACTGCTTGTGCAAAATTCATTAATTTAATATAGTAGTTAGTAATTCTTTTGTATTTTCTACATACATAATCAAACCATTTAATTTGTTATTCTCTGAGTCTAATACATTTATTCTCTTACCTTTCTTAGCTGTCCAGGACTTCCATAAATGTAAATATCTTTGTCTTGCTCAGCATCTCAGATGGCAAGTTTTCCTTATATGTCCTTTAAATATGTAGTAAGTTATTATAGATGTTCTTTGTCATATTAAAGATATTTCCCTTTATTCTTAGACCACTATAAGTTTTTTCATGAATGGGTGTTGAATTTTATGGAGTGCTTTGCATCTACTGAAATAATCATATATTTTTCTTTTATTTTTTCATGTCTGTTTTCTTTAACATAATGTTTTAGAGACTTATTCTTTTTTTATTACATGTATCAGTTGTTTGTTCTTTTTTATTGCTGAGAGGTATACCATTGTGCATTCATAGTTCTTCATTGGTTCTTCTATTGATAGGCATCTGAACCATTTCTGGTTTGGGGCTATTATGAATAAAACATGATGGACGTTCTTGTTCAAGGCTTTATGTGAATAAATGTTTTCATTTTTCCTAAATCAACATCTAGGGGTGGAGTTTTTCTTTTTACTCTCAAACCTTTCGATCCTTGTATTTAAGATGTTTCTCTTACAAGCCACATACCATTCTATTTTTCTCATTCATTCTGATCGTATTGTCTTTTAAAACTGAAAAACTTAGTTCAGAATTAATATAATACAGATACATTTGAGTTTAAATTTATCATCTATATGTTGCATGTCATATATTTTTCCCTTGCTTTTTTTTTTCATGTCTACTCATGGATTTTTAATTTTTTAGCCTGCTCTCCACTTCAGCTTGCAAGCGTACTCCTTCTTTTACTATTCTTTTATTTTTTTAATTTTTTTAATGTTTATTTTTGAGAGAGAAAGAGAGACAGAGCATGAGCAGGGAAGGGGCAGAGAGAGAGAGGGAGACACAGAATCCGAAGCAGGCTCCAGGCTCTGAGCTGTCAGCCCAGAGCCCGATGTGGGGCCGAAACTCAGAAACTGCGGGATTATGACCTGAGCCAAAGTAGGATGCTCGACCAACTGAGTGACCCAGGCGCCCCCTTCTTTTACTATTCTTTTAGTGTTTATCTTCATTTTGCAGCAAATAGCCTTGATTTTTAAATATCCAACGTAAATTAGTACTACTTTCCAAACAATATAAAAACTTTAAATATATTAATGCCATTTACCTAGCCCCTTCCAACTTATGTGCTTTTATTGGTGTGTTTTGATTCAATGTATTTTTGAAATTCTATGATATGTGTTACTTTTGTTTTACACTATTAGTTTTCACTCATTTATTTGCCTTTTCTATTGTTCTTCCTACATTTTGCATTTCTGTGCTTCCATCTAGAGTCATTTTCCTTCTCTCTGAAGAGCTTTATTATTATTTTTAGGGGAGTCTGTTAGACAGTTATTTTCTTTTAACTCGTGGCATGTATCACTTCTGGCTTATGTTTTTGTTGCTGTTGTTGTTTGTTTGTTTTCTGTTGAATAAGCTACCTGTTTTATTTTTACTCATTTGAAGAAGATATTTATTTTCCCCTGGCTGGTTTGTAATATTTTTTTTCCCATTTTTCTCTCTCAACAGTTTTCCTCAGATAGATCTAGATTTATTTTCTTTGTATTTATTCTGGGTGGGATTCATAGTATTTGAATCTGTGGCTTGTTTTTTGTTTTTTGGGGGTTTTTTTGTTGTTGTTTTTTAAATCAATTTCTTAAATCTCAGCCATCACCTCTTCAAATGTTGCTTATTCCCCACTCCTCTGTTTCTCCTTTTTGGGATTCCAGTTACATTCATGTTATACCTTTATACCATTTCCATATATCTCTTGTGTTGGTTTTTTTGTTTTGTTTTGTTTTGTTTTGTATTTTTTAATTCATTTCTATGTCCATACTTTAACCTGCATCTTTTCTTCTGATGTGTTTTACATTTCACAAATCCAGATTCATCTCTACTCACAAAACCCTGCATGTCAGTGGTAACAACTTCTCTAGTTTTCATATTATGTCCTCTGTGCCTTTTGTCAAACTGCTCCTCTATCCATCTGTTCATATTGATGTCTGGCATCATCCTCTCTTCTATAATGTTTTTCTTGACCCTCTCTAAATAGAACCAAGCGCTCACATTCCCCCACTTAACTCGTACAGACCAGCCTAGGACCCACACAACAAACACTTCATGTACTTATTTGTCTCTATGTCTGTCTTCCACCAGTGGACTGGGAACTCTGCCCTATTCATCTTCAGATCTCTAAAATACAACCCAGTGCCCAGCACACAGATAGTGATAAGTACATTGACCCTGATTGAATTACTATAATGTACTCTACTCTGGCTACACATTAGAATCACACTGGGGGGACGTGTTTGAAAACTACTGATGCTTAGGCACCATACTGAGTCAAATCTAGAGGTGAATCTGAGCATCAGAACATTTTTTTAAACTACCATAGGTGATTCTAAGTGCAGCCTGGATTGAGGTTGCTGACTTAAAGAATCTGCTGCAAAAAGGTGATTTTATGATGTAATGGGCTGAGGCCTGAAAAGGTTTCCCTGTGAGGAATTGTGTACTTCCTGTGGGGAACACCAAAAGATATGCCTGTGAGGGTGATGCATTTGGGTGCAGCTGTTTATAGATGTACACAGAGTGGAGACACTGATGTGTGTGTGTGTGTGTGTGTGTGTGTGTGTGTGTGTGTGTAAGCATTTGGGAGCTGAGAATGAGGAGAGGGATCCCCAGGGTCACAGGGGTGACAGTCTGGGACTCTAATCCAGATGCTTGAGTTGGTAAGTAATCTGAAGAAAATGTGTATCTTCTATCTCCTTCTGTAGGATTAAAATCTGTGTGATATTGGCAGGCCATCCCTAACTGTTAGCAGGAGGGTACATGATACCCATTCATGCCAAGACTTTAGGGAGATGGCAACTGATAAAGGTCCCACCAGGTAAGGGAAAACATGGGAACAGGCCTTAGGTGAAGCTGTCAGCACTCCTGCCCCAGTTCAGACCTCTCACTGTGATGATGCGTGTGCTCCTCCAGTTGCCATAGAAACCAGATCTTTCCTCCTGACTCTCATCCCCTTTGCTGTGTGTTTGGCTTCCCATTTTTTAATGAAATTAAGTATGCAGCAAAGTGTGCTTACTCTCTCCCACATGAACCTGCCCCTCCCAAATCAGAGCAGTTCAAGAATTGTCTTGTGAATCATGAGACAAATAGATGCTGTGAGAAGCCCTTGGTCTCCTCATTCCACCATCCTGAGGCTGCTCCCCACTTGGCTTCAGCAGTTATGGTCTGATACCAGCAGTCTCCAAGTTCAAATGCATGATCTAATTTTAGATTCTCAGAACAGGCACAGAAGAAAGTGGATTAATAAAATATAAGAAAGTAGGGAGAACATTCTGTTGACCCAAAGGGGGTATTTGTGATGTTCTATAATAATTAGGAAGACGACCCTAATTAGAGAAGAAGAAAAGCAGCCCTCCGTTGGTATCAAACTGAGTTTAATAGAGTGTTAACAAGGCCACGGTATTTACAAGATATCCCAACTATTCTCTCGGCAAGAATTTGCATCTCTAGTTGTCTTCCCTGGTAGTATCCAGAGTCTTATTTCTCCATGTCTTCTGAAATGTTTATTAATGATTTTTCTGTAAAGAAGAGTAACACAAGATAGTTACTTGATTCTCTGCTGTTCTCAGTTATTAAGACTAAGATAAGATTGTAGTATGTTATAAACAATTAGTGAGCTATTTTCTTTCTCATTTCTAGGATGTTGGTAGTGAGGGGTGGTTTCTCTCTTTATAAACCAGTGTAGGTATGGAAGGAAGGACTGTTGTCTGTGGGGTGTCTTAACTAGGTTGTTCAGGGTCCCTGTCACCACTGTTTTTACTGATTAATAGCAACCTTTCTTCAAGATCCACTTGGAGCCAATTTTATTCCTCCACCTGTTTATATCTCCTCATCTATGCCTTATCCAATGAATATACTCACATCCTCTCCCTCCTCTTAACTATTCTGTACTTTCTGAGACCATACCTTTCTAAGACCAACTTTAGAGGCAGGAAAATGTCTGGGAGTGTATGTTAGAGAAGGTAGATATTTTGAATGCCCCCAGGAGAGGGCCACTGTGAGTTGTGTCAGACACATTTTTTGTTTTATTCACTGAGTACCCATGCCCCTAGGAACCATGGTGCCCATTCCTACTGTCGTTGAACACACCTGAAGTCTGTTGTTGACCAGCTCACATTCAGGATCTTGTGTCTAAATCACCTTGCCCTTGGCCTTTTAGTTCTAAGCATGTTACATGCAATAGGACAGGACACATTATTATCTAAAATCATTCTTCCATCCAAGTGCTCTGTGTCCCTGGAAAACTGATGAGTTTACTTCAAATTGTATAAAAATCCACTTCTAGTATCCTGACAGAAATTCCTATGAGTTGGAGATTTGTTGAACTTAAAAGTCAAAGAAATGCTCATTTCTTTGTCGAGTGAACCTTTTTACTCACTTGCATGAATTCGAAAACCACTAATGCAGCCAGCCCCTATTTAGTTTGCACTGGAACCTAGAATCACATGCAAATACCAAGTAAACCTTGTCTTCCAACAAAGATACATTAGCCTCAACCTGGATTAATCTGTCACTCAGTGTTGAACATCAGCCATTGTAAGAGGTTAGATAGTTGATCTTGAGAAGCAGAACATTCCTGCAGAGCGGTTACTTTATATAACAGCTCGTAACCAGGAGCCCATCTTGTCTTGAATGCATCAACACTCAAAATGCAGAAACTTGACTTACAAAACTTTTTAGGGAAACATGACTATTTCTTTCTCTCTTTTTTAATTTTTTTTTTTGAGGGGGGTGGAGAGAACTAGTGGAGGAGGGCAGAAAGAGGGGGGACAGAGGATCGGAAGTGGATCCGTACTAACAGCACAGGGCTGTGGGGTTTGAACTCACGAACTGTGAGACCATGACCTGAGCTGAAGTTGGACACTTAACCAGCTGAGCCACCCAGGCGCCCCAGAAACATGACTATTTCTAATCCATGAGTTTCACCTGGAAATTCCCTTGACCTTAAACCTGGTACGCAGAGTTATCAACAATGCAGACTTACCCACAATCTCTGGCCCAGAAGTTTCTATTTCAAAATCACAGGATGTGCCAGTCCCAAAAGCAGGAACACCCATCCACCCCTACCATGTCCATTTCCATCACCAAATATCCAACTTTTTCAATGCATCCTGACCCTAACAGAGTTTAATCAGTGTATTTTTTCCTTTATCCCCAGCATTCACTAACTTGTATATCAGTCAGATGAGGCCAGATTATGTCAAGGTGAAAAAAAAAAAAAGTCAAAATTTCAGTTGCCTAAAACAACAAAGGCTTCTTTTTAACACATGTGAAAGTCTATAATGGGTCCAGACAACTCTCTAGGGCTACTGTTATTCATGCAGCAGCCTAGCAATCTAGTTTGAAGGAGTCTCTGCCACCTAATACCTGTATTGTTGGGAGACTTAGACTCTTCAGGTGACCTGGCAGGGAAGAACTCTCTAGAACAGAAGTTGGTAAACTTTTTCTTAAAGGGCCAGAAAGAAAATATTTTTGCTTTTTCGGACCTTGAAATCTCTGTCACAACTATGCAACTCTGTCTTTTATAGCATGAAAACAGCCATAGATAATATATAAAAAAAATGAGTGTGGCCATGTTCAATAAAATTTAATTTACAAAAACATGTAGTGGGTTGGATTTGGCTTATAGGCCATAGTTTGCTGCCTCCTGGTCTAGAATCTCTCACTGGCAGTTAAGTACTTTTACCTAGATATGACACATATCATTTTGCCCACATTTTATTTGCTAATGCAAGTCACGTGGTCATGCCTTCAAGAGCCAGGAAAGTGCAGTTTTCCCATCTTTTCAGAGGATAAATGGGAAAATATTTATGAGTGGTATTAATGTCTTCACATTATCCATGCAGTTTTACAAAGCTCAATTTTATAAAGCTCCTGAATGTGGGCTGGTCAATGACAGACTTCAGGTGTGTTCAATGACAGTAGGAATGGGCACCATGGTTCCTAGGGGCATGGGTTACTCGGTGGATAAAACAAAAAGTGTGTCTGACACAACTCATGCAGTTTTATAAAGCTCAGGAATACTAGTAGTACGGTTTAAGGTCAGATATCTTGGGGTGCCTGGGTGGCTCAGTCAGTTGAGGATCTGACTTCAGCTCAGGTCATGATCTCGCAGTTTGTGGGTTTGAGCCCCACGTCAGGCTCTGTGCTGACAGCTTAGAGCCTGCTTCGGATTCTGTGTCTCCCTCCGTCTGCCTCTCCCTTGCTCGCTCGTGCTCTCTCTCTCTCTCTCAAGAATAAATAAACATTTTTAAAAAGTCAGATATCTTAAATTCGATGTTCAATCTGAAGTTACTTGGTAGTCCTGCATGACCAGGGCAAATAAGTTTAACTTCTTGGAGTGTCAGTATCTTCTCTGTAACGTGAAGATGATAATTGCTGTGTCCTTAGAACTATTTTGGGATCAAATAGGATATTATACGACAAAGGGATTTGGAAAACAAACATCAAGGATTCAAGCTGTTATTATTTCTTTTTATGCTCTTTGCTTCATTCCAGTTTCAGGCTGTTCTTCAACATAAAATTTAGACCCACCCACAAAGGCCTGGGCATTGGCACACTCTGAGTTCTAAGCTCTATGTCCAATGTGATGGCGTCTTCCAAGAATTTTGCTTAGGCTCCAGAACTGAAGTCAAAAATTCTTTTCTATTCTCTCCAGACTATAGCCCATAATATTGCACAGAGTGGGCCCAGTTAAAAACTGGCAGTGGAATGAATAATTGAGTTTAACAAGTAAATGAAGCAAAATTGCTTTTATGAGTTATGCAAATTTTTTCTCCCTGTTTTTTTCCCTCTTGGTATCTGGGAGAGTGTCATTATCTCTTAAACAGTTCTCCTAAGCCACTTGAATCCTTGAGCATTTCTTAGTCCAGCATGGCATGCTTTAACTCTCCTCTGTTTTTAAGCCTCCAGGGTGGCTAGGAAAAGAGTAAGAAGCGTGTGGGAACAGCTTCCAAGAAGCATTTGAAGGGAAGGAACTAATGTCAGTAAGCAGTTTCTCTATGCCAAGAGCATTACACACTCCCTTATTTTATCCTTGCAATAATACTGCATTGCAGGTTGTTTTATTTCCACCAAAGAAACTGAGACTCAAGGACTTTAGGTAACATATACTAGGTATGTTAGGAGATGCAGCTAGGAAGATGCAGAGAGCCACAATTTGAGGCCTGGTCTGACTTCCAAGCCCCTCTTTCTTTCCCTGCTACCAGGCTGTGTCCTTCACAAAGCAACCCCATTCAAATGGATGTCAATAACCTTTCTTCCTTGCAGGGCCATTCACTGAGCCCTCTGTCCCACTGGAGAAGGCTGGTAATATCCAAAGAAATTCAATACCTGAAGGACTTACCTGCTCCATCTTCTGTACCTAATGGAGACCCTTTCATACTTGCTCCTTCCCCTAAGATTTCACATATTTTTGGTGGTCTGCCACCACTACAACCCTTGGATGTGCAAATTGAGCCCGAATTGCACATGGAGAATAGGAGGAAGGAGCATCAGTAAAAAGATAAAGAGACTTGGGATCTATTATGATAATGATAACGGTAATAATAATAATAAGAGCTGACATTTTATTACTCTTTGCTAACCACTTTTCCACATATTAATTCATGTAATCCTGACAACAATTCTGTGAATTAAATACCACTAATATTTTAAAGCTTAGGCAGCCAGATATGATGCAACTTGTCCAAAGTTGCACAGCTAGTAAATGGAAGAGCTGGGATTTGAACCTAGAAAGGATGGCACCAAAGCCCAGTGTCTTAACCACTTTGCAAGTCATTTCAACCACCTGGCAGCTCTTAAAAGATGCTGGTCCTGGCTCTAACCCCTAGATATTCCAATGTATGTGGTAGGAGACAGGGTCAGGGCACGGGTATTTTTGTAAAGTACCAGAGAGTGAATCTAAAGAGAAGCCAGAGTTGAAATCCTGTGTGACGCAGTGATTCCATCTCCCTGAGAGCAAGCTTCTTCATCTGAACACAGGAGAGGTGGGGTTTGGAACTGTGAGGATATATTGAACCGTAATAGTAAATTAAGAGTCTTATTAGCATTTTGTGGGCAGCTTCCAGGGATACTAAATGTCAACTAATGCTAGAAACAGTATTGCCCAAGGAAGAATTTTGTTTGCTTTATTTTTTTTCCCCCAAGAAAGAATTTTCTTGCCCAGATTACCAATAACATCCCACTGGTATAAGGTGAAGGTACTCTTTGGCTCTCAAAATCTGTGCCTGTTGGGTTCTAAATTCTACCAAGTATCAAAGGGGGATGGGATGTTTTCCCTCACTGCTGCACGGATTATTCTACTTTAAACTTTTCAACCACTAAGCAGTGAAGGAGACCCAGGCAAGTCTGAAGGCCAACTTCTTTCTGGCACAGTGCTTCCACGATTGGGAAAGTATGTCACCAGTCTGGGACTAAGGCTCTTCATTTACAAAATGTTTTTTTTAAATATTTTTTAACGTTTATTTATTTTTGAGAGACAGAGAGAGATAGAGCATGAATGGGGGAGGAGCAGAGAAAGGGAGACACAGAATCTGAAGCAGGCTCTAGGCTCTGAGCTGTCAGCACAGAGCCCGACACGGGGCTTGAACCCGCGGACCGCGAGATCATGACCTGACCCGAAGTCAGATGCTTAACCGACTGAGCCATCCAGGCGCCCCTACAAAACAGGTTTTAAAAAAATTTCAAAGGTCTAATCTAAGGATTAAATAAAATATCACATGAAAATCACCAGAACATAGAGGTGCTTGCCACATAATAAATATTTACAAACAGAGTACACATAGGAGATGAAATTAATATTGTTTTCCTCATTGGGCTGATTAGAGAGGAGTCTATGCTGATTTATATAAAGCATGACAAAAGTAGCAAATAATAAGTGTTCAGTATGCTGATCCTTTTTAATTGTGTGTTCATTACATTTTAAATTTTTTAGTGTATTTGTATTATTGCAAGAAAGAAGCTAAAGCATACAGCATGTAAGAATCATAACTGTGATCCCGTGTGTAATCCCATCCCCCAACACATATACTCTAGAAAGGAGACAGTCCCTAATAGGATCTTTTGTTTGTAGGTAACGGGGAGGAATGTAGAGGTTTACTGGGGGAGTCCAGAGCCTAAATCACTTCACATTTGAAAACGGATGTAAATATTGGGGGGTATGAGAGAGGGAAGAGACCAAGATAGAGCTGTTGTGAGGGAGCCTTGAGAGGACAGGCAAGGAATTAGGGCCCATCCTTACATTTGTCTTGCCATAAAATCCTGAGTAAAATATCCCATTTTTTTCTTAAGCCCTTATAGATTGGAATCTGTTACTTGAATTTGTTAAAGGAAGGTTCTGGGTCCTTCCCCAAAAAGTTAGTTTTGAGTCAAGAACAATGAATGACTCTTCATGGGTTTCTAACTCAAAAAATGTTAAAATTTCTGAATTATTCATCACCACATGGCTGGCGGGGGTTTGGATTGGTAAGAGTGTAGGTGCCCATCATTGAGGAACCAGTAAACCAGTGGGGAGGATGTTCATCTGGATACTATTTAGCGGGAAGAAGCAACAAACTAGGTTGTTTACCAGTTACAGCTAGAGAATATAAAAACAGAATGAGGCCATTAGCACAGTGCCATTTAAGTAAATGTAAAACATTCACACAATAACTCTATATTTTACAAGAGTACATAAAATTCAGAGATTCCTATCCAACACATTAGGGTGGTGGGATTGGACAGTACAATAGGATTAGAATGAAATGCAGTGGGTGGGTGGGTGGGTAGATGGGTCGGTGGATGGATGGATGGATGGATGGATGGATGGATGGATTAATTTGAAAATCAATCAAATAAGAATGAGAGTCTTTGAGTGAGCCAATGATCATGGAACTGGGGAAAATTATTAACTCAACTCTCCATACCAAACCACTTCACCTTTCAGAACATTCTTGGAACGACCCAGAAATTGGTAGTAGCAGCAAAATCAGTACTCTCCATGCTGCCTTGTCCAGGAAGCTTGCAAAATTAGTGCAAATGGGTAAACCATTCCTAGTGAATTTGAGAGCTAGTTTTACTGTTTATAAAGTAAAACTATGGTTTCAAAGGCAATCTGAAAAGGCTACATAATGTATGATTCCAACTATATAAAACTCCAGAAAAGGCAAAACGATGGAGACAATATAAAGATCAGTGATTGCCAGGTCTCAGGGACAAGGAGTGAGGGATGAACAGGTAGAGCATAGGGGATTTTTAAGCAGTGAAATTATTCTGTATGATACTGTAATTGGTGGACACACGTCATTATACATTTGTCAAAACCCATAAAATGTACAACACAAAAAGTGAATTCTAATGCGAACTATGGATTTAGTTAATAGTAACATATCATTATTGGCTCATCAGTTGTAACAAATGCACCACACTAAAACAAAACAAGCAACAACAAAAATATTTCAATACGAGACATGTTGCCTAAGAACAGAAGAGCACAAGAAACAGAGAACTACATCAAACTGAGGCTAAAATGGCAATCATACTGGGAGAAGTTGATGTCATGTGCCTCCAGGCAGACCAGAACCCTGTTCTGAACAGAACATGTTTTTCTCTATAGAAAAATGGGGTAAA
Source organism: Panthera uncia (assembly GCF_023721935.1). Lineage (NCBI taxonomy): Eukaryota > Metazoa > Chordata > Mammalia > Carnivora > Felidae > Panthera > Panthera uncia. Next base: position 29,433,413 of record NC_064814.1, read on the forward strand.
TAGGAGCACTGCTAGAATAGCAGGTGCGTAAACTAGAATTGGTTATGCAAATGCTCTTATAGAGAGACATGTCTACTTTCTTTGCATCCAGGGAAATAATTTTAGAAACTGTGGGATTCTGGGTTAGGAGGAAATGAGGTGTACATTTTATTGGTTTATTGATTGATTTTTTTTCTGTGAATTTTCAAAACCAGAGGAAGCACATTGCAGACAGAGGCAGAAGTGACATAGTCCATGCATTATCAACTGCATCTTTTTCACTTTCCATGTGTGGATTTATTTCTCCTTCATTATAAGGGGAACCAAAAGGGCTAATTGATAAGGAATCATTTGAAAACAGTATGAAAATATGCATGTGTATCTATTGGTTGGGGCAAATTGGAGGTAGAAATGGATCCTCCCATTAAGAAGAATTTGATATGAACTACCTTGACAGCTGGTAAAGGAAGTGGGTATAGAACAATGACCTAAAGGATTATCCTGAAACATTATCCAGGGCCACTAATTTCACCAGGGACTATCATAAAACACACTCATGTTGCAATCCTTTCCTCAAGCTCTTTGACAGAATAGAGTGTGGGGGGGGCCATATGATGACACTTGAATATCGGTCAAAGGGAACTAGGTTTCAGCACAACTCAGCAGTCTCTAATTTAGCACAGGACAAATGGCTCTTCCAACTGACCCATAGAGAAAGAAAACATAATGGAGAAAGGCTAGTGAAAGAGGGTTATGATGCAATAGAAAAAGGATTGTATTGGAGTCAAGTGTCATGGGCTCTAATACCAACTCAGTCACTTATAATTTATGTGGCTTTGGGCCAGTTAGTAACCCTAATGCGGTCTAAATTTCCTAATCAGTAAAATAGGAGTGGTCATATTTACCTTTCAGAGTTCTAAGTGCTCAAAACAATAAATATAAATTACAATGCCCGGCACATAGTCAGTATTCCATGATATAATTGTGGTCTGCATTTGAGGAAAATGCTCATCTCCCAACAGCAGTGCTACCAAAGGATTTATGTATGGGGAATTCTTCCCAAGTCCTCAAGGAGAAGCATATCCCACATTACTGTTCCCCTCACCTCTTCTCAAAACACACAGGGTGGCAGTGGCTTCCATGTTTGCAGTGGAAGGTCAGTGTCTTAGCCCTTGTCACCAATAATCTCCATCATCATCACCATTACAGCAGCAATAACAAAAGTGCCTCACATCTGTTTAATGTTTTCTTAAGTATTATCTCAGGCTCTCTGATTCTGTAATTTCCCTGCCTCCCTAAAGCATAGCACTCAGTGGCTGATATTGCTGCAGTTGGTGATTCAGTTCTTCCCTGCACCTGCATGTCTCTGTCTTGCTATGTAATATTAAATGCATTTCCCCACAGAAACAAAGGCTGAAAACTCTAATGTTAGTTCTAATGATGTGCTTACTTCTCTAGGGCCACTGTTTCTCAGTTCAGTCATATAAGAGCTGACCTGGGAAGCAAACCACCATCTTGTTTCTATAGGGGTGGAGTGCTATAAATACAATGCAAGGAGACTTTGGAACACACTCTGCAGGTCAGGGTCTCTGTCTTCAGACCAATTACTTTACCTTTGACAAAGACTGCATAAGTCAACAGGAATCCCTGATCTCTCTTGTTTGTGTCTGGGTAGGCTGCCAGCTAGTTACTAGGAGGCAAGGCACTTGGGTCTATAGCCTCTTTTTTTTTCCCCAGTATTGGGAAACCAAGTCTGGGCTTCCGCACTCATTCCACAGTTTGCTGCAAATGCTGTATACCTAGACTTTCTGTACATTTTTCTAAATTAATGCAAGTGGATCCCCCAGTAGAGCCCAGGGAAGTTATTTTAATAGAGTATGATGGAGTCTGCCAACATATTCATGTGACCACAGCTATAGATGCATCTAGAACAAGAAGAAAGGAGCCATCCAATCAGGAGGCAAAGGTGTGACTTTGCCTCTAGCCACTCTTTCTCTGTTGTAGTCGTATTTCCAGAGTCCTTGGTCCCTTACTCTAATACCTCTGTATTCTTCAATTTTTCTAACTAATATGAAATTAAGAAGGGATGACACAATTTTGGTCTTTAGGTGTCATCCTGCCATAGGGTCTCATTTTATCCTCACAACAATCTTGTGGGATAGGTGGTATTATTATCATTATTATTATTATCATCATCATCATTATTATTATACCAACTGTTCAGATAAAAACACTTAAAACAAGAGAGACTCAGGAACTTGGTCAAGGACACCCAGCTGGTAAGTGGCAGATTCAGAACCTGAATCCAGATTTATCAGACTTCAAAGCTCATAACTCTAATCAATAAGCTATAATTATTCAGTGCTTTATTATTTTTAATGTACATCATTTTGAAAGTATAGGATTATTATTTGAAATGACTATCAGTCCTATGAATGAGACGGGACAGACACTAGTATTTCAATTTGGCAGGAGAGAACATGGAGATTTAGGTGGGTGAATGACCCCACCCGGGCCCCCAAGTGGCAGGTGGTAGTGAAGGGAATATGGACCTTGGAGTCAGACAGACCTGGATCTGGGGCTGCCCCTGACTCTGTGTATAGCTGTGGGAAAGTCACTTATGTTCTCACTTATGAAGTGCAGCTAATGGTATCTCCCTAAGAAGAGGTTTTCTGTGAAATAGACAGTTTGGGAGCAATCTAACATAATGTTTAAAAATGTGCCCTATTGAGTCCAAATGCATGTTTTAAATGATTCTGTAACTTTGAGAAAGTTACTTAACCCAAGTACTCTGTAAAAAGAGCACAATAATAGTACTTAATTTGTGGGCCCCTGGGAAGTTTAAGTGATACAATTCATGTAAAATAATTAGTAAAGAACAAGTGCCCAAAAAATATTAGCTGTTATCTGTAAACCAGTGCACAATGTGCCTAACACATAATAGACAATCAATAAATGTTCATCCTCTCCACCACCACGTGTTCCCTGTTCTAGAATGTGCAATGGTCCTCTCTAGCTCAGTGGAGGCCGCCCCACCCTCATGACTTACACCTGCTTGAGCACAGGCCTTTGGGAACCAGGTAAATGAAGGCAAGAGATGCCATTTTCAAATTTAATAAACACTCAGCCACTCACGAGGCATCTCTCATTCCCACTGGCAGATTATAGACAGTCTTTTCTCAATTACCTGTGTCTAATTTTAATACAAGGCCAGCTTTGCTCACTTTGTTCTCTGCATTCACCCTCAGCCACCTCCTGAGCCCCAGGTGGGATCTACTCAGAGAGTGTAAGCCCGTATTAATATCATCCTGAGCAAAACATAATTAGAAAACTAAATCAGCAGCCACAAGAAGAGTGTAATGCTTTCCAAAGCCATATATCGGGTGAGTGGAATGTTGATGTTTATGCTGCTTTTCTTGACATTTTTGTTTGCTTTGGATTATTCACATCACTGCTCCCCTGTATGTATCCCTGCTATAAAAAAGTGAAGATGATTGGGCATTTATTTAGGCTCCAGTGCAGGAGTTGGCAAAGTAGGGCTGGCTTGCCCAGTCTAGCCCCCTTCTCATTTTTGTGCCAATCTTCATTAGGACATGGCCACGCCCATTCACTTACATATTATCCATGACTGCCTTTGAGCTACAATGGCAGATAAAGACCAGATGGCCCACAAAGCCTAAAATATTTACTCTCTGGCTCTTTATAGCTACAGTTTGCTGACACTTGTTCCAGTGTATCCATAAGCAAGACAGCTTTCAGAATAGCCCAGTAAGGGTCTTTTTCTACCTGAAACTGATAACCAGCAGCTGCCTCCAAGTTCAACAGGTAGCTCGGGCAGCACAAGAATGGGTGCTTGGGCTCAGGAAATAACCTGGCAGATGATGAAGACACTAGGGGATCAGGGCTGCAGGAGGCATTCCTGGATCTCCCTGTGCTCATTGCCCCCAAGGGGTAGGAGACCAGCGAAGACCAGCTAGGTCCTGTATGCTCTGGAGGCTACCTTAGAACTGACCCCGTCCTTATTGTGGGAAAACTGCTATGTGGCTGGATGATCTCCGTGCTCACAGTGGCCAGAGTTCTAGAACTCACAGCCTCAGGGGCCTACATTTAAAGACACACTTGGAGGTTCACATTATGTCACCTGTAGATAACAAAGATGGAGGCTGATTGGCAATTACTAGTTAAGAATTCCCTGGGACAGCTGCTAATAATGCAGATTCCTGCCTATACCCAGAAAGTCCAGCTGAAAAACTTGGGGTGAGGTCCAGGAAGCACTGTTGCATTTTTTAAACAAGTATTAACTGGTTTTGTTGTTGATGTTGATGACTCAGGGAGAATACCTTAAGAAACAGTGCCTTGGGGCTGTGACCTTAATCATTCTGGGGTTGCTGACTATGCGAGAATCTTATAAAAGCAATGGAGACTGGGTCAAGGGAAAAAATACAGTGTATGTGGACAGAAACACCTTATATTTCCTACATCTGGAGAGGGTTCTGGATTCTCTAAGCCCATTGTTAAGAACCCCAAGTTAAGAACCATCCTAAAACAACGGGTGAAGGAGCAAGTGTGTGAGAGCTTGGATAGGAGTGTTTGAGTTCGACACTCCTGACAGCTGTCACCTGCCTTTTCCCCTCCTGGTGGGTTCGCATGAAGGGTAGTTCCGCCTCTGTGATAAGGATGTGTGGTGCTTGCCTGGATAAACTCACAGGGTGGTAAAGGTCACATGAGGTCCTATATACGAAAGCAAATTGCACACTCTAAAGTGCCATGAACATCCAGAGGATTTTGATGACGCAAAATCAGCCTTAAGGCGCTGCCTTCCAGGTTCACATCCTCCTCAGCACTGTGATCGAAATACCTCCCTCCATGCCTTTTCAAGTCCAGTCTTCATTTGCTGCCTGTCCAGTTTTCCTTCATGCCACAGGGATCCAAGGAATTGCACCTTGTGAAATAACTAACCATTGGACGTTTCCACTTTGGAGCCCGGCCAGCCCGTGGCTCTCAGTGTACCCAAAACTCATCATGAAATTGGCTCCTCTCCCTCCTCATTTCCTGGCTGCTGTTGTGATTGGATGATATTTTGAAATATTAATGTGTACCCCTCCCCCTCTTGTATTTTTCTCTTTTTCTTTCCCTCCTCCTTTCCCCAATTCATATTCAGTTCTTTCGATAGGAAGAAAAGCAACAGTTGAGATTTTCTGCTGTAGGAAACAGGAGACTATTTTATATAGGGTGACCAAGGAAAGTTCTGTTGGTCTTTTATTAGAGGGTGAATCTGAAGCAAGCGAGGGAATGAGTCATGAATACAAATGTGAAGATTAGACCGTGTCAGGGCAAGTGCCTAGGCCCCAAGGTGGGAGCCTGCTTTGAGTTTTTAAGGAAGAGAAAGGTCACTGTGGCTGGGTGAAGTAAGGAAGCAGAAGATTGACAGGCAGTCAGGTCAGAGGGACCAGAGCTGGCATGTCCTCGAGGTCAAGCTCAGGACTGTAGCTTTTATTCTGAGTGATTTGGGAATTGGAACTTACATTTTAAAAGGATCGCTCTGACTTTGTGTGAAGAATCACAATCACCATTCCAAGCCCTCCCTCTTGCTGTGTAGGAGCCAAGGAAGAAGCAGAGAACCCAGTTAGGAGGCTTGTTCACAGCCCTGGCAAGACTCACACCAGGGGCAGCAGTGCAGGAGGTGAGGGTGGGGGGATTAGGGCAAGGCACTGTGTATATTTTGAAGGTAGAGCCAATCACATTTTAAATGACGGGTTAGATGTGGGAGATGAAAGAAACAAGAAGATCAAGATGACTGCAAGATTTAGAATCTGAAAATCTAAGATGGAGATGACTTAAGAGGCAGTGGGGATTGGCATTAGGAGCCAGGCTGGATCAGACATTCGGTTTAAGCCATGTTTAACCTGAAGATGTGCATCCAACATCTACATGGAGAGAGTGAGTAGACAATTTGACAAATTAGTCTGGGGTTCAGGGAAGAGGTCTATGCTAAAGTCAGGAGAATATTCCACAGGGTTCAGATGGTGTTGACAGCCGCAAGTTACACAAGCATGTAAGGGAATGGCTATGGATAGGGAAGAGAGACCTGGAGAAACCGAGTGTAAAAGTTGGGCAAAAACAAGGAATTAATATGGGAAACAGAAAGTGGCTTGGGGAATTATAACAAAACAGAGTGAAGTGCTAAAGGTGAAGGAAATGGTTCAAGAAGGAAGAAGTAATCCAGCAATGGAGAAGGCTATTGATAGGTCAAATGAAGACTGAGAATTGACCATGGCATTTAACATTCTGGTAATTAAACTATGTGAATCCTACAATATTCCCTGGAAGAAATAAGAAATCATTTGCCTTAGGGAGTTGAAGACACATTGTTCGATGACATGAAGAGTTGCTCAAAAGTGAAGCTAACTTGATGGATTCCCATCTGCTGAGCAGGGTGCCTGCCCTTTTCTCACCTCCAAAGAAGTGATTTTTCATCAGAGAAGAAACCTGTCACACCTTTGAGCTGCCAAGACATAAATCTTCTTTCCACCAACTTGCTAATAGTTTTTCTTGCCACCTTTCCTGATAACCCAGAGTAATTGTTATGAAGTATGGGCTTGTTCTGTCTCTCCCAGCTGCGGCCCCTCTGTCCTCTGCAGGTCCTGGGGAAAGGCAGAGGCTCTGTTTGTCACTGGGTGTTCATTAGAAGCACAGCAGATGCTGTTACCAAGAACGTGACATCCTGATGAAACCGGAGGCACCACACAGCAGCCCTGAAATCTGAGAGCCAACAGCCCCTCCTGCCCAAAAGTCATCAGCAAGTGGCTTCTGCTTTGTTTTCTTGGGGAGACAGAGAGAAAATGACCCTATTTAATAGGGATGAAAATGTTCGTTCATGTGTGCTTTTACTGATTCCACAGAAATGTATTGAGTGTCTGAAGTTCTCTAGTAGAGCACTGGGTTAAATTTTGATGCAAATGAATGGTCTGACATATGCATCCTATGGAAGTCATAATTAGAAGAAATTAACTGAAACATAATTAGCAACTGGGAAGAATATTGGGAGATATGGTCTGGGGACAGCTCAGTAAGTGTAGCTTTAAGTCTCTCTTGTTCATTATGCAGAATGTGCTCAGATCAGTGACTATGGAATTTTTCCTTGACCATCATGAGCTTCTGCCAGATCCTAAAGAGCCCTGTGTAAGCCTTACCAAGCCTCTTAAACCCCAAACACAGATCCTGAAATTTCAACAACTTTCCCTAGTGATTGCAAAAACTGCTTTTGCGAGCCTTATCTCCATGATTCACATCTGGGTTCAGGGTTCAATGTCTTGGTATGCATCTAAGTGCCATCTTGCTACGCTGACCACACATTTGGTAACGGTGACTTGACAGCATAGATGCACAGTTGCCCTGCAGCTCTACAATGACAGATAGTCTATGGACATATGCAGTTGGTTATCTACAAAGTCTAAGTGACATCAATTGTGGCAGGCCAGTGCAAGACTTCACAAAGTACTTACGATTGGCACACACCATGCTAAGCGCTGGGGATATAAAGCTGAAAACAAATCCCTGCCCTTAAGAAGCTCAAATAGAAAGGGTTTGCAAAGTCAAGTGACTTTAAGGAAAGAAGCAAACATTGGCAGACTTAGCCCTAGTCTGAGCTCATGAATCTCCTGGCTAAACATCTCAGTCTTGACTGCTGGTCACCTACTAACTAAAAATTGGCAAGTTAAGATCTGATTGGATTGCTTTAACAATTGCTTGAGCAATGACTTATGCATTATAGTTGAAGACTATTTAGTTCTGATTTTCATTGTTGAACATGAGGAGTCCATCAAGTGACCCAACACTTAAGTTAGTGTGGTTTTCAGATGCAGATGCCTGAATAAAACAACTAGAATTTATCGAACTCTTCCCTTGTGCCAGGCATTGTGCTAAGAGATTTCTGTGGATTATCTAATTTAATTTCACAAACCTCTAAAGTATGTACTATTATCATCTCCCATTTTCAGATGAAGAAAGTGAGTTTTGGTCAGGACTCAAGCCCAGGATGTCTGGTACCTGTGTCCTGTCCTACTTTCCAGGATGAAACATTTCCTCATGCAAGATCGATTCAGACATATTATATCTTTACTTAATGAATACCAACACATTCTGAATGGTTGTGTACAACTACACAAATTACTCAGCAGAATAGTGAGGGGCAGGGACAGAAGATAACAGATGGCAGGACACAAGGATGATATTACCAAAGGAATGTAAGTATGGATAATTTGTAGATTTTACCTTGTTCAGTTCCTTTGCCTTCTTTTTGTATGCAATGCTGTTGATCAGACTCTGAAACCCAAATCTCTTCCTGTGCTTGTGATGAACAAAGAAAAGATAAGAACTTTAAAATTTTCAGAGAATAGCAGGAGAAATAAGATGTAAAGTCAGATAAAAAACACAGAGGGAGGCAAACCATACAGAGAAGGAGACTCTTACATACAGAGAACAAACTGAGGGTTGCTGGAGGGGGGAATGTGTGAGGGGATGGCCAAATGGGTGATGGGCATTAAGGAGGGCACTTTCTGGGATGAGCACTGGGTGTCATATGTAAGAGATGAATCACTGGGTTCTACTCTTGAAACCAAGACCACACTATATGTTAACTAACTGGAATTTAAATACATTTTTAAAAAGATGTAAAGTCAGATTTCCACCCCAAAATCTCAATTGGTTAAACGTGGTCCAATTCTGGCAGCTTTCTCACCAGTAGGGGTGATATTTCTCCATCTGGATCATCAACTTCATCCCTTTTTACCTTTGTCCTTCTGGACAACTTTTCATTCTTGAAAGATTCTGCTCAAGGATCATTCCCTCCAAAAAGCCTTTCTAAGTTCCAGACTTAACCAAGTGGCCCTCCTTTGTTTCCCACACCATCACAGCATCATATTGTCTGTTTGATTTGGTATATTCTATATTAGGCTCTGAACCCCTTTAATACAAAGACTGGTTTTGCTTCTTTTTGTATACTCAATATGTAACAGAGTGGTAAATATATGGTAGGTACTTTTTAGATGAATGAAATCATTAATACATTTTGACATGGACCCGGTAGATTTGGTCTGCTTATAACCAGAGTCTATGTGCTTAAACTTAGTTATCAGTTACTTGTGGTATGGAATATGTCTACCCTCATAACTGGAAACAGAACTCATGGTGTAACAGAAATTTAAACATCAAATGGGATAACAGAGATAAACTAGTCTAAATCCTTCTTCATATAGATAAAAAAAAAAAAAATTAGACTCCAAGTGGACTGAAGAGCTTTCCCCAAGGTCATTCAGATTTCAGGGACAAGAACTGGGAATGGAGCCTAAATTTCTGACTCCTAAGCCAGAGATCTTTGTCACTTCACTGGTGTTCTCCCACAATGGAGGGTCTTTTAGTATTCTGCCCCATGAGGACAGCATGTTTTTCCTGATAGATAGATTCATCTATATTAAGAGATCCTCAAAGTGACAAATGAAAAGTTACAAAAGAAAAATGAATTTAGGGGTGCCTGGGTGGCTCAGTCGGTTAAGCGTCCAACTTCGGCTCAGGTCATGATCTCACAGTTCGTGAGTTCAAGTTCTACATCGGGCTCTGTGCTGACAGCTTAGAGCCTAAAGTCTGCTTCAAATTCTGTGTCTCCCTCTCTCTCTGTTCCTCCCCTGCTCATGCTCTGTCTTTCTCTCTCTCCTTCAAAAATAAATAAAACAATTTTTAAAAAATAAAAAAAAAAAGAAAAAGAAAAATGAATTTATTTTCCCATATATTGTTGAAAACAACTCAGAGTCTCTGGTCCCTTACAGTGTTCAACTACCACTCCTGAAACATGTTTCGAAAATTCAGTAATTCCAGGGAATTGTTTATTTTTTCTCAAATAATTTGGCACACAAAAGAAATTTAAAAGGTGTTAGTGATTGTTTCTTATCTCTGAATAGATAGTCAAGGACATCTGCCATAAGGAAAATTCTCATTTCAGCCAGAACGTTGATTTCAATAAATCTATTCAAAGGAACAAAGTGGCTGTTCTCCCCTTTGGTAAAATACACTTGTAGCTCACACAGTATTTTGTTGATAGAAATGTTAGCAAGCAATGACAGACATGCAGCCTGAAAACACTGAAACGTAGCACTAGTCGATAGAAATTAAAACATTGCTTTTCTATGTACGTCTAGAATGATTTGCGTTAACACATTGGTAGAGACACTGCCTGTGCACTGGAAATAATATGGGCTATGGAAGCAGACATATCTGTTTAACTTTGTCATGTATTAACTCTGTGACCTTTGATAAGAGATTAAATCCTTTTAGTTCCATCCATCAATTCAAAAAATATTTAATGAACATTTACTTGGTGCATATGCTAAAGCACTATGAACAGCAGTGACAAAAAGAGTTATAAAAAAAAGTCTAACTTTCATGAAGCTTACATTCTCATAGGGGGAGGCTTTGGGAGACAATACACACACAAATAGGAAATATTTGGTGATTAGAACTATGGGGAAAAGTACACTTTGGGGGAAAGGGAGTGCCAAGGGGAGAACAGTTTTAAATAGGGTGATCAGGGAAGGTGTCAACAAGAGAGTGACACTGGAAAGAGGGCTGAAGGAGTAAAGAAATGAATCTGTTAGGCTTATGGGTGCAGAGTGTTCCAGGCACAGAAAATGGCAAGTTCAAAGGCCCTGAGATGCGTCTTATGGTAGGCAAGAGGGCTTTATGTCCAGGGTGTTCAGAGAAATGGAGAGAGTAATAGGAGATGATTTCAAGGAGGTATAAGAAGGGGGGTAGGCATAGGGTCAAACCTTGTAGGCCAATAAAGACATGGCCTTTGTTTTCCTAAGTGAGGTGAGAAGCTTATGGAGAGTTTCAAGCAAGGGAATGGTATGATCTGGCTCCAAGTTTTGAAAGATTGCACCGTGTTGACAATAGACTACAGGAGAGAAGGGTTAGGAGCATGAAGAATGGTTAAGAAGCTATTGAAATGATCCATGCAAGAGATTATAGTGTCTTAGACCAGGTGAGTAGCCATGGAGAAAGTGAGAGGTTGTCAAATTGTGGATATATTTAAAGATAGTGTCATCAGGATTTGTGGACAGACTGCATGTCAGGTGTGAGGGAAAGAGGGTCAAGAATTACTTCAAGGTTTTTGACCTGAGCAATTGGAAAGATGGAGTGGTCAACTGAGATGAAGAAAACGATGTGAGGAACAGGTTAGTTGAAAAAACCAGGTGTTTGGTTTTGGATATATTAAGTTTGAGATGCTTATTAAACGTGTAAGAGAAGATCCTAATTAGGCCACTGCACCTTGTAGAGGAGAGGTCTAGACTGTACATTTCAATATGCCTCTAGATGTTATTTAAAACAATGAGAAATAATGAGATCACCCAGAGAAGGACAGTCTCCAAGGGCTGAGCCCTTAGGCACTTGATGTTAAGAAGTGGGTAATAAAAATAGTTAATGCTCATGTAGTACTTACTGCGTACCAGACCTTGTTCTGAGTGTTTTCGTATATGAACTCCTTCAATTTTCATGACAACCTCATAAGGCGGTTACTGTTATTACCTTTATTTTATAGATGAGGAAAGTGGAAGAAAGAGGTTAAGTAACTTGGCCAAGGTCATAACACTTGCTGAGTTGTGTAGCCAGAATTCCAACCTGGGCTGTCTGGCTTCAGAGTCTGGGCTTCTAACTCCCTCCCAGCACTCTCTCCAGTAACTAGAAGAGAGGGCTGCCAATAGGGATGCCTGAGGAGGGACAACCGGTGGGATAGAAGGAAAACCCTTGTAGTGTGAGGTCCTGGGAGCCAACTGAAGGAAGTTTCAATGAAGAGAAAATTGCTTACCCATGTCAAGTGATGCTGGTAGGCCAAATGGAGATAAAGACTGACATAGCAACACGGAGGTTTTCAGTGACTTTGGCAAAAGCAATTTTGACTGGCAGTTTAGAGTGACAAGGGCAGGTAGAGTGGTGGCAGTAAAAGCCAGACTGGAGTGAGTTCAAGAGAGAAGGGGGAGTTTAGACAATGAGTTCTGACCATTCTTGAGAGGATATTTACTATACATAGGGGATATAAGCAGGTAGTAGCTGGAAGGGGATATGGGATCAACTGAAGGTATGTTTTACACATAGGATAACAATTAACATACAGGTGTTGAGAACGATATAGTATAGAGGGAAAAATTGATGGTGAAGGAAAGACAAGGACAAATGGTTGCAGTGATGTCCTTGAGTAGGCAAGAGTTGACTTTTGGGGGAATGGACAGTTCATCCACAGTAATGTGAGGGAAGCAGAGCCTAAAGGCACAGATGCTGGTAGTTGGGTAAATGTGGTGGGACTTTGTGAACAAGCTTTTGTTGTTTAATTCCTATGCCTCAATTTCCTTAACCACAAATTGGGGATTTATATCTCTCTTTCAAGTTGCTCTGAGACTTGAATGAGACAACATGGCAAAATGTTAGCATCATGTCCAGTATAATTTATGAGCTCAAATTACTTATGAGAAATTCCCTCATCTCTCTCTTTATTGGTTATTTTTCTTATCAGTTACTAACATTCATTGAGCATTTACAATGTAGTGGACACTATGCCACGTACTTGGCACAAATTCCTCAGAGAATGTTCCTTCCATGTTTGTGGGATCCTATTGAAGCTTTTTGAACTCTTACAAGGAAGCTTTTTGGGATTTGGTTGACCATTTAGTTATTTCTTTTCCTCCTCAGTCTTCCCTTTATCAGCAACTGCTCTGGTCTAGGTTTTTAACATTTGTTCATTCACACTGATTCACCTGGAGAATGGTGGCATATGTCTGGGACCCAGAAGCATACTTTCCAACTAACATCCTTTGTGGGGTAAGATGAGGTGTGGTGGACTGGGTTACGCCATTTGTCAACCCTGGGTCTCATTTATGTTGGCTCCACTGAAACCACCTCAATATGGTAGAAATCCCCCAAACAACAACTACAGTTGCTCAAGCTTTCTTCTGCTGCTTTGGAGATAGTGGGAAATGAGAGATGGGTCAGTATTGACCAGCTCCCGAACATCAGTGTTCTCAGGTGGGAAAAGTGAGGTTCTTTTCCCCCATGGAGCGTCTCATAGGTCCACCCGGCATTAACATTTTGGGTTTTTTTTCATCACCTGGACTTATTTACTCTTTGAAATGAATACAGATTTCCCTGCTGAGGATCCCCTTGTTCAAAATAGGTCAGTCATGAGAAATCCAGCCCTCCTAAATGAAGGCCTTCAGTGAAAGTAGATTTGCATTCTGTTCTCACAAGTCTGTTTCTAAGGCAAAGCAGTAAGAATCAGTGTCTTCCCCCTTTTTGAGCAATTTTCATAAACCAGTGACTCTGTTTCTCATATCTGGGAAATGGCCATCCCAGCATTTTTACATGCTTGAGAGCTGAAACTTACGGTTTATCCACATATGTAAAGTATCATTATTTGTTTCCTCTGAGGAAGCAATTAATTACATAGACCATTGGAATGATCCTGGTGTTTTATAATACAATCACAAGGTTCCTCATTAAGAGATGACGAGTCCCCAAAGCAAGCAAATACTACCACCAGGTGAGGGATCTTTATTTCTCTTATGGGGTACCTACTCTGTGACATGCATTGAATGTGATAGTTAATATATACCATTGCACTTCCCTCCTGTAGCTCTTCTATACATTAAGTTATCCCTAATGTGCTGATGAAGAGAGAGACTTGGAGAAAATAAGGAGTTTTCCCAAATTTACACAGCTAATAAGTGATGGAGCTCACATTTGAACCTAAGTCTACTTCAATGTATATAAACCTTGGTCCATCTGAAAGCCTTTAACTTTTAGCCACCAAATGGTATTACCCTCCTCCCCCCGCCCCCCTTATTGATGTCAACAACGTTGGATCCAGAACGTTGGATACAGAATCCTTCTGTGACACTATGCTTTATAATGCCCATATGGCTTCACCTGGAGTCATTCTGGAAGCTGTAAGTTCATAAATAATGTCTCTTCAACTTGGTTAGGCTCACAGTGCCAGGAGAAGACAGATGATCAATGCTGTGCATGGTATCATTGCGAGCTAATGTGTTACTTCTGTAGTCTTGGGTTGCCATCCCCTGGAGTGTTTTGATGTGATCAGTTGTCAGTTTCAGGTCTGTTGTTTCTCTCACCAGAAGCCCAGCCCGTGGAAGATGACAGCCCCAAAGCCTTTCCTGTGTTAGGGGAGCTATCGAACTCACATAATGACATAAACGAGTCGGTGTTCATCTGGGGAATCTCAGACAAAGCAACCCAGAGGAAAACCATCTCTGTCGATGAAGGTTTGTTTCACTTGCAACAGAAAAAGCAGCAGCAGCAGCAGCAGCAGCAGCAGCAGCAGCAACAGCAGCAGCAGCAGCAGCAGCCGCGACCGGAGCCCGTGCACAGGCTGGGGAGAGGTAAAGGGAGGCTGAAGCTGCCACATGTGAGTAGCATTTTATGATTTCTCTGAAGCTGAGAAAGGAATGCTGGGGAGGGGGCTTGGCCGTGAGGTGGGCGTGCGTGTATGAGTTGGGGCTTTCCGTGGCAGGGGGTGGGAGGAATGGTTTACACAATTAACAAGTGCATTTGGGATCTGCCCTCCTCTTCCAAAGGAAGTGCAAGAGCGTGCCCACACGCACTTGCATTTTCTCCGCTGGTCGTATAGTAAGTCCAAGCAGCAGGTGGGGGATATTGTCTTTTTCTTCTTCTTCTTCATCCTTGAGAGTGGGCTGCATGGCAGAAAGATCCCTGAGCCAGAGAGAGCTTTCCCGAGTGGAAGGACTCTTCCAGAGGGTTTCTTTCCCAAGTTTCTTTTGCAGATGTGTAGCTCTCACGGAGATTCTTTGCCACAGAGCTGTTCTCCTGCAGGGGTGTTTACAATCCTGCTAGCCACAAAGGGGCAAGGGTGACTTTTGTATCTCTGGTTCACAGTTCTAGATGTCTGTAGTAAACAGCCACAAATCCAACACAATTTAACCTCTCATTTCCCACTGGTAAAAGAGTTCGATGGGTACCTCCCGGGCTTAGAAAAGCATGGGTTGTATTTCATGCATTTTCTCAACCCAGGATAAAATAAGTAGGTCTCTCAGGGTTGACAGCATTGATGCCTTCTTGAACTTGGGGAAAGTTTTGTGGGTTTTTTTGTTTGTTTGTTTTCAGTTTTTTTGTTTTGTTTTGTTTTATCTTGTTTTTATGTTGTTGTTGTTGTTATCAGGCTCTGGAAATTACTGTGAACACTGGGTAGATTGAAGCTGAAAAACAGCCGGAGAGAATGTTTTTGTTTAAACCACTAGTGTAGCTAGCTGCAGGTTTTCTTGGGCTAGTTAGCATCTCTGGGTTATTGTTAGTGACGTTAAATAATGAGCTGAGCAAAAGTACACCTGGTCATAAACTTGCTCGTGTTCTGTTTTTCTGAAGACCTGGTTCCTTTTTTTGTTGTTTTCCCGCCCTTGCTTCCTTTCCTCTGTCTTTAGAAGCTTAGACGTGGCTGAGCGTGTCAGGCTGAATGTTTACATGCATGAGTATTTGCAGTCAGTGCACCACAAGTTTATCATCTGCAGGACAAAAGGAAAAAGGGGAGAAGGAGGGTTCTAAGGAAGGACACTTCCCTTGTCCTAAGAACAGTCTTTGGGCAGTTGTACATAATGAAGGCAGAAGAGTCAGAGACACTTCATCCGGGACTTGGTCCAGAGGAGAGCAGTCTGCCAATGCTTGGGTGCAAAACTGAATGCTGTTATACTGGGGGTCAGGGCCCCAGCTCTCAAGTTATTATGGACTGTGCATGAAATGTAAACCAGGGCATTGGCTTTATGGGGAATCCTGTCACCCAGGGAGCACCTTCCAACCTCATACCACAGCACTCCAGGGTCAATAGATGAGGCTGCTCAGAGTTGGAGATGAGTGGCTAGGAGACCCAACTGGCCATCCCAGTGGGAAGGGCTCAATATTTCAGTATTTGCAGTATCATGCTATCTGGGCTCCATCCACTGCACGTGGGGAGCCTTGCCATTCAAGTTGGAAGGACCTAACTTAAGCAACTCAGGGAAAGCCAAAGAAATGAGGCAAGATGAGTAATCTGATGCCTATGCTTTGCTATGATTTACTTTTGCTGTTATTGGTAAGGATGCATTGTGGAAACATTACAAACTGGGTTTGTTTGTTTTTTTAAAGACTGTCTTAATATTGCCCTTTTAGCATCCCGTTTCTTCTCTGTGCTCTCTCCCAGCCTTTGTCCAAGCATGCCTTTTTGACACAATTGTAACCACAGTCTAGATATATTTATTTTCACCATTTATTTTCCCAGTATTATTCCATAAACACTTTCCCGTCTTCCAGCCAGTTTTCACATAGATGGTTAATTGTGACTGGATTAAATGGATTAATCCCTTAAATGGATATGCCATAATCTGTTTAGCAGTTTTTGGCTATTTAAATTGCTTCTATGCTTTCCCATGATTGTTATGCCACTGTGAATATTTCTGTGCATAAAGCAGTTTTATTTCTCCTTATAAAAACATTGGGGGGGATGAATTCTTAATATTGATATTAGCAAGGTAAAAAAATATGAATATTTTTGTGGCTTTTCGTGCCTATTACCAAACTGTTCTCTGTAACGTATTTTCACTGTCCAAAGCCATCAGTACTATAGTCTGGAGAAAGGTAGATTTATCTAGAGACTTAGGCACATTAGATTCTTTTTTTCTCTCTCTGTCTAAATTAGGAGCTATAAAAAGACACTGGTCACTTCTTTAAATCTGGCTTTGAGTCCAATTAAGCCAGGCAGTATCATCCTCCCCAGGACAAGCCTGCAGCTCCTCAGCTTCCATACTTTGTCAAGAATTCCCGTGAGGAATCCCAAGTGCAGCAGACCCCTCTTTCCATTTCTGTAAGGAGTGAAGAGAGGGGCAGAAGCTCTCCATCCTGTATCAGACCACCTGAGAAAGATGAGCAGGGATCACAGGAGGGGAAGCTAGCTTCGGGTTGTCTCCAAGCCCTTGAGCTCAATCCTGGCAGGCTTCTTTGCCCTTCTGTCTCCCTCCCCAACCCTGACGGAGCCAGCAGAGAGGTAAACTCACTCCTTGGGCAAGAGTTGCGGCTGACAGAGTAGATGGGAGTAGGGTCCTTGGGAAGGTGAGGACTAGCTAAGCTTATCGGGGTAAAAGGAACCATACCGTAGAGTCTCACTGCCTTGTATCCTCCCAAATGCATGGACTTTAATGATGTAGGACAGACAGGGCTGAATGCCAACTCTCATCAAATAAGAGCTGTAGAATGCTTCTTTTTCGGTTCCTACCTCCTATCAAGACAACTTTTTCAACGATTTATTATTTCTCTTATTTCCTCTTCCCTTGTACTTTGTCCATTTGGAGATTAATCTGTGCTCTTTTCACCTCCTGTGTAGCTCACCGTAAATTGCTTCAGTGCTAAGCTCTTGTTCATTCTGTAATTATTTGTGCAAAGGCCGAGATTGCCCAGTGGGAGCCACACAGAAACTCGGCATACATTTGCCGACCCTAACCTGCAGAGAGAAAGGACTTGTGTCTTGGGAGCAAGATTTTCTTACCATACATAAGCGGGTTTGATAAATATGATTTTTTTAAAGGTATTAGTGACTCAGTCTGCAAGGGCTTAAGAGAAGAAGCACTGCTTCACAAAACTGGCGAGCCACTGGTGTGTCTGAATTCAAGTGGAAAGATGGGGCAGTGGTCTAAGAAGGAACAGGGCTGTTGCTGTTTCAGATGGTGGACAAACCAAGGGAAATGGTGTGCTCATGATCTGCCAGTGAGAGGAAAGCCTTGCCTACCAAGGATGACAGGCTTTTAAGTTGTAGTACAAGTATTTAAGAAAGATGTTACTAAGGACTTCCCACATGGCAATCCCCGATCTTTGTATTATTGGTTTCAGGGCTAGCTTCCTGCAAGTTTATACTCAGAAGCGAGAATGGTGCCCGCTTTATTCACTGTTACTTCTGCAGTCTGTCGCCCAGCAGCAGCACCTTCCACTTCGTCAAGATTTGCTGTGTGCCGGGACATGGGTTAAGTGCTACGTCTCCATTAGTACCCTCACTACTCACAGCCGTCCTATGCAGTGGTTCCTAGGATTATTCCCATTTTTTGCAGATTTAAAAAATGAAAGACTAGGAGGCTAGGCCAGAGGGTAGATGGAGACTTGTGTATAAGGATCGGGCGGGGGGAAGGAAAGAATCATTGAGGGAAAAAGAGAATCTGTGTCTCCACTTGAAAAGTTACACTTTTTGCTGTGTCACCTTTCACCGTGGCTTTGTGCGAGCATTGATGCGATTCCCACGACACCCTTCTGAGAGCCTACCGTCTTTATCCCTATTGCACCAATGAAGAAATTCAAGCTCTGGGATCTTATGCAGTTTGTCCAGGTCACAGAGCTAGTGAGTCTGACTCCAACGTCTGTTACCTCTGACTGCACCTCACTGATGTGCCACTTTGGCACTGATCAAGGGCCGGAGCAGTCGCAGCAAAGGGTTTGCCTGGGACAGTAGAGGTGGGCTCAGTGCTTTTTTTGATCTCTTTCAACTTGGGGTTCTGGGATGGCTTTTAGATCATCTTCCTATGATGCTGCACAAAAAAACTTAGGTCTTAGCTCATGCCTGAGGTTACCTCAAAGGCAAGTTACTAAAAGTAGAGGGCTCTGAAGAAAACTATCATCACGGGGCAAGCCTCTGGTGCACCTGCCTTTGTTCTTAGCTCTAGAACTGCGCTGTCCAATATGGTAGCAGTTAGCCACATGTGGCTATTGAACACATAAAATGTTGCTTGTTCAAACTGAGGTGTGCCCTAAGTGTAAATAAAAAAACACATCAAATCTCAACAGCTCAGTATGAAAAAAGTATAGATTATCTTAATAAATTTGTATTGATTACATATTAAAATGATAATGTTGCCGATATAATGGTTTAACTAAAATACATTCTTTTTTCAAAGTTTATTTATTTTGAGAGAGAGAGTGCGCAGGAGCAGGGGAGGGTTGGGAGGGGGGGAGAGAGAGAATCTCAAGCAAGCTCCGTGGAGCCTGACCCAGGGCTCGAACCCATGAACTGTGAGATCATGACCTGAGCTGAAACCAAGAGTCAGATGCTTAACCAATAGAGCTGCCCGGGCACCCCTAAATAGAATATAGTCTTAAAATTAATCTTACCATTTTCAACTGTTTTGAAATTGTAGTAAACTCACAAAATGTAAAATTTGTCATCAACCATTTTCAAGTGTATACTTCCATAGTGTTAAATATATTCTCACAGTTGTGCAGTCTGGCTCTGGAATTTTTTTTATATGGCAAAACTGATCATTTATACCCTTTAAACAACTCCTCATTTTTCCTTCCCTCATCCCCTGCCAACCACCCTTCTACTCTCTGTCTCTATGATTCTGACTATTCTAAATACCTCATATGAGTGGCCTTAAGATTCATCCATATTGTAATATGTGTCAGGATTTCCTTCCTTTTTAAGGCTGAATAATATTCCATTGTGTGTATACAGGACGTTTTGTTTGTCCATTCATCCGTCAGTGGATACTTGGGTTGTTTCACCTCTTTTTACTTTTTTTTTTGATGTAGCTTCTACCTTTGCTGTTTGTATTGTAGTTCTATTAGACCTCTTTGATCTGAACTTCTCATTCTTGGTGCTTCCTTCTCCTTACCCCCCCACACAAGGCCTCTGCCAGCCTTTACCAGATGTTACTCTGGCCTCCCTCTTCCCCCTTCCCTAAGACCAAACCAAGAATCTTAACTCTGATCAATCACTTATTTCTATAAAGATTGGTGAAAGACTGTCACGTCAAACAGTTTTCTGTAATTGAATGAAACTATGACATTTCTCAAGAGGAGTATTCCCTTTTTCTTTAATACATAAGTTGAAGGCCCAATATAGTGGGACTGAGAAGGAAAAAGCTTTTGAAGTGATTTGATGTTTTTAAAAGTCAACAGCTTAGCACACAGTCTGAGAGTGAATTTTATTAACCAGTACGGGGAAGAGTGCAGTACCAATAAGGCATAAATTCAGAGCAGAGATCTATACCAGCCTGTCATTTCTGAAATCCAGGTTTTGTAGAAAGACTTGAGTATCTGGAACTTCAAGACATTGGAATATTTCCAGTATTTTGTAAACTTCCCATCATCAAACAGGATAAAATCCAAAAGCCATATTAGCATGGCCCCCAAGTCCTTTCAGCTTTCTAATTTCCTTTCCCTACTCCTTTCAGGCCTCTCTATAAGAAGATAAGTGTTACTGGGGTGCCTGGGTGGCTCAGTCAGTTGGGCATTCGACTTTGGGTCAGGTCATGATCTCATGGTTTGTGGGTTCAAGCCCTGCGTCGGGTTCTGTGCTGACAGCTCAGAGCCTGGAGCCTGCTTCAGATTCTGTGTCTCCCTCTCTCTCTGCCCCTCCCCTGCTCACACACTGTTTGTCTGTCTCTCTCTCAAAAAATAAACAAAACATTAAAAATCTTTTTAAGAGGGTATTACTTATTTGCCTCCACATATGCAGTGTTCTCCCAGGCCTCCCTGCCGCAACAGTGTTCTCACTTCAGCCTGGGACACCCCACCCCACCTGCATGCTCCTGCAGAAGCTTAATCATTCTTCAGAAGGCCACTCTCTCTGGGAAGCATCTCTTGACCTCAGCATTGATCAGGGGAAACAGGAGGTCCACCCCTAATGAGTGGTTGCAGGGAGTTGCATGATGGGGCTCCACAATGGTGCAGGCAAAGTTAAGGGAAACCAAGATGGGATGGTGAAGCAGCCCAAGACTAGTAACTGCTGGAAGCAGGAAGGAGGAACCAGTTACTGGAACATGGCCAAATTCATAAGAGCAACCTCTAGTCAGAAGCTGTGGCCTCTCCTAGAACAGTGCAGCACCTGAAAACCTGCATTGTGAAAGGAAGGTGGCTCTCTCTCCTTCACCCTCTCATGTCCTCCCATTGACTGAAACCATCTGGAAGCCAGAAGGCACCAGTGCCCAGAGGATGCAGTTTATAGAGGTTACCTCCAAGAGCACAGAGCAGGTAGGAAAAGGGTGGATCTAGAGGGGCATATGGAGAGTATATAGTATGAGCCCCTACCTCATCTCCAAAAACTCCCTTCCCAAGCTTCCTAAGCAGTTTATACTGTTTACACCGTAAGATAATACCTATCATATTATACTCAAATTGTTCAATCAAATGTCTTTTTTCCTAACTGCACACAGAGACAATGAGTTCTTTGAAGGTCAAACTCACTCCTCTCACTTATACATATATGTCTAATACCTAGCAAACTACTTGATAGCATGTAGGTACTAAATAAATGTGGATTCCTTGATTGTGTTAGTCCATCACACGTGTTTTCTAAAGCTCCCTTGGAATCTGGATGATCTATGATCATTCTAGATTGGGAATTTCTCAATGAGTTGGATATATAGAATTAATATCCTCTTTCTTTGAATCCCAGCTAGGGAGCTAAAATGGCTCAGATAAATGACTCTCTGTGTCTTGTTATGCTGTAATTGGTGGCACATTAAGTCATGAAGAATTGAGGAACTTGAACTTAAGTGGTAGGAATCAGCACTAAGTTAGACCAACCATGAAGGTAAGTGTTTGCATAGGTACCCAAGAGAAATTGAGCATCTGCCTCAATTAAAATCAGAGAATACACATACAGAGAGAATCACATGCCTTTTCTTCATGTCCTCTTTATTTGGATTTTTCATACAAACCTACATGGTTTGCAGAGAGAGACTGGAGTATTTAATGCTTTGAACCAGAAGCAGCTGGGATGAGCATTGGGGGCACAATGAGAAATGCCAAGTAGGGCAATGGGAAGTACAAGGCGAAATGGAGACTGGATGTGGACTAGGAAGGACGCATTCATGGCTGAGGTTGACACAGCCGTGACTGGTCCAGGGACAAACTTTTACTAAGCTGACTGGCCTACTGACCCAACCAGTGAGTGAGGACACAGCTCTGAACTATGCCAGTGTATCTTGAGTTTGCTCACTCTACAGGTCCATTTTTAACCTGGAGTCTGTGATTGTATTAGTTTCCCAAGGCTTCCATAACAAGTGACCACAGACCAGGTAGCTTAAAACAACGGAAATTCATTCTGGAGTTTTCAGGAGGCCAGGATTCTGAAGCCAAGGTATGAGCACAGCCACCCTCCCCCTTGAAGGTTCTAGGGGAGAATTTCCTTGCTTTTTTCAGCCTCTGGTGGCTCTAAGCTTTCGTTGGCTTGGGGCTCACAATTCCAGCCTCTCCATCTTCACCTGGCCTTTTCCTATGGGTCTCCTCTGCATCGTGTGTCTCAAAGCCCCCTCTCTTTTCTCAGTCCAGTTACTGGATTGATCTCATCTGTAAATCCTTAATTTCATCCGCAAAGACTTTGTTTCCAAACAAAGGTCACATCTATAAGTACTGGAGGTTTAGCAATGGACATAACTTTTTGGGGGCCCATATTCAACCCACGACAGAGATTATGCTGCTTATTAGCCAGCCTCTTTTCTAAAGCCAGACCTTTCCCTTCGGTCCACATGCTCTGATCTACCTGAATCTAGGATCTTACTTCATGCATTTTTTCCACTTTCTCTTTTGTGTCTTTAACACTTTCAGCTTGATCCTTCCCTTCAGGCTACAAATATGCTTAATTCCTTCCCAATCACAAACAAACCACCTTCTTTTCTCTAATTCTACCTTCCAAATTGAAACTCCTTTTAATGGACACCATGTCTTGCAACTCCTACCCCCGCTGCCCCCACCACTCCAAAGATGGACTCTTCCTCCACTCGCATCTCAATCATTTCTGTGCTGATTTTTGCTTTCATTACAAAAACTGCCTTTCTGTAGTGATGAGGAGAGTTTAGGTTGTCTGACCCCATAAACTCTGGTTCCCTTTCGTCCTTCTGGTCCTTTCTCCAATGTCTCATTCTCTTAACCATATCTTCCTGCTTGAAGTTTCTTTTGTTATCTCAAAGTGTCAAGTTAGGGATTGCAGAGAAAATGTTTCCTCAAATATATCTTGCCCAGCTGCTAATGGATAACTGCCCAACATCTGTTGTATTCCTTCCCCTCCAGGGCTCATGGGTTGCTTTTTCTTTGAAAATCTACTTAAAGCAAAAGTAACATTTCCAACTACCGGTCAAGTAATCAAAAGGTGTTTCTTATTTTTAAATAAAAGGATACTTATTACAACAAAAACACTATACCCATCCCCAGTATAGCATTGCATCTGTTCAATAGGTCTGTCTACTCTTCCTTAGTCATCACCCGACCTCACACAGTACAGTACTCCAGTTTCATAAGAAATAGATTTAGACTCTGACCACAGTGACCCCCTCCACCTTCATTCTATGGCAGGGTTTTATAGTTTCTGCAGAATAAGGAGGCTACAATTCACAGTGGCCCCTAGCTGTTCACTAATTGGTCAGTCTGTGTATGTGTTGCCCTGCCCCCTTCAGGTGTTAACAAGAGAAGAGGGATTTGTGAATTCAGCTATTGTTCGGACTCCAGACAGAAGCGAAGTAGGTGATTGGCTGCTCTTTCTTACAATCTTAGTTTCAGTTGTTTTCTTAGAAAAGCATCTATTTCATTGAGATTTTGAAGGCCATTGGAATAAATCTGTTATACAGTATTCTCCTGTAAAGTTGCAACTCCCTACCTATTGGCAGTTATGTCTCCTCTTATTCCTAATGATACTCACTTGTGTTTCCTCTTTTGATTTTTTAAAAAAATTAACCTTTCAACAGGCCAGCTTTTGGTTTTGCTAATTAACTTTACTTAATATTTAATTGATGCAGTTTTATTAAACTTCTACTAATATATAGTATACACACAAAAAGGCAAAATATGGTAGAGCTCAGTGGATCTTGACAAAGTGAATGTGCACTCATGTAATAAATATTACATCAAGAAACCAAATGCTACCATGAGCCCCACCATGAGGCTTCCTTCCAATCAACTACCCCCCAAAGGTAGCATTATCCTCCCCATGCATTAAGTCATTTTGTCCGTCTGTTTTCTATTTCCTATACCATGTACTTATGTAGAATGTGTATACTTTTATTGTGTCTGGTTTTACTCACTCTTGTGGAGGGTTTCTCGTCTGTAAGGGACTTTGAGTGGTAAGAGCACTGGAGACCATGACTGTGAGTCACCTGACAGAGGGTCTGGTCGGAGCAGATGAAAGTGGCAGTTAGTATCATGAGACGATGGCCTTATCTGCAGATGGATGAAGTGGGGGAGACGAGAAGGAGAAGTGAGGAGTATGTGTAGTGGACAAAGCACAGCTAATTTATCCCGACAAGTTCCCAAACATGTCCTGGCCAGGACCAAGACAGGAAGACCTATGGTGGAGAGCGGGATTTTGGTACCTCCCTTCCAACTTGCCTGATAGAATGGTAACCACCAGGTTTTATTATTTTCCTAATATTTTCTTATAAACATTTGCAAATACATGGAAACACTGAGTATTACAGTGAATACCCATTTACCCACCACCTGGATTCTACAATTAATATTTTGCTCTTTGTGCTTTATCACATATTTTATATCTGTCCATTCATCAATCCATCTTTATTTGTATGCATTTAAGAGGAAGTTGCAGGCTTTAGCAGTGGTTTTTTTTTTTTTTAAATTGAGATGAAATTCATGCAACAAAAAAATAACCATTGTAAAATGAATAATTCTGTGGCATTTTATACATTCATCATGTTGGGGCGCCTGGCTGGCTCAGTCGGCTGAGCATCTGACCTCGGCTCAGGTCATCGTCTCGCAATTCCCGAGTTCGAGCCCTGCAGTTGGGCTCAGAGCCTGGAGCCTGCTTCGGGTTCTGTGTCTCCCTCTCTCTCTGCCCCTCCCCCACTTGCGCTCTGTCTCTCTCTCTCTCCCAAAAATAAATAAACATTAAAAAAATATATATGTTCACAGTGTTGTACAACCACACCTATCTAGTTCCAAGACATCTTCATCTGTCTGCTCCAAGATAGAGCCTCTTACCTGTTAAACAGTTAGTCCCTTTTCCCTTTTCTTTTCAGCCCCTGGTGACTACCAGTCTGCTCTTTGTTTCTTTGGATTTACCTGTTCTGGATATTCTATGCAAGTGGAATAATTCAACAAGTGACCTTTTGTGGCTGGCTTATTTCAGTTAACATAATGTTTTAAAGTTCATCCACATTGTAGTTCATATCCGTAATTTATTCCTCTTTATGGACAAATGATATTCCATTGTATGGGTACACTACAATCAGTATATCCATTCATCTGTTGGTGGACATTTGGGTTGTCTTCATCTTTTGGCTATTGTGCACTTGGACATTTGTGTATAAAGATTTAAGCACTTGTTTTCAATTTTTATGCCTAGGAGTGGATTGGCTGGGTCCGATGGTTGTTCAATGTTTAACTTTTTGTGGAACCATCAAGGTGTCTTCTTGGTTTTTTAATTTTTTTTTTACATTTATTTATTTTTGAGAGACAGAGAGAGACAGAGCACAAGTGGGGGAGAGGCAGAGAAAGAAGGAGACATAGAATCTGAAGCAGGCTCCAGGCTCCGAGCTGTCAGCACAGAGCCCGACATGGGGCTTGAACTCACAAACCGTGAGATCATGACCTGAGCCAAAGTCAGTTGCTTAACTGACTGAGCCACCCAAGCACCCCAAGTTGTCTTCTTGGTTTTAAACCCCAGGAGATAACTTGCTCAAAACGGTCATTAGATTAGATGTTGTGCTTTCACGGCCAGTTATGAGCAGTCACTTAGCTCCAGTCTGACGTTCCTTGATTAGTCTATGTCCTGGATAAAATATACAGGGACTTCAGTGCACCTGAGAGGTGATGCTGATTGGGAAGGCTACAGTTTCTTCTTGTCTCCTGTAGGGTGTGTCAATTTACCTGGCATTGGAGGGGCTGGGTGGATTATCCAGGACATAGACTCCTCAGTTTATGGTTCCTGTTATGTGATCAACGAGTCTCCATTCTAGAAAACTGCTACACGGAGTAAGACTCCTGTGAATGCTACATGAGCCCCAGATGGCCAAAGCAGCTCCAGACTCCCACATAATTTCCTGGGTTTCGCTAAGAGCTAAGTACGACAGATTTGGGTTGGAGAGAGAGGGATTTGACAAAGAGATTCATGGGAGTGGCAACCTCTGGAACAGATGCTGACAGCTGGTGTGAGATTTCAGAGGGCTGCCCCTGCTCTGTTAGCCTGAGAAAACAGGAGAAATTCCAACTATTGCATGATATCATCTGTGCTTTAGTAGCATTTGTTTTTAAACTACGGATTTAATTGCTGTTCCTTTGGCTCCTATTTCTTCTTTCCCCAAGAAAAAGGGAATCTTTGAAATTCCCATGAAAGCACATTCAATTGCCACGTCTGTCCCAACTTCAAGACAGAATCATCCCTAATAATGAAAACAAATCTGTTCTTGGCAAAGCAGGCCCAAGTGTTGCTTTTGGAGAGTCAGGAAGGGGAAGCAACAAAGTGTCAGAGTGGCCCAGAGACTGCAACAGATTAACAAAGCCTGTTTATAAGCATGCCAGTAATCCACCAAATTTGTACAATGTGTGATTAGGGGCAAATCCCATTCACAAGAATTTGGTCAAGTAAGCAGAGTGGGCTCTGGTAGATTTTGCTTTGCAGCTGAAGAGGTCTAGATCAAAAAGGATATGCAGCTTATTCATGGCCATAGAGCTAGCAGGAAAATAGAGCCAGATTTCTGGCATATAAGAAAAATATAATAATCACCCAAGGTGTTGGGGAAATAAAACTTTGGAGTCCTGTAAAACCACATGTCTCAGTCACTGACCAGCCACATAACCACAAGCAAGTCATTTAGCTATGCTCCCCAAACCCCTCAGCTTCATTTTCTTCATTTCCATCCTCTGTACAATGGATCTGAAGGTACTTGTAAGATTAATGTGAAGATAATATGAAATATTGTATGTAGAGTACTCTACATACTAGCAATTACAGGTGCTCAAAAAATTGTAGATTTTCTACCATAGTAGATTGTGCCAGATTTTAGAAAATCTCTTCCCACTACTTTTTCTTTTTTTCTTTTTAAAATTTTTTTAATATTTATTTATTTTTGAGAGAGAGAGAGAGAAAGAGAGAAAGAGAATGAGCAGGGGAGGGGCAGAGGCAGAGAGGGAGGACACGGATTCCAAACCAGGCTTCAGGCTCCGAGCTGTCAGCACAGAGCCAGATGTGGGGC
Organism: Panthera uncia; assembly: GCF_023721935.1. NCBI lineage: Eukaryota > Metazoa > Chordata > Mammalia > Carnivora > Felidae > Panthera > Panthera uncia. Next base: position 29,460,622 of record NC_064814.1, read on the forward strand.
TTGAACCCATGAACTGAGAGATCATGACCTGAGCCAAAGTTGGACACTCAACCAACTGAGCCACTCAGGCACCCCTGTTCCTCCTACTTTTTCAACCCTTGCTCTTTTTCTTCAGAGTGTCCTAGACTGCACATGCTCTGGCCCCAAAGCAGAGTTCTTTCCAATGAGAAGATATCCTTGACATAAGAATGATGGGGGTGCTTTGAGATGAGGGCACACTTTGCAGTCACAGGGTAGGAAGAATGGATGTTCATTACTTAATTGAAATAAACATTCATTTATATGTACAGCTGTCAGGAAGCAAACTGATCAAAGGCCCATTAGTCACAAGGCTGGCTTTGGAAAGGGCCACTTAGTTAGGGGGTGAATTTAACATGAAAGGGAAGAGTGAACTAGTACATTGTGGCCTGGAACATTGTGCATTAGTGATTACAGGGTCCTACTTCTGTAGGCTTTCCCTAACAGAGGTTAATCCAGATGCTGAAGGTGAACTGTATCAAGTGTTAGTGGCAGGTATGGGCAAGTGATGACTTTGCATCCCTTATCAAATTTCTGAAGTGGCCAGAATTGAGAGCAAGACTGAGAGGCAGAAATGTCAAATTTCTTAGAAAATATCAGTCCCCAAAGACAGTGTCAAACCTCTCAGACCACCGTACGGCAGAATAGAGTTGACTACTCTGTGTCTGCTTCAGAATTTAGAACTTGCCTGACTTTGGGAAGGTCATTAAGTCTGGACCTTTGTACGCTCATGTTCCAATAGCACTTGCTTTTTAATATGGAATTCTTATTTTTGACAATTGTAATATTAATGATAATATTTATATCATTATGTCCTACAACCAGACAGTGTGAGCCACAAATTAATAAGCATTTGCTCAACACCCACGGGGCACCAGGTGCTGCTGCCACAATGGGAATAGATATTGCAGAAGTGCATGGAGAAATAAATGATTTAATTTATATTTCACATTTTGTAAGCACATTTGCATTATACAAGCACTCAGCACATTTACATAATCTGCCAGTTGAATGAATAGACAACGCATTGTGGAATTGCCTTTAGTATGTTGTGAGGATATAATTGCTGTTATTGTTATAATTGCCTTCATTTGCTGAGTACCAGCTATGGGAGGGCACCATGTGGGGACAGCAGAAGGCAGTGGTTGAGAGCACCAACTCTGAAGCCATATTGATGTGTTTGAATCCTGACTCTGCTACTTACGAGCTGTGTATCCCTTCAAAAGCAGCTTGATTTCTTTGTGGTTCAGTTTTTCCATGTGTAGAGTGAGATGGTAACAGTGGTACCTGCCTTATAATATTATAGAGACTACATGAAGTGATATTTATAGTGTGATTGGAACAGTACTTGGCATGATGTAACAACAACAACAATAATGATACATATGCATGCACATGTGCAAACACACACACACACACACACACACACACACACCCATACATACATATCTACTGGGCAATATACTCATTTTATACCTGAGGAAGCTGAGACCTAAAGCCTCGGGGGCAAGGTAAACTCAAAACTCAGGTTTGTCCTCCTCCAAGTATATTCTCCTTCCACAAAGCCAGCTGTATCCTGGTAATGAACATAGTATGCTAACTCTGGAGGACCTAGAGATGATGCTTAGGGGTTGGCAAGGTCTTCTTCCTTCACTATCTATTGTAATAATAGATACATATATCTATTATATACATATGCACATATATACATATATAGATACATATATCTATATCTGTTGTAATAATAAAGCAGAGCCTTCCCGTGCCTCCTTATCCAGAAAAGAGCATGTCTATAACATCTATACCATCCCATCTTTCCTGTACGTGAGAGTGTTACCATTTCCAAAATAACAATCTCTGCATAAATGTGCAAGGACTCTGACAAAGGAATTCAAAGAGATTCTATTTCTAATGCACTTCCTCAGTTACCACTATAAGGAAAGAAATGGCAACCTCAGAGATATGTTCTGAAGGGCCAGTCTCTCTAGGTTTCAGGTCACAACCATTACGGAGATAGCATGGCTTTGAGGGTCTGTGGTCTATAGAAGATACTGGGAACTGGGCTAGAGTGGACAAGATGAGAGTTTTAAATTGGCACCACCAAAACCAGGGAAGTCATTGGGGCGAGGAGAAATGCAGTCAGAGAAGGAGCCCACCATCAAGCTAGAGAAACAGTATAAAATGCCCATTCTGAAGAGTAAGGAAGTCAAATGGGAGGCAGGTTAAACTGAAGCTGGGATAAATGGGCATCAGAGAGCAAAGCCTAGGGCAGAGTGGGGTGGCAGCTCCAGATGGTCTGAGCATACTGCAACTGATATGTCCAGTTGCCTTTGGTGCCTGGAGGCTTACTTGTTTAAAAGGGGCTATGCAAGGCTGCCGACAAACAAGGTCCTCTTGGTTTATACAAGGAATCTCTAGAGTTTGAGTCTAGTGAGAGTTAACCTGGTGCAGAATTTTCTCCTTAGTCTTACAACACTGGGAATACCTTGGGAAATGTTTGAGTCAATGCCACATATTGGAGTCATATCCCTGCTCGATTGTACTAGATAGTTTGATGAGAGAGAGCAGGGAAACAAGAAAAAACTAAAATCCTGTTGAGTAAACATCACCAGGTGACATATCTCTTTAGTTTGTTAGCAATTTATGATTACAATATTAAGAATCTCATTAGTCCCAAATGAGAGATTTGATTTCTGGGACGTCTCTAGGGTTGTGATGTCACGGTCAATGGAGACAAAAGGATCTTTACCAAGATTTTGTATTCTTATGGTATCTCTTTCTTCCCAACATGCAAGTAAAACATTGATCTAACACTGCTAGGGAATAACTAGACAAGGAGATTCATCCACCCAGACCAAATTACATCAGTGTATGTGTTGTTTTATACAATATAGGGCAGGTCATTTTGGAGAGAAGTTAAACTTTGCCTTTGCTGGATTTGATCTTGAATTGGACAGATGCTCCTTCTTTACCTAAAATAAGGCATCCCCAGTCTATTGGCCAACCATTGGATTTTCCCACTTTACCCATTGATGGTAGAGGGAACTCTCAAATCAGCCTCTTTAGTGATCTTCCCTTGAAAGGATGCAGGAATAAGGAACCTGTGGTTTCAGGGCTAGGAGGAGGCCTTTCATGAATAGGTAAAATGCCCCATTGTCATAGGGGAAACCTGTGGGCCTAGAGCCGGTGAACCTGACCCAAAGCTGTCTTCTAAATCTCTCAAATCCTTGTCTCTAGGCTGCTTCCACATAGCTGGCCCTACTCTTGTATTTATTCTAGTTCTGCCATATACCTGTATATGGTTTTTTTACCTTCCTGGTACCCTTGGGACTGGCCTCCTGGTTTCTGTCATTTCCACATTTGGCTTATTTTATGAACTTCCAAAAAAATTGTTTCCTCTCCTTCTCTGCTTAACTCACTGGAAACCCTGACAGCTAACTTAAATTCTGATCTTTTTCTCCAATTTACACCTCTCCCCTACCCCTGGAGTTTTGGAGCCTAAATGCAATGGTAATAATAGATGTGCCTTTTCTTCCAACATAGAGTATTTACTATATCTGGAAGCCTCTTGATGATGTTTCTGTGATACCTCCTCCAGTGCCCAGGAGATCTGGATCATGACTCATTGCCTGTGAGGCATTTTCCAAATAATACACTAAATACATCATCTTGTTCAAATTTCACAATGACTCTCAAGAAGCAGTTAATGTTTATCTCTATTTCATAGAGAAATTTTGGGTTGTGTTCTAGCCATTGTGTTGTTGTAAAGATTCTGGATTCTGTTATGTTTCTCTAAAGAATGTTTTATTGTTGTTTAATTTTTATTTTTTGTTTTTAGCAGTAGTAACTTGCCTAGACTCAAGTTGCATACTCTGTCTTGACTGTGGTGGATAGTAGCTCAAATCTCATTCAGCCTTTATTTCCTTTATCCAGGTGGTTTGCAGTCTGCTTCACACATGCATAGTTTTGGAGTAAACCAGAGATTTGGGTAGAGTTGACACATAGAAACTGGGGCTCCTCTACTCTGTCATTCTCCTTTCTGGGCTTCTCTCTTCACGTCCCAGAGGCTGTGGCCAACTGGGGTTCTGTTTCTGATTTCTCAAACCAGAAAGATGGTGGGTTTTTCCTTATTCCTTCAGCTGGCCTATGTCTACAATATGACTATGACCCACCCTTAGGACAAAGTTGCAACAAAATGGGGAACTCATCCTCTGTCAATCTCTTCTTTCAGATTTCAGCTCCTGTCTCAAATCCATCTGCCTTTGTGGACTCTCTCTCTCTAGAGAGAGAATAAATAAACCCTTGGATTTATTTTGGCTTTTTAAAATATTTTGTCCAGAGTTTATAGCTGTGATTTGTGGAGATTTGTTATAGCTGTTGTGGAGATTGGTCTGCTAGCTACTTACTCCATCACAATAAAAGCAGAACTCCAGAAAATGTTCAACAACTACTATTAATAATTACCGTCTTTACCATTATTCTCATGATCAGCCTTCTCTTGCCAAGTCACAGAATCACAGGTATCCTGGGCAGGTGTTGTAGAGCTGACAGACAAAAAATGGCTAAAGTATATCTCTGGAATATAGGATTTGTACCCCTCTGCAAGGTTTTCAAACAGTGGTTCTTTTCAGAACTACGTGGGACATCACCCTCCCCAAGTCCATATGTGTGTGTGTGTGTGTGTGTGTGTGTGTGTGTGTGTATAGTGGGAGAAGGAGGAATAGTAATTTTCTTGAGTAAAGAACAATTGGTGAAGTGTTAATTCCCCAGTCACATATCCCTCAAAGGGCACATAGCAAATGGCTTTTACTTTGGAGACAGGAGGTATCTGTTGCCAAAGTATCCCAACCAGCAGGACATGACAGAATTGTGGCTCAGAATGAGTAAAGAGTCAGGAGCACCTCATTCAAGTTCCTTGTAGCCCTTAAGGGGTCACAGAAGAGGGGTCACCTCACTCTTACAACCCCTGCTGATGGAGCTTGGAGTTTGTGGGACAGGAGCCACAATGCATGTTTCCTATAAGGGGCATGGCATGCGCCCCTGGCAAGGGCCAAAGGGAATGTGGCTGCCACTGAGGAGGTCCTCCACACCAGAGGGCAGCAGAAACATGCTGCTCAACAACCACGCAGTCCCCAGACGCCTCCATGTCAGCAGAAACCACTCACACTTCACAGCACCAATCTGAAAATGTGAACACTTCCTTTCTACCTCCCTGCTGTGCAGGCCCCAACAGACATACGAGGTGACCATGATCATTAGTTTTGGGACAAATGGGAATGATGCGGGCACTGGGAGCCAAGAAAGGAATGAACACAAGCCTGATGATGGCACAAGGGACTGCTGCTCCTGGAGGCTGACCTCTGCCCCAAGTCCTCTCCCACCCAAAGATGGGCATTGTCAAAAATGAAAAGAGGAAAGTGGAATTAGATAGAAGAGGAGAAAGATGCTGTGGGATGGGATTGTGGACCAGACCTTGTCTAAGGTTTTAATAACCAGGGCTGGGCTGAAAAAATAAAACAAAATGCAAATGACACAAAAAGAAGCTGCCTGCTCCAGGCAGATGGAGAGTTCAGGGCCAATAAAGGAGCTTGCAGTTCTTTTTTTGTTTTTTAACATAATTTATTGTCAAATTGGTTTCCATACAGCACCCAGTGCTCATCCCAACAAGTGCCCTCCTCCCTGCTCACCACCCAGTTTCTCTTCTCCCCCACCCCCCATTTGTGGGCTTGTGTCTGAACCTGACCAACTGGTGGCTTCCCTTTCATACCTCCTACAGGCACAGAACTCCTAATCTAAGTGCTCGGAAGAAGATTTGAATACATGGAAATTTAACCCCTGTAAGTTGAGAGATACCTCAAAAGACGGAAAGACAAGCAAGAGAGCTATAGAAGCTATAGCTTCTATAATATGCAGATTATAAAATACAGATTATAATATATAAAATACAGAATATAAAATACAGATTATAATATACAGATTAAAAAATACATCCATAAAGATAACCCAGACGTAAAGGACAAAAGTTAGGCAAGTCGTAAACATGGATACATACATCGCTAAGAAACATAAGAAAAGAGGCTTATTTCTCAAGGATTGATTGAAATGCAAATTAAAACAAGGAAATACAGGGGCGCCTGGGTGACTCAGTTGATTAAGCGTCTGACTTTGGCTCAGGTCATGATCTCACAGCTTGTGAGTTCAAGCCCTGCATCAGGCTCTGTGCTGAAAGCTCAGAGCCTGGAGCCTGCTTTGGATTCTGTGTCTCCCTCTCTCTCTGCCCCTCCCCTGTTCACGCTTTGTCTCTCTCTCAAAAATAAACAAACATTAAGAAAAAAAATCTTTATAAAACAAGGAAATACATTTTTTCGCCTACTGGACTAGCAAAAGTGTAAATGTTTTTTTTAATTTAACTTGTTTTATTTTTTATTTTTTTAAGTTTACATCCAAATTAGTTAGCATATAGTGCAACAATGATTTCAGGAGTAGACTCCTTAGTGCTCCTTACCCATTTAGCTCATCCCCCCTCCCACAACCCCTCCCATAACCCTCAGTTTGTTCTCCATATTTATGAGTCTCTTCTGTTTTGTCCCCCTCCCTGTTTTTTTTTAAATTTTAATGTTTTTATTTATTTTTGAAGGAGAGAGAGAGACAGAGCATGAGTGGGAACGAACAGAGGGAGAGGGAGACACAGAATTCGAAGCAGGCTCTAGGCTCCGAGCTGCCAGCACAGAGCCCGATGCAGGGCTCGAACTCACAAACTGTGAGATTATGACCTGAGCCGAAGTCAGACACTGAACCTACTGAGCCACTCAGGCGCCCCATCCTCTTCCTGTTTTTATATTATTTTTGTTTCCCTTCCCTTGTATTCATCTGTTTTGTCTCTTAAAGTCCTCATATGAGTGAAGTCATATGATTTTTGTCTTTCTCTGACTGACTAATTTTACTTAGCATAATACCCTCCAGTTCCATCCATGTAGTTGCAAATGGCAAAATTTCATTCTTTTTGATTGCTGGGTAATACTCCATTGTATGTATATATATATGTACATATACATATATATATATATATACACACACACACACACACACACACACACACACACATATATATATATACATATATATATACCACATCTTCTTTATCCATTCATCCATCGATGGACATCTGGGCTCTTTCCATACTTTGGCTATTGTCGATAGTGCTGCTATAAACATGGGAGTGCATGTGTCCCTTCGAAACAGCACACCTGTATCCCGTGAATAAATGCCTAGTAGTGCAATTGCTGGGTCATACGGTAGTTCTATTTTTAGTTTTTTGAGGAACCTCCATACTGTTTTTCAGAGTGGCTGCACCAGCTTGCATTCCCAAGTGTAAATGATTTTTAATATCCAGTGTTGCTATCTGGTGGGTGAGGCAGGGGCGAGGACACACATATCCTGATGCTAAAGTCCAAGTCAGAATTATACAGGCTTTTCAGAGGGCAGTTAACAGTGCCTGTCAAAATTTAAATGTGCTTGCCCTTTGACAAAACACTCCACTGTCAAGAATCTATCTTACAGCAGTCTTCCAAGTGTGTAACATAGATGTATAAGGATGTTCATGCTACATGACTTGTAATTGAGAGAAATCAGAGAAAACCTAAATGCCCAACAATAAGGGGATTGTAAAAGAAAGTATTGCCTATGCACACCATTCAGTGTCCAGGAATCAGTATTCAGGAATACCATTCAGCTACTAAAAAGAATGAATTACATTTGTACGAGTAACAGAGAAGCTTGTCCAAGGTAGTTGTTGACTGATACAAGCAAGTAGCTAAACTTTTCTGTGTTTCAGACTCTGTTCTCAGAACTTTATGTTAATTCACACATCTAATCGTTTATGATTAAATTGCTCTATGATTGGCACTGTTGTCACCATCCCAAATTTTAGCCAAGGAAGCAACCACGGCCCGGAGAGACTAAGTAAATTTCCAAGATTGACTCCAAAATGCATGTCCTTAACTATTATGCTATGCTGCCCCTTGTGTGTATGTGTGTGTGTGTGTGTGTGTGTGTGTGTGTGTGTGTTGTGTCTTCATAGAGACATAGAAAGTGTGTAGATTTTATAAAGATAATAAGACTGTATTTAAGTAATGTGCCACCCAATTCTTCCTTGAAAAACAAGTCATGTATTCTCCCACATGCCCAAAGTGTCAGCTACTAGGGGCTCATATAGCTCCTTGCCTCCCCAGGAACTGCATTCTTCCAAAGGGAGCTGCCTCCTCCAAGTTCACATCCCCTTCTGTAGGGATGAGAGACAACTCACATCAGTGAATAGTGCAAAGAGTGCATACAAAGGCCCTTGCCCCCTTTCATGACAATTCCAATGGTCCATCTCAGCTCCCAAGTTCCCCTATGAATAAGCTAAAGTTTTCAGCGGAATTGCATCATAGCTCAGCTTCTCTCTCTGCCCAATCCTGCTTCCTTCACTCTTCTACGGCTCTGGTGGCCAAGGGCATTTCTTAGTCACTGCTGTGCCTGCTAACCTCCAACTCAGAGTCTGTCCTTGGGGGAGCTGGAAGGTGGAGAGTGGTAGCCAGAGGTGAGAAAGGGACTTCCACTTACACTACAGAAATAATGTAGCCAGAGGTGAGAAAGGGACTTCCACTTCCACTACAGAAATAATGTATATTTCTATTTTGTGTGAATTTTGCTCCATGAACATGTATTACCTGCATGTAACAATTTCCAAAAGGCCAATAGAAAGCATACAACATAAAATTAAGAAGTGTTGCCATAATCCTATAGCCAACATAGAACAACATTGGGACCTTAGAATCTGATTAGAGATGTGTATCCACAGAAGAAAATATGAGGGCTCTCATTTATTTTTCAGTCCTCGCCTGAAAAATAAAATGCCTTTCCACTGTGCCTGGGTGTTTTTTCCTCCTGATACAACAACAACAACAACAACAACAACAACAACAACAACAACAAGCATTTTCCCTCTGTCTCTCCAAATTTTATCTGGAAGATTTGATATTTTTGAGTCTCCGTGGGCTCCATTGTCAGAGGATGAAGGAAACCTGCTGCATTTTCTCTCAAATCCCTGCCACAGAGAATAGGAAGCATTGAACCTTGTCAGAGTTCCAAATTTATTATATAAAAGCAAAACAGAGAAGCTGTTGAGAAAGAAAGATTTGCTGATAGATAAGAGGTTGGTTTAGTGGTTAGAACAGGAGCCCAGTAATTTTCAGGAGTCCACCTTACTTATAAAATATTGGTGCCCAGTTTGCTCATTCATTCTCTATGCATTCATTTATTCATTCATTTATGTAGCAAAAGCTTATTGAATTCCTACTTCATGCCACATATTATGCTCTTGGGAGGTGTATTGGCCTGATCACGATATGATGAAACAACACTGACTTACTGATTGGTGAGCTACACTCTGGATGTGAAAAGGTACCATTCAGCAAATTTGGTCCAAAGGAGGACCGCCTGCCATTGTACCTGTCCCAGAGAGCTCTCTAGAGCTTAGGTATAATTGAGAGGATGTGAATCACTGTAGCCTACACAAAAAGCTACTGGAGAATTGTTTTTCCTGGGTGATTGAAGAGATTCCATATTATGCCATGTGAAACAGAAGTAGGAGATTTCCTGTCAAATTTAGACATGAATGACATTGTGATGACTGCTAACAGTAAGGGCAGCCCTTTGCTCCTGAAGAATATTTGGATGAGTGATGAGATTATAAGATCATAATCACAGGCCTGAAATCAAACAAATAGGAATTGCAGGAAAGCAACATAGGCATTCAGGAAATCAATAAATGAATAAGCAAGTGAATGAAACTCTACCTAGAAAAATACTTTACGCATTGTAGGCACTCAACAGAGGTCACTAAAACAAAATAGAGAGACTAAAGCGCATATACTGTGTAACTTACCGCCTCCCTGTCTTCCTTCCAGTGTATGTTGAGCACCTACTATGTGCTAAACACTATGCCAGGCAGTGATGCCTTTGCACATGTTAGTTCAAACCACACTTGCTAATTCCAAGCAGAACTGGAGCCTGCATTCCCTCCAACTCTTCTGCCATAACCAGACCTTCTAAAAAGTGCTTCCATGACCAGAGAGAGAGAAAGAAACAATGAAAGCTCAAAGTCATTTCACATGCAGGTTTTGAACTTAAACCCAACTGGCGCTTGAAACTACTCTTTTGACAGAGAATCTGCTCTTGGAACAACAGAAGCATTATGTCAGTGCAATGGTGACTGAGATATTTTTAGATTCCCATATTCTGACTTGAAGCAGAGCCTTGAAAAGTGGAGCTGTCCAGGAGTAAGGAAAGACAGGCAGCCAGGGAGTAAGAACCTCTGGCATTATGGAAACTCAGAGCAGTGGTCTGCTAAAGGAAAATCTAGTCTGACGTTCAAACTCAACTGTGTTACAAACTAGGTGGGACCTTAGCTAGCAGAGTCACCTTGGAAGGTTTAAATGTACTTAGGTACGAATACCATTGCTCCTTCTCAGATTGTCACCTGACAGCGAATGCACTGGCACACTTGAATAAAACCTCGCTGATTGGATACCTGTTGACAAGAAGAGGATTCCAATTCCAGGTATCCAGTCAGGTACCAGGAAGAAGAGGGGAAGGCAAGTGGAAACAGGGGCAATGTAGGGTGCCTTGCTTGAAGGAAGGGATCATCAGATAATAAATTCAAGCCCATTATAACTTTGTGGGAGGTCAGGCCCTGTGGTGTCATAACTTGTCAAGTTTCAAGAGAATCAGGAAATCTTGACTTTGATTGAAATCCTCAATACGTTTTTTAATAGGCACCATCCAGAGACATGTATTGGTTAGGTTTTACCTATGGGAGGCTCTTGAAGGCAAATGGCCCCCCTGGTCACTATTTCCCTGGTGAAGAGGGAAACAGAAAATGAAAAGAATGTGCGGTGGTTAGGTGTTGTCATGGCAACCAAGTACAGTACCTATGACACCAAGGGAGCGAACCTTCCTTCCTTCTTTCCTTTTTTCTTTTTTAAGTTGGTTTTTAGAGGAAAACTAAGAAAGGTATTGTGTGAATAAAGACCTTATTTTAACCATAAAACAAGTTTGGTTTTTCTCTCACACTGCTCTCCCAGCTTTGGGGCAGCTTTGAGAGTTCAGGAAAGACTCTCATGGTTCCGAGGCGACTTTGCTTCCCCACTTGTGGGCAGGCCATGTATTTGAGCATAGCAAGCAGTATTCCAGAAGTTTTTCCACCAAGCAAGGGCTTGGCCCTTCCTGATCTGGTAACTGTGTATCTGGAGAATTTACAGGAAAAGGTGGACAAATAAAATAAGATCTTGTTACCAACCTTTTTTAGTTCTGATAAAGTACACCCTATGCTATCTTTTGTCTTTTCCTTTTAACTTCTGGATCTTCATTTTTCTTTCTCAGACTCTTTTCCAGGCTTGGTAACAGAAAGCCTTCAAGGTTGTAGAATGAAGTGGAAATAGCTCATCCTGGGAGTCTGGAGACCTAGACCAGTTGTGATACAAGCTAACTGAGTGACTTTGTACAAGCCTCTCTGAACCTCAGTTACCCTCACTTGTAATGCAGCAATAATAAGGCAATAGATTGCCATGGTTTCAGGAAACTCAGAATGAGGGGCAGAAGATCTAGGTTCAGTTCAGGTTTGACATGATCTGTATGTGTGATCTTGGCTAGATCACTTCTCCAGGTCTCAGTTTCCCAACTGGCAAAATAAAAGTGCTCATCAGTTCACTCATTCAACAAGTATTTGTTGGGCTCCTAACATGCGTCAGGCTGTTTAGAGGTTAGACTAATGTTAAATATTTCATAGTTTATGTCTTAGCCTTCACTGGTGTTAGTGAGTTGAATATTGACCTCCAAAAGACCTGTCCGTATCCTAATCCCCAGAACCTATGAATGTTACCTTATTTTTAAAACAAAGGTCTTTGCAGATATATCTGAATTAAAGATTTTGAGATGAGATCATTTTGGATTATCTAGGTGGCTCCTAAATCTTATGACAGGTATCGTTATAGGAGACATACAGAGAAGAGATCCATAGGGGGGGAGGTCATGCAAAGATGGAGGCAGACATTGGAGTTATGCAAGTCACAAGCCAAGGAACACCTGTAGCCACCAAAAGCTGGAGAAGGCAGGGAAGGATTCTCCTCCAGAGCTGTTGGCTGGAACATGGCCCTGCCAACACCTTGATTTTGGACTTTGGCTTCTAGAACCATGAGAAAATTAATTTCTGTTTTGTAAGCCACCCTAATTTGTTATGGCAGCTTTCAGAAACTAATATAGATGGGTTCAGGCCAACCAGCTGGCCACTTACTTCTTTTTTGTGGGACCACCATCTGTGGATGCTCACAGGGCTTTCATAAAGCAGCAGCCCCATTTGATTCCACCCAAAGCTCCCTTTGAAGGGAGCAGTCCAAGATATTTCTTTCTGCTCAGGTTACCATGGTCTCTCCCACATCACCATTCCATCCTTGGGGCCACTGGTTTACTAGGAAATAGCTGGCTCAAGGTTGCAAGATGGCTGCAAGGTAGCCTGGAGGAATACTTTACCTAATAGGGCTATGAGTGAACATATTGGACCACTTTCCTCCACTCTGAGAGTTTGAATCTAAGGCACAAAGAAGGAGATATTAGTTGTTAGAAGATGCAAAAAAGAAAAAAAAAGCAACATGAAGAACCTACGAGAGTGTAGGAAATGTGAGCATATAGAATCAGGGGCCACAAAGGCTTTAAGTAAGCTGAAGCAATTGAGTATAGAAAGTATGCTTTTAAAAATCAGTTTATTAGGATTGAAAGTGGACTGGTTTCCACTGGTAACAACAGTTTCAACTTCCATTTTTGGAATCCATTTTGGATTTGTCCATTTAAGATCCTTATCAGGCTAGCTAGGGACTATACCCAAATTCTTCTCTTTGGGCTTCTTACCTGGACCAGATGTTGGAGATGTCCATGTCCTCGGCACTAGGCTTTGCGCCATGAAACAGTGGTGAGCATTGGTCCAGCCCCAACTGGGGAATGTGCACATTGTCTTAGAGCAACTTTATCAAGACTTGCAATGCACGGCTATCTGTTCTACCTCTGTGCCTAGTACCTGGTTCAGACTTTTCCTGAATGCTGGTAAATAAAAAGGGTACTAATGTAATAAATACCACTTAATCAACTCCAACATCATGTCGAGTGCCATGGTGGGAATTTAGCATGAATTATCTCTGATCCTCACAATAATTCTGCCAAGAGAAATTATGATCTACCTTTTAAGAAATTATTAACAATATTTATCTGGCACAGTTTGTGGGCATCATAGATAATGTGTCTAAAACGGCACCTAGAAAACATTTCAACGTCAGCTGCTGCTACTACTACTACCAAGACTGAAGAGAAAGTTCAGGAGGCTGAGTACCCTCTCCAAGGGTGACAGAGATGGTACTGAGAGGGCCAGGCCAGGTTTGACCCCTGTTTGATCCTGTGTGTCTGCTTCCTAGGTCTGTGATGAGGAGCACTGCTATTGCTAAGCCTTAGCCATGGCTGAATCTACTGATATGTCATGGATTCCTCTAGAAGGGCACACCATGGGCCACACAGGGCTCCTCACCATCAGTGGGGAAGTGACTAGCTCGTTATGGAAAACACTGACCATGACCCTTTTCCTGGCCTTGGCAAGTACAGAGTCCCCTGAAAGGCTTTGTGCCTCCTTGAGAAGCCACGGTTTCTTTACCTTGCTGGGAGCTGTCTGCTTGGCACCTGCTGAAACCCCTGCCTTCAGCTCTATATCCACATTGCCCCTTTTGCCCTTCAGTGCCGTTTAAACCTTGTGGAATAACAAGCTGGCTCCCCTGTGCTAGGTAGTAACATTCATTTCTGTTCTCATCTCCAAGAAAAGCTTTCAAAGGAGTCCCGTTGACCCATTTGTTAATTGCAGTTTTGGCGGAAGCAGCCACCCACTGAGAAGTGGGTAAACACTTTGATGGATATCTTATCCGTTCTTCTAGACAAAGGTTGGCAAACCATAGCCGTAAACCACATCCAAGCCATTGCCTGTATTTATAAATAAAGTTTTATTGGAACACCACCACACTCATTAGTGAGCATATTATCTGAGGCTGTTTTGGCACTACAATGGCAGAATTGAGCAATTGTGACTCTGCTGGTATGGCCACAAAGCTCTTTACGGAAATGTTTGCTGACCCCTGTCCTATACTATAAACCATTTGCTATGCACATGCCTGTGTGTGTGTGTGTGTGTGTGTGTGTGTGTGTGCGCGCGCGCGCACATGTGGAACCAGTTTACTGAGGACTCTTGACCCTTTAGGCATAGGCATGAAAGGTTTTATTCTTTCCAGGAACCATCTCTAACTAGATTATGTTATTCTTACTTCACCTCTGGGTAGAGGCTCCCTTAGTGATACATTGGTTCACTCCCATAATTTTCAGCCACTTTAAATTTTTAAAAGTTTCAATCTGGTAAATGGATAAATGCAATTCTGTTTCTGTTTGTTACCTTGAATTTTACTTTCAAACTCAATTTAAAGCACTTCTCAGGGTGCTCGGCGGGGGGGGGGGGGTTCAGTCAGTTAAGCATCTGGCTTCCGCTCAGGTAATGATCTCGTGGTCTGTGGGTTCGAGCCCTGTATTGGGCTCTGTGCTGACAGCTCAGAGCCTGGAGCCTGCTTCAATTTCTGTGTTTCTCCCTCTCTCTCTGCCCCTCCCCCTCTCATGCTCTGTCTGTCTGTCTCTCTCTCAAAAATAAGTAAACATTAAAATAATAATAATAATAAAATAAAGCACTTCTCCCTTCTCCCTACCAGTGGCCCTAGTACTTGAGGAGAACATGTAACCTGGCTGCAAGATACATCCCCATTTCAGTTTCCTCATCACGCAACTTCCACAGTTTGAGGGAGAAGTTGAAGAGAGAGGGGAACAAGCTAAAAACCCCTTGCCCTACAGGGTGAGCTTGTGTTCCTCATGTTGGTTGGGCAAACTCACTGACGTAGCTCTGCATCCACCAGCTTCCCTGAAGACTAGTAGTGATTCCAACAGGCAGTGTGGGCGATGATTGATTCCCCAGTACCGGCAGCCCCTTAAGGCATCTGCCCACTTCTTCCAGTTGATTGCCAACTGGTGGCTGTCACCCCACATATCTCTGATATGTCTCTCCTTGCATCTTTACCCCTGGATACTGCATAGGTCTGTCTGTAGCCTCCACCCTCATCCATTCTCTCCAGCCCTTTCTAGGGACAGGATTCCCTGCATCTGTCTCTCTTGCTCTCCTTTCTCCTGACTGACATTTAACAAGAGCAATCACCCCAGTCTTCCCTTTTTGCAGACATTGGTCACCTTAGGATGGGACTCTTTTCAAGTTTCATCTTCCCTTGGGCACCCCTTGCCATTGGGGAGGGGAACAACAAAGCTCTCATTTCAACCCTTGTATACATCACAAAACTAATAATCTCTTAGCACCTCTTCTTAATCTGCCTCGGGGGGAGGGGATAAAGGAGGCAAATGGCTAATGGTAGGAGGGCATTCTGGCTGCTCCTTGCATGGCTTAGAGAGAGGTGGCCATGACCAGTTGCTGGTGGCTCTCTTTAGAATGTAGGGTGCTTAGCAGGATTTGTCATCATTGTTGGAACATAACCACTATTCTAAGAAGAAAATCCATATACTACTAGACATCTTAAGACATTTGCATTTGCATGTGTGTATGTGGGTCAGAGTGAGGCTTAAAATAAAGAGAACAGGGTTTGTTTGTTTTCTTTTTGAGAAAAATAGGGCAATTCTCTATTCGCTATGCTGAAACTTAACTTTTGTCAATTCAGCAATAGATTGTGAATACCCTTCCATCTTTGCAAGTGTAGATCTACATTAACCTTTTATTTTTATTGAGGTATAACTTACCTATAGCATTATATAGTTTCAGGTATACAACATGATGATTCAATATTTGTATATGTTAACCTTGCTAATGTCTATGTAATACTCGATCATACACCATCCCCTAATATATTTTTCTATTCTCTATTTTTTGCATTGATTTTTTTAAAAATTTACACCCAAGCTAGCATATTGTGCAATAATGATTTCAGGAATAGAATCCAGTGATTCATCCCCTACATATAACACCCAGTGCTCATCCAACAAGTGTCCTACTTAATGTCCCTTACCCATTTAGCCCATTCCCCCACCCAAAACCCCTCCAGGAACCCTCAGTCTGTTCTCTGTATTTAAGAGTCTCATGGTTTGTCCCCCTCCCTGTTTTTATGTTATTTTTGCTTCCCGTCCCATATGTTCATCTGTTTTGTATCTTAAATTCCACATATGAGTGAAGGCATATAATATTTGTCTTTCTCTGACTAATCTCACTTAGCATAATACACTCTAGTTCCATCCACATTGCTGCAAATGGCAAGATTTCATTCTTTTTGATTGCCAAGTAATATTCCACTGTATATATATACCACATCTTCTTTATCCATTCATCAGTGGTTAGACATTTGGGCTCTTTCCATACTTTGGCTATTGTCGATAGCATTACTATAAACATCAGGTTGCATGTGCCCCTTTGAAACAGCATACCCTTATCCCTTGGATAAATACCTGGTAGTGCAATTGCTGGGTTGTAGGGTAGTTCTATTTTTAATTATTTGAGAAACCACCATACTGTGGTTTTCCAGAGTGACTGCACCAGTTTTCATTCCCACCAGCAGTGCAAAAGGGTTCCTCTTTCTCCACATCCTTGCCAACATCTGTTGTTGCCTAAGTTGTTAATTTTAGCCATTCTGACAGGTGTGAGGTGGTATCTCATTGTGGTTTTAATTTGTATTTCCCTGATGATGAGTGATGTGGAGCATTTTTTCATGTGTCTGTTAGCCATCTGGATGTCTTCTTTGGAAAAGTGTCTATACATGTGTTTTGCCCATTTCTTCCCTGGATTATTTGTTTTTTGGGTGTTGAGTTTGATAAATTCTTTACAGATTTTGGATACTAACCCTTTATCTGATATGTCATTTGCAAACATCTTCTCCCATTCTGTCTGTTGCCTTTTAGTTTTTCTGATTGTTTCCTTTGCCATGCAGAAGCTTTTTATCTTGATGAGGTCCCAATAGTTCATTTTTGCTTTTGTTTCCCTTGCCTCTGGAGACATGTTAAGAATTTGCTGCAGCTGAGGTCAAAGAGGTTTTTGCCTGCTTTCCCCTCTAGGATTTTGATGGCTTCCTTTCTCGTGTTTAGGTCTTTCATCCATTTTGAGTTTATTTTTGTGTATGGTGTAAGAAAGTGGTCCAGGTTCATTTTTCTGCATGTCACTGTCTAGTTTTCCCAACACCACTTGCTAAGAGGCTGTCTTTATTCCATTGGGTATTCTTTCCTGCTTTGTCAAAGATTAATTTGCCATACGTTTGTGGGTCCATATCTTTCTCTATTCTGTTCCATTGATCTATTTGTCTGTTTTTCTGCCAGTTCCGTACAAGCTTGATAATTACAGCTTTGTAATACATCTTGAAGTCTGGAATTGTGATGCTTCCAGCCTTGGTTTTCTTTTTCAGGATTGCTTTGGCTATTTGGGGTCTTTTATGGTTCCATACAAATTTTAGGATTGTGCTAGCTGTTGGAAGAATGCTAGTGTTATTTTGATAGGGATTGCATTGAATATGTAGGTCGCTTTGGGTAGTATTGACATTTTAACAATATTTGTTCTTCCAATCCATGTGTATGGAATGTTTTTACATTTGTGTGTGTGTGTGTCTTCTTCAGTTTCTTTCATAAGCTTTCTATAGTTTTTGGTGTATAGATTTTTTACTTCTTTGGTTAGGTTTATTCATAGATATTTTATGGCTTTTGGAGCAATTGTAAATGGGACCAATTCCTTGATTTCTCTTTCTGCTGCTTCATTATTGCTGTATAGAAATGCAACTGATTTCTGTGCATTGATTTTATATCTTGCAACTTTACTGAATTCCAGGATCAGTTCTAGCAGTTCTTTGGTGGAATCTTTTGGGTCTTCCACATAGAATATCATGTCATCTGCAAAGAGTGAAAATTTGACTTCCTCCTTGCCGATTTGGATGTCTTTTATTTCTTTGTGTTGTCTGATTGTTGAGGCTAGGACTTCCAACATATGTTGAATAACAGTGGTGAGAGTGGACATCCTTGTCATGTTCCTGACCTTAGGGGAAAGCTCTCAGTTTTTCCCCATTGAGGATGATATTAGCATTGGGTCTTTCATATATGGTTTTTATGATCTTAAGGTGCGATCCTTCTATCCCTACTTTCTTGAGGGTTTTTATAAAGAAAGAATGCTGTATTTTGTCAAATGCTTTCTCTGCATCTATTGAGAGGATCATGTGGTTCTTATTCTTTCTTTTATTAATGTAATATATCACATTGATTGATCTGCAGATATTGAACCAGTCCTGCATCCCAGATATTAATCCCACTTGATAATGGTGAATAACTCTTAATGTATTTGTGGATCTGGTTGGCTAGTATCTTGTTGAGAATTTTTGCATCCATGTTCATCAGGGAAATTGGTCTGTAGTTCTTTTCAGTGGTGTCTTTGTCTGGTTTTGGAATTAAGGTAATACTGGCCTTATAGAATGAGTTTGGAAGCTTTCCTTCCATTTCTGTTTTTTGGAACAGCTTCAAAAAAATAGGTGTTAACTCTTCTTTAAATGTTTGGTAGAATTCCCCTGGAAAGCCATCTGGCCCTGGACTCTTGTTTTTTGAGAGAATTTTGATTACTAATTCAATTTATTTACTAGCTATGGGTCTGTTCAAATATTCTATTTATTCTTGTTTCAGTTTTGGTAGCTTATATGTTTTTAGAAATTTGTCATTTCTTTTAGATTGCCCAGTTTATTGGTATATAATTGCTCATAATATTCTCTTATTATTGTTTGTATTTCTGCAGTGTTGGTTGTGATCTCTCTTCTTTCACTCTTGATTTTATTTATTTGGGTCCTTCCTTTTTTCTTTTTGATCAGTCTGACTAGGGGTTTATCAATTTTGGTAATTCTTTCAAAGAACCAGATCCTGGTTTCATTGATCTCTTCTACTGTTTTCCCCCCCAATATCATTGATTTCTGCTCTAAATTTATTATTTCCTGTCTTCTGCTGGTTTGGGGCTTTATTTGCTGTTCTTTTTCCAGCTCTTTAAAGTGTAAGGTGAGGTTGTGTATCTGAGACTTTTCTTCCTTCTTTAGGAAGGCCTGGATTGCTATATACTTCCCTCTTATGGCCGACCACCTTTGCTACATCCCAGAGGTTTGGGATTGTTGTGTTATCATTTTCATTGGCTTCCATGTACTTTTTAATTTCCTCTTTAATTTCTTGGTTAACCCATTCATTCTTTAGTGAGATGTTATTTAATCTCCAAGTATTAGTGGTCTTTACAAAATTTTTCTTGCGTTGATTTCAAGTTTCATAGCATTGTGGTCTGAAAATATACATGGTATGATCTTGATCTTTTTGTACTTCTTGAGGGCTGATTTGTGTCCCAGTATGTGATCTATTCTGGAGAATATTCCATGTGCACTCGAGAAGAATGCATATTCTGCTGCTTTAGGATGAAAAGTCTGAATATATCTGTTAAGTGCATCCGGTCCAGTATGTCATTCAGAGCTGTTGCTTCTTTATTGATTTTCTGCCTAGGTGATCTGTCTATTGCTGTAAGTGGGGTGTTGAAGTCCCCTACTATTATTATATTACTATTAATGAGTTTCTTTATGTTTGTGACTAGTTGATTTATATACTTGGGTGCTTTTTACATACTTGGGCATAAATGTTTACAATTGTTAGCTCTTCTTGGTGGATAGACCCCTTAATTATGATATAATGCCCTTATCTCTTTACAGTCTTTATTTTACAATCTGGTTTGTCTAAGTATGGCTACTCCAACCTTCTTTTGGCAACCATTAGCATGATAGATGGTTCTCCATCCCCTTACTTTCAATCTGAAGGTGTCTTTAGGTCTAAAATGGGTCTCTTGTAAACAGCATATAGATGGATCTTGTTTTCTTATCCATTCCGATACCCCAGGTCTTTTTGATTGGAACATTTAGTCCATTGGCATTTAGAGTGAGTATTGAAAGATAGGAATTTATTGCCATTGTGTTGCCTGTAGAGTTGGAGGTTTTGGTGGTATTCTCTGGTCCTTTCTAGTCTTTGTTGCTTTTGGTCTTTTTGGTTTTGTTTCTTTTCTCCCCTCAGAGAAAAATACTAGCAAATGTGGCTGTTCTCCGGGGTCTGCTGGGATCTTTGGCTGTGGGGAGGCCATACGGCCTCTACCAAATGCCATCCACGCAGGGGAACCCCTTCTCCCTGTGTGGCCCATGAACCTCTCAGACCTTGCTGCCTGCTCCTAGGGATTCACCCTTCCTCCAACTAGAGCACTGCCAGTAGTTTTGACTCTGCACTCCCCTGTTTATAGAGTCCTAATGATATTTAAACCTTCACCTTTCTCCCTGTCAATGGTTTTTGGGAACAGATTTCTTGTTAAGCCCCTTGTGAGTATTTCCACTCTTTCTTTTTCTCTCCAGCTACTTTTGGGGGGAGTGCTTTTCTTGTACTCTCCCATTGTACCATGCTCTCTCCTTCTTTCTCTGTCTTGTCTCCACAAAAACAGCTCCCTGCCCTCCATGGCTTCTCTGTCCCACAGTTCACTTCTCCGCACCGCATACCTGCCAAGTTCTGTGGCTCAAGTTATGCAGATTGTTGTGTTAATTCTCAGATCAGTTTCCTAGGTGTGCAAAATGGTTTGATGCTGATCTAGCTGCATTTCAGGGATGAGAGAAGCCAAGAACTTCCATGCTGCTCCACCATCTTGGCCCCACCTGGATCCACCCTCTATTCCCTATTAATAGACACTTAGATTGCCTATAAGCTTTCACTATCATAAATGATGCTGCAATAAATAGACTCATACACATACCCCCTGCACTTGGTTGTAATTATTTCTCTGGAAGAGATTTCTAAAAGTGGAGTTGCGCATCAGGGCACTCCAATAGATATTCCTGGGTGTGTTAGCATTCCCATTGACCATGAATTAAGGAGTTTTTAATTTTTCTTTCACTTACCAATATCGAGTCATTTTAAACTTTGCTAGTAAGAGCTGGGGAAAGTGGTATCATCTTGTTTCTTTGCCCTAATGGAAATTCAATACAATAGACATATTTTGAGTAGCTTCCAGGCATAAGGCACAATGATAGGAAGAAGACACATTTCTGCCTCTATCCTCATGAAGATTAGACAGCGAAGGGAGTATGCGGGGTGTAACGCCAACACTCTCTTTAGAAGCAGAAAGACTGGGAACCCAACTTTGCTATATGTCATCTAGGCCACCTCCAGTAGTACCTCCCTGAGCCTCAGCTTCCTCATCGCAGTGTGTATATGATAATAAAGTTGTGCCTGGCACATATCGGCTAATAATTGGCATCTACTACCACTACTGCAAGAGATGATTTTATAAGTATTAACAACTAAATGTAAAATTAGAAATGAAAAGATTCACTCTGGTTGAAAGGAAATCCAGGAAAGACTCATGGATTTGAGTTGGGCTTGCTCCTTGCTAAAATGGGGCTACCAGGGAAAGGCCATCATTGAAAAAGGCATGGGGGAGAACACTGAGATGTTGGGGGTGGGAAGGGTTATCGGGTGCAGTTGTGTAGCTGGGACAGAGAATAAAGGGAGTGAAATGGGAGACTGGGTAAGGTGTGGGCCAGAATGTGGATGGCTGGATACCAGGTTGGTGGAGGCAGCTTGGTTTCTGACGTATCTGCAGTAGAGAGGAACTTAAAAATTTGGAGGAGTAGAAAAACAAAGGCAGAAAGCAGTGTTTCACCTGAAAGGTAAACTTTGTGAGGGTTTCTAACAAGCCATATTCAACTTATTTACATACCAACTTCTCCTAATAAAGCAATGACCTATGTTAGTTGCTAAACTAACATACGAATGGCTCTTTTCTAATTTACAGAAAAAAAAATTGAGATGTACAATTGTCCTTTGTACTATTTTCTTTCTTTTTTTCTTCTTTCTTTCAAGTGTTTGGTGCCTACAAACACTTGTCTATGCTAGACTCAAATATAAAATCATGTCTGGTTTATCATAAAACGTTCTAGTGTTTGCTTTATTTCAATATACTATACCAATATTTCATGGTATTTGCAGTGAGCATGAGGAATTCTGGGTCTCCATCCCTGGGACACGTGGAGAACCATTGTTGTAAATCATGAACATCTTCAGAGCAGAGACTACATTATTCATTCCTACCTCCCTGACAGCTGGTTCAGAGCTTGGAATGTAGTAGCTCCTCAGAAACATGTTTTTTCAAGCAAATAAAATACTCAACTCTGTAGATGATAGTAGCACCAAAAAAAGGAAATGTAATTTAAAAAGTTGGCACATGGTTCAACAAAAATGACAGACACACAATAAAAATGTGTTAATTGAAATCACAAAACAAAATGCAACTGTTGATATGCTACAGCAAAGCCATTGAGTAAAATTGCACAAATGATTTTGTAGCATGTATTTTAAATAAATAGGGTTTATTTATGAATTAAAATTTATTTTTCGAACATAAAATTATTTGCATTTTTCTTCCAAACAAATGAAACACACACACACACACACTCACTCACTTTTCACTAACAACATGAATTACCCATAATACTCAACATTCTTTCTACTCTAACATTTGACACAGGAATAGACACAGATTGTTAAACCAGTTTTAACAAATCTGGAGCAGCAGGTTCTTTATTGAAAAAATATTTACACTTATCAAGAGATGTTTTTCCCTGAAGGGAAGTGAACACTGAGTTCAAAACCCTGACTTCCTCATAAAGCAAATTGGGAGCAAGGTCATTTTTCCATGTTGATAACATCCAGATTTGAATTATTTCACCCAGAGAGGGAGATGTTCAGGAGCAGTCTAAGCCAAAGCAGCCAGAGGATGTGTGGTTAATTTTCAAAAGAAAACCACTTATTTCAGAGTATTATGACTCTAACCAAGGCTTCAGAGGTAAACATATTAACCACCTTAATTGGGAAACAGTCCTGCAGTATATCTGTAACTTTCATGTGGGTGCATGGAGGGGTAGTTTCCCAGCCCCCTTCAGCTAATTTCTGGAACTAAAATTAAAATATGTCATTGATGGCAACCAACCTTGTTTTGATGCCATTTCCAAATAGTGTTTACCTTTAAAGCTTGCATCAAATACTTAAAGGAAGAAAAGATGACAAAGGCAGACATTACCATAAAGCATATGTTTACAAAAGAAAAATAACACAGCCTTTCTGTACAAACGTCCCAACCTGACTGGGAGAAAGGGTTGGAAATGGTCTGTGCTGTTCCTTTGCCTGCCCAGAGGAACCAATAAGGGCTTCTCTCTTTCGTCTCCTTTTCCTTCTTGGCATCAAAGTGTAGGCAGAGACCAAGGTAGTGTGTTGGTTGGTAACAAATTCACATGAATGCAGCAGCTTAAAGCAATGCCCATTCAGCATCTCACAGTTTCACAGGTCAGAAGCAGGGTAGGCTCGGCTGGGTTCTGTGTAGGGTCTCAAAGCCAATGTCAAGTTTTATTGGCCAGCTGGCATCTTGTCTGGAAGGTCTAGGGAATAATCTGCTGCCAAGCTCATTCAGGCTGTTGGTAGAATTCAAATCCATGTGGTTGTAGATCTGAAGCTCCTGTTTCTTTGCTTGCTGTTGACTGAGGTTTCTTCTTAACTCCTAGACGCTCCTGTCCTTGTGTGTTGCCCTTCTCCATCTTTAAAGCTAGGAAAGATACTTCAAGTCTTCTCATTCTTTGAAGCTCTGTGCCTCTAGTCAGAGAGAACTCTGCTTTTAAAGGCCTTGCATGATTAAATTTAACTCTACCTGAATGACATGTTTTGATTACCTCAAAATTAACCAATTAGTAACCTTAATCACATTGCAGAATCTCTTTTATCACATAATATAATCACAGCATGAGATCTCACCCTATGCACTGTCCTAGGGGTCAGGGCAGGAAATCTTGAGGTGGGGGCAGGCTGGGACTGTGCCTTCTACCAGGGACATGATCACAAGGGCATAATATCAAGTCATTTAATTTTCTTAATTCATTTCCAAGTCAAACAATTGGGTAGGTTAGTGGCTAAGAACTTGGGCCATGGCATCTATTACTTGGGCTGAAAACCCAGTTCCTCAGCTGTGGCTGTGACCTTGGGCAAGTTAAAGCCCCTTCTGCTGGAATGCTTGTTTTAAATATGCATGTTGTTCCAAGGACATTGCCATATTAAGGAGAAGTTCAATCATAACACAAATTTCACATTTGCTTACACACAATTTCTTCCTTCCTGGGTAAATGTAAAAAACTGCACCCAGCAATACAAACTGCCATGGAGGAATGTGTACTTTTCAAACAACGGCCGCAATCCGCTGCTCACATTATGAGCCATGCGCATCCAAGAAGTGCTCCAGTTTTTTCTCTGATTTTAGGTGACCCTCCTTTTACCACTTCATAAGCTGCAACCCTTCCAACACTAACTTCCACTTAAACTTACAGTAAGTCTTTCCCAAGGCTAAATGCAATCTTTATTGTAGCATTTATGTATGTCTTAACCATCTGATGTGCATAAAACTGTGCTACTGTTTATATTAGCTTCCTACCTTCATCTTAATGTGTCCCTGATGATTTTTTTGGGCGTTGTGCCCTGTTATGGGTTAAATTGTGGCCCTTCTCTTAACCTGCAATACCTCAGAATGTGGCCTTATTTGGATATAAGGTCTTCTTAGAGGTAATCAAGTTAAAATGAAGTCTTTAGGGTGGGCCCTAATCCAACATGACTGGTGTCCTTATAAAAAGGAGAAGTTTAGACACAGAGACAGACATGAACAGAGAGACTGTGTGAAGGCACACAGGGAGAGCGCATGCAGATGTGAAGGCAGAGATCAGGGTGAGGCAGCGACAAGCCAAGAAATGCCAAAGATTGACAGCAAACCACAAGAAGCTAGGGACAGAGGCATGGAAGGTTCTACCTCACAGCCTTCACAAGGAACCAGCCCTGTCAATACCTTGATCTCAGACTCCTAACCTCCAGAACTGCAAGACCCAGCTTGTGGCACTTTGTTATGGAAGCGCTAGGAAACCAATGCATGTCCCAACCCAAACTTTCACATAAGCTCCATAGTTTTTATTGTACAATTTTGCATAGAAAAATTGTGATTTTAGCAGTATAACAGTATACTATATGTGACATTGCAGCAGAGGTAACTTTATTTAAATGCCAATTCAGTTTTCTCTCCTTTCAGAGGAGTCTTCATGTGATTGTTGAGAGGACTAAATTTCAGAATGAAAGAAGCACCAAAAATTGCAAGCTGTCATTACTATCACCACTAGACTGTCTAGTTCAAACCTGAATACTGCGTGACTCTATAAACAGTGAGAGTAAAAAATAGCAGTGAGAGTAAAATGGCACTCCAAGCTCCAAATATACTACCTAAAATCTACATGGGATGGTATGCCATGTCACTGATGTATGGAAATGGTCCCTTTAGAGAGATCCATGGATGGAGCTAGGAAGACAATACGAGTGCTCAGTACAGGGACCTCCACCCTCATTCAACCTGGATATTGATAAGGAATGTCACTTTGCAGGAATAGGCCTTTTAAGAGAAGTGTCACTCTTTTCCAATCTCTTTGATTAAAAATAATGCCAGGACAAGTCCAGAGATCAGGATGCTTATTGAATTCCTTCCTTTTGGCAGGTATCCTAGAGAGCTAGGAAGGCCAGAGGGAAGGAAGCCAAGCTCTGCATCAGAGGGAGGGACTTGTGTTCTGAATGCAAAAGATGCTGAGTCCATCATGAGAGCCAGGGAAGGCCACCAGTATGGGCAGGTATCTGATATGATGTATGAGCCACAGGAGGGTCCGTGTTGGAGGTGGGAATCCAAAATGCTGGCTTTGTGCAATGTCTGGCATAAGTCACTAGATGCCCAAAGAAGTAAAATATCCTTGAGCCAGAATTTCTTAACGAGGCTTCAGGATTGCAGCCTGATGTAAATGAAAGAACATGGGCTTTTTGGAATCAGAAAGACCCTGTGCAAATCCCAACCATGCTGTTCATTAGTTATGTGACCTTGGAGAGCTTATGTTATTTCCCCAGGCCTCAGATTCCTTGACTGTAAAGTGGCCATAATATCAGTTGGTTTCTAAGTTAGCCCTGAATTAAATGAAATTTATGGAAAGGATCTGACTCCATACTAAGTGCTCCCCAAAAGATGGGTTTACATTTGTCCCTCCTTCACAACTACTGTGAGCTACTTTTCCACCAAGCACAGCTCTTCCCATGCTAGCTGGAAAGTAGGATGTGGTCCTTCAATGAGAGAGGGTTGTGAGGTTCTGCTCTGTGACTGGGACTGTATTGTCCCATGCCCTACATGGCTAGTTGCCATTCTCTTATGTGTAACTCACCTCTTAGTATCTTCTGCCCCCCTATACCCGCCCTAAATGGTCCTGGAACTGAACTTTGAATTCAGATTGACCTGGCTTTGGTTCAGATTCTAAACAATAGTCCCAAAGTACTTTGAACAGTCAGGACTATTTTCATCCAATGGAACCTAACTCAGGGTTGGTATGTTTGGTAGCAGATCTTTACCAAAGGTTTGGGATAATGGAAAGGGGGGGATTATAGAAACTGTATAGAAAAACCTTAAAATTGAAAATTTTGGCAGGGAGATCTCCCCGCCATAAAATCCCACTGGTCTTTACCTACTATGAAGACTTTATTGCTGATTACAGCCCCCACTCCCTACCCTGCCTTAGATCCCAGCTTATCTTCCTCTTACTGTACTTCTGTCTTCTGTCTTCCCCCTCCCACTTACCCTCCTCTGTGACCAGCATGGAACCCCCAAATGCCTGTTTCTTTCTTACCAGAGAATTTCAGTTTGTCACATCCCATGGCTGCCAAAGGCTCATTCTAGGCATATCTATGCATTTCTAAAAATCCATCAATGGTCTGTTAAGTTGGAGCTTGTGCCCACCCTGTACCCCCATCTAAGCAGTGTCCTCATATTGAAAACAAGTCAGATCACAATATTCTTGTGCTCAAAATCTTCGGGTGACTTCTCATCTCAGCAGAAAGGCAGAGTCCTTTCCAGCCCCACATGATCTCTACATATTTCTCAGCTTTTTCTTGTGCCTTCTTACCCTGACTGTCTCCAACCCAGCCACAATGGCTTGCTTGTCCTTCCTTTAGCAGGAGAGACATGCTCTAGGCTCAGAGCCCTCATGCTTACTGTTCTCTCTGCTTGAAACACTGTTCCTCCAGATTTCCTATTTATTCTGTATATTATTTGCATCTCTATAGTGGGATAAATGATATCCCCCCCCCCCCAAAGAGATACCCATGGCCTAATCCCCAGAATCTTTGAATGTTCCTTTTTGGGGGAAAAAGGTATTTTTGTTAAGGCTCTTGAAAAGAAGAGTTATCCTCAATTATCTGGGTGGACCCTAAATGCATGACAAGTGTGTCATAAGAGAGAGGGAAATCAGACACACAGAACAGGAGGTAATATGATTACAGAGGCAGAAGTTAGAGCAATACAGTCAGAAGTCAAAGAATGGTGACAGCCACCAGAAGCCAGAAATGTACAGATTTCTTGGAGCTTTGAGAGGCATGATGGCCCTCCAAAACCTAGATTTTGGATTTCTGGCTTCTAGAACTGTGAGAGAATAAATCTCGGTTGTTTTAAGCCGCCCAGTTTGTGGTCATTTGCTACAGCAGTGACCGGAAACTAATACAGTCCCGGATCAAATTTCATATACTCAGAGAGATGTCCTACATCCACCCCATACAAAACAGCCCCTCCACCCATGTGCTTACATGTGCACATACATTTACACCATACTTTATCCCTCTGACACTAGCCAGCTTCATTGTTTGTAGTATTTACCACCTTCTGACATTATCATATACTTTCTAGTTTATTTATTTATTGGCTGTCTCGTAGTCTATAATGTAAACTCCATAAGATAAGGGCGGGGAGCTGGTTTTATTACTAGATACATCTCCAGAGCCTAGAAAAGTACCTGGCTCAAAATGAAAACTCTCCAAATATTTATTGAATAAATGAATAAAAGGCTTCAACTTTCATTGCATAAAGAACCATCAGAAGTTAGAATTTATATTTTTAACACCTCATAGCAAATCCCCAATCTCATCCCCATCTCTATAATCTTCTAGAGAAGTAGCAATAATAAATATATTCTATTGCTGTTGAGAGCAAATCTCTAGAGGTCAAAGGTGTGTGTGTGTGTGTGTGTGTGTGTGTGTGTGTGTGTGTATTGGGTGATGAATGGGGGGAAGAGAAGGACAAAGTGTCTTTCCAATTATATCTATATTAAGCAGCACCAAGCTCATATGCCCCTGAGGTTCAGAGAAAGGGAAACTCCTGCTTTCCGGCCTATCCACACCTGCCAAGATATCCTTTGCCATTTTGCAATTTGCCCAGCAGGTTTGGAAAAGGACCAGTAATGGATGGATAGTCTTACGTTGTCACAACTCAAAAGTGACATGCTGTTTTTCTGTGTACCAATTTTCTACCCCAGGAGCATTTATGAGCAGTGGATTAAGCAGTTTCTATTTAAATGCTGAGGCTTGTTAGTCAAACAGGACATGAATGAGCCGTTAACTTAAAGAATATGGGAAGGGAGTGATGGATCAGATCGCAAGTTACTTAAGTGCTTAATTTTCTGGTTTTATTCCTTCACCAGTGTTTCATTTAGCACATTTTAAAATCTCAAATGAATAGTGATTTTGGATTGGGAGGCACTGGTAGTATTTGGAATTCCAAGCCTCTTGTGTTTCCCTTCTTCTTGACCCACCAGTCTGGCTCATAGTTCTCTTCCATGATGCTTCTGATGGTGTTGAACAAGTGTGGATTAACTGCCTCCTGGTGTTGTGCCACCTGGTGTTATAATTTGGGGATTCAAAGTTTGATTTAACCCAGTCTCCATTTGCCAGAGGGCAAATCTTCATCTCCTAAAGAAGCCAGAAATTTAGACAAATCACTACAACAAATGTAATAAGTACCTAGGAGGGGACATTGGAACTCAGCCTTAAAGGATAAGTAGAAATTCACCAGGCAGGATAATAGGAGAAGGAGATTCCTGGTAGGGAGTCAACGAGATTGAGATAAGTCTTTGCTCCATTTGTGCAAATAGCTCTGCATGGCTGGAGTGTGGTAGGATGAGAAGAGGTGGGGTGCTGCTTAAGAGGCAACACAAGGCCAGGTCATGAAGGATACCACCATTTAAAGAGATTTGGATTCTCCCCTGTGGATAATATCATGGAAGGGCATTAAATAAAGAGTGACTTTGTCATTTCACCTTCCTGGGTGTGTGTGGAAGATAGATAGGGAGACAAGAGCCAACAAGGGAGATTGGTTTGGTAGCCGTAGCAATATTTCAGAAAGAAAGATGAAACTTTGGCAAAGAAAGTGGCTATAAACACAGAAGATGAGACACATACAAGGGACACTAAGGAAGTTGTAATAGGACTTGGAGTTCAAGCAAATATGGAAAATGAGAATATGGAAGGAGTCTACAATGACTCTTAGGATTCTGAGGTTAGTATCTGTGCCATCCAGTTCTTCTGGTGATCATTTTAGTT
The DNA here is from genome assembly GCF_023721935.1 of Panthera uncia. Lineage (NCBI taxonomy): Eukaryota > Metazoa > Chordata > Mammalia > Carnivora > Felidae > Panthera > Panthera uncia. Next base: position 29,490,304 of record NC_064814.1, read on the forward strand.
GATGAAATAGAGTAGGAGAAATCTCTCAGAACCAGTCAGTGAGCATCACCTCTGCAAATACATTGTGTTTGGAGGTAGTAATTCCTCTTAGGTTGTGGACAGACAATTGTTCCACATGAACAAAGTATAGCATAGAGGGATAATTTAGTGTGGCAGAGTTACTCAGGCATACATCTAAGGAACCACATGATAATTATTCTATGGTATGCTAATTAAGCAGTGATCCTTAAAGTTGCTGTAATACTAGCTCTTGACATTTCTATTTGTAAAGCTAATCCCAATATTTTTGTAATCACCTCATTGGAGAGTAGATCTAGGAGCAGTAAAGCAACAAAGAGTTAGTATCTTTTCCTTTGACCAATCCCAGCTTTCCAAACTCATCCCCAGACTCATCCCTAGTCCATCCCAATTCTCCCCAAATTTAGGGCTTGGCCAACCTGTCAGTTGAGGCTCCCCCAGCTCCAGCCATGGTTTGGATCCTACCTGGGTCTTCCTGGATTAAGAACACAGAACTCTTCAGATGGGGCTATGTACCATTGTCTTCTCCTAACAATCCCTTCCCCTCCATTCCTTCACTGGATAGGAAAGGAATCAGTGTCACAAGTGACTTCTTTCATTTTGTTCTCCTAGAGCTCGACCGCATGTCCTAAAACTTGCCTCCTCATCAACTTACACTTTAACCAACCAAATATTCATTTCTCTCAAAACCATTGTTATTCGGACTCCTAAGATTATCAGGGGTTAGGAACCTCTCAGCAATTCACTATTTAATGAAATATTTCTTACCTGGTGCTGAATGATGGTGATACTCAAAGTGTGGTCCGTGGACCAGTGTCAGTCCTCAAGAGTAAGTGTTTAGAAACTTTTATAGCAAACTGTCATTGCCACAACCTCCAATATGTTCAGTAGATATTTTTCATGGAATAAGACATAAACCAGTTTAGATAGAGTCAGATTTGTGTGGTGAATTGTGTATCTCCAGTATTGTTTAGAACATTGTGATGTAAAAACAAAATGGGTTGTTCACTGGAAATAGTGGTTGATCAGCCAATTGCATCAGAATGCCTGGAACACTAGTTAAAAATATAGATTCTTCTGGGGTGTCTGGGTGACTCAGTTGGTTAAGTGTCCGACTTTGGCTCAGGTCATGATCTCATGATTCGTGAGTTCAAGCCCTGCATCCGGCTCTGTACTGACAGCGTGGAGCCTGGAGCCTTCTTCGGATTCTGTGTGTCTCTCTCTCTCTGCCCCTCCCCTTCTCTCACTCTGTCTCCCTCCCTCAAAATAAATAAACATTTAAAAAAATTTTTTTAAATTTTTTAAAAATTAAAAAAATACAGATTCTGGGCCTTACCTTACAACCTAATGTGTCAGAATCTCTGGGGATGGGGCTATACAATCTGCATTTTATTTTATTAATATCTGCATTTCATCTTATTTAATTCTATTTAAAAATTTTAAAGTTTAGTTATTTATTTTGAAAGAGAGCACAAGCAGGGGAGAGGTAGAGGGAGAGAGAGAGAGAGAGAGAGAGAGAGAGAGAGAGAGAATTCAAGCAGGCTCCACACCACCATCACAGAGCCCAACACAGGGCTGAAACTCATGAACCTGAGCTGAATTGGGATGCTTTACTGACTGAGCCACTCAGGCTCCCCTAAAATCTGCATTTTAAACAAGGAGACTGGTTGCTCTTTCATACTCAAGTTTGAGAAGCATCACAGACATTTAGCAACTACTTATGTTGATTAGAATAGAGTTTTGAAAGATCCTATTCCCATGTCAGCCATTTATATTCTCATGTAGGCCAGTTATTGTCCTCTGGGGCACAAGTTGCATTCATCACCGAGGCGTACCCCTGGGAATCTACCACCAGCACCTGAAAAATGCATCAAACTCTATATAGTGGAAGTTTTATCATAGTGATGTATAAAAAAAAGGACTCATTGAAGACAGTCTGTATATATTAACACACCCTCTACCCCACCAAACCTGGAAATCTACTTCTTTTAACATCAGCCCACTGGAATATAAACTGAGAAGAAAAACAGTAAAAAGGTGTGAGAAGCCAGATATCTGGAGCCACGTAGTAAAGGGGCAAACGACGAATTTACATGAGCACATAACTGGATTACAGTGTAGGACTTAATATCCAAGAAACCATTCATCATAAATATAATGGCTAATTATGTTCACTACCTTCTGCTTATATTTAATAAATTTTAGAACAATGTGGGAAGGGAGGGATGAATAGGTAGGTAAATTGTTTAGATTTTGAAATTTGTAAATTCTATTCATCTGGGGAGTTCATGAATATGGAACATCTTTTCTCCTGATGGATTCATATAAAGTGGTGCCTCTCAAACACAGACATACATTAGAATCCCCTGGGGAGCTTCTGGAAAATAAAGATCTGAGCCCATCCCAGCTATCCTTAAGCACCTGGGAAATGATCTTCCAGAAATCTGCCTTTTCAGATATCCACATGATTTGGGTGTGCAGGAAGAATTTGGGAATCACTGATTTAATGGCGGTATTGCTATAATATTATAACCTGAGCTTGGAAGTCCTAAGGAGAAAATTGGGTTTAATTGGAGGAAAATCAAAGCTCTGGGGAAAGTATTATGTTTGAGAATTAAATATACATAAATAGTACACAACAAAATATGTAAATGAGCATCTGCTATTTGGTAATTAACAACGTGGCCCCAGGGCGCCTGGGTGGCTCAGTTGATTGAGCGTCTGACTTCAGCCTAGGTCATGATCTCACGGTTCGTGAGTTCCAGCCCCACTCCTGCTCTGTGCTGACAGCTCAGAGCCTGGAGCCTGCTTCAGATTCTGTGTCTCCCTCTGTCTCTGCCCCTCCCCTGCTCATGCTCTGTCTCCTTCTGTCTCAAAAATAAATAAAAAACATTTAAAAAAGAATTTAAACAATGTGGCCCCTTTAGCATGGGCTGCTACGTTGATGATCCTGGGGATTGTATGCATCTGGGCATCTGTAAAGTGAGGAAAAATGGTGACTTCAGTAGCCTTTGTAAAGTCAGTCAACATTGAAGGAGAGAGTGAGGGAATTCAGGTGACAAGTGACATAGAAAAGAATCTTGCCCCTTGCCATGCTGCGTATTGTTGAGTGGAATTGCCCGCCCTGAAGTTGTGCAGTTTGCATCCGTGGCAGACTGGGGAGGAGCAGAGCTGAGCAGGATGGAAGGCACAGGATCTGGTCAGTGGTAGTTTCTGGTTATCAAGTCTGGAAAGGGCTGAAGCCAAAGGCACTGCAGGAAAGTGGAACCAGCTTCCCTGGAGAATATCTGTTGGGAGAATACCAGAGAGCAGTGCGGAGCAAGGTGGGGGGAGTTCCTTCGGTGGTTTGTCCTCAATAGTGGCAGCCAAGGGGCTCACCGAGAGATGGGCAGCAGGGCTCTGCCCAGTCCCATTGCAGGGGTTGGTTCTTCCATGAGAGGAAAGTGATTTCCTGAATTTCCCAGCAGCTGTAGGATGTACTAAAAAGAGAGTTCAGTTTAATTCAACCAGCATAATTAAGTATCTGCTATGTTCCAAACCCTCTGTCCCAAGCTGAGGATATGGAAATGAAATAGCTCCTTCTCCAATAGAGTTTAAACTGTAGTTTAAACTTTACTACAACCCATAGTAAGATATGGATTTTATACACACATGCACAGGAAACATTTCTTGAAAACGTATTACCCTTTATGAAGTACAAGGCACTACAATAGTTTCTTTTCTATTCTATTTCCTTGTTTAAAAACTGACTTTATTTTTTAGAGCAATTTTAGGTTCACAGCAATATTGAGTGGAAGATACAGAGATTTTCCATCTCCACACTGTCCTCACACATGCACAGCCTTTCCCATGATCAACATCCTGCACCAGAGTGGTACATATGTTACAATTGATGACCCTACACTGACACATCATAATCACCCAATGTCCATAGTTTACGTTATGGTCCACTCTTGGTGGTATAGATTCTCTGGGTTTTGACAAATGTGTAATGACATGTATCTACCATTTTAACATACAGAATAGTTTCACTGCCCTAAAAAGTCCTCTAGACCCACCTATTCATCCCTCCCTCCCTTAACTCCTGGCAACCACTGATCTTTTTACTGTCTCCGTGGTATTGCCTTTCTTAAAAATGTCATATTGCCAGAATCATATAATATGTCACCTTCGTATTGGCACCTTTTATTTAGTAATAAGCTTTTAGATTCTTCCATGTCTTTTCATGGCTTGGTATCTCCTTTCTTTTTAGCAGTGAATAATATTTCATTGTCTGGATGGACCACAGTTTATTTATTCATTCATTTACTGAAGGACATGTTGGTTGCTTCCAAGTTTTGACAGTTGTAAAGAAAGTTGCTATAAATATCATGTGCCGGTTTTGTGTGGATGTAAGTTTTCAACCCTTTTGGGTAGATACCAAGGAGCATGATTGCTGAATCATAAGGTAAGAAACTGCCAAACTGTCTTCCAACATGGCTGTACCATTTTGCATTTCTCTTTTTTTTAACTTTATTTATTTTAGCGGGGAGCAGGGACAGAGAGAGAAGTGGAGGGTGGGGGGAGGAAGGGAGGGAGAGAGAGAGACAGACAGAGAGAGAGAGAGAGAGAGAGAGAGAATCCCAACAGGCTCCACACTGCCAGTGTGGAGACCAATGTGGGGCTTGAACCCATGAGCCATGAGAAGAGTCAGACACTGAACTGACTGAGCCACCCAGGTGGCCCCCATTTTGCATTTCTTCCCTCCACATCTTGACTAGCATTTGGTGTTGTCAGTGTTCTGGATTTTGGCTACTCTAATAGGTGTGTAGTGTTACCTCACTGTGGTTTTAATTTGCATTTCCCTGATGACTTACGATGTGGAGTCTCGTGGTCTGATTTAACTGCTAGATAAAGGAGAACACCAAACTAATCTGTGGGTTCGTTGTCTTTTTAGCAAGCTTGGGTAGCTGGTTTGAATCTTTAATCTCAAATTCTGATTCTAAAATTGGTATAATTTAGTCATGGGGCTTTGGGCAAGCATTTTTTTTTTTTTTTATTCCTCAGTTTCCTCACCTCTCATTTAGGATTAATAATATTTATTTTTTCTCAAAAATCTTATTTGAGGGACATCCAGTTCTACCAACTCCTCTGTCTGGATTTTGGAGAAGAACAAATAGGAAATTTGAGGGAGAAGACTTGAGAATGTATACAGCGAAACACAAATGTTGATTCTGTTTCAGTATAACAGTGGATATCACTGGCGGCCTGGTTGGGTCACTGAAGCTGTGGGCATTTCCCCAGGAATCCACTGGGAAGGATGAAGCTGAGGAAGTCTTACAGGGGAAACACCACTTCCCTCGTGGGCTGTCCCAGGAGCATCATGTGAAACTTTGATTTTGCATGTGCCCCAGGCCCTGCTCCAAAGAAAATAACCAAAATAAAATCCAGGGCAAAGTTCTCCTTTTCTTCAATGTCAGGGACCAAGTGCCTCATTTCTGGATCAAACTTGGAAGGCGTTGGTTTCCTCCCACCCCAAAAGCCTTGAGAGAGGGCTGCCTAGCTGCTAGAGACTCTGGAGCCTGGGCACTGGCCCAGCTGGGGGCATGGAGCAGGGAGGCTGGGCTTGTGTGACCAGCCCTGAGTCACCTGCATTCCTAACGAGGACTCAGGATGCCCAAGGATTTAGGAAATAAATGGAGACTGGGGATTTTCACCCTCCCCCACTGTAGCTTGGTGGTTTCAGATCTCATCAAAATATCTCTGTCCATATTCCCCCCAAAAAGGTAAATGGCTAACCACCAGGGTTTTTTTTGTTTGTTTGTTTGTTTTAAAAAAGGATCACAACAATGAATTTTGCAAGGGCAGGTCACATAAAGGTGGTTTCCAGGTGAACTCAGAGCGATTATTCATTGCCTTCTCCAGTGTCCCATAGCTTCAGTTCCACGCTCTGTGTTCTCCATTTTTATTGGCCAAATTCTAAGCTCCAGTCAAAATTCTTTATTCTCGGATCTCCAGAGAGCTTCCTAGTGTTTTGTCTTATCACACCTCTGAGCTGGTCACCTCAGGGTAATTACTCTGCGTTGCCCAAATGTGCCCTTTGTGCCGTGTCCGCCTGGTAACACCTACTCTTTCCCCAACCCCTGGCCCAAGCAGTAGCTCCTTGGCATGACATTCTCCGACTTTCCCACCCACTGTCCGATAGATTGCAGCTGTATTCCCATAGCACTTCGATTATATGCTTAGAACCCTGACTTGTCCTAAATGGCATCTAGGACTTCTCTTCCTTTAACTCTTCTTTTCAAAACCCTTCCATTTCTTTGCCCCCAATATCACTTGTTTAATAAATGCTTATGTCTTGCTTACTACGTGCCAACCACTGCAAATATTGGATGGTTAGATTGCCCTGAGAACCCTGTGAGAGCGGCACTGTTACCGCACCATCTAACTTTACAAATGAGGAAACTGAGTCATGGAGAGGGTAAGTAACTTAATAACCAAGCTAGTACGTGGCAGAACTGGCATTTGAACCCAAACTCTAGAGTCCTGGCAAATGGACAGTGACCTAACAATCTTAATTTTTCTAGAGGTAATGAAAATCTATCTCTAAGATGCCAAAATTGGCTAGGAAGAAAAGTTCATGTATGTACAAGGAAGTATGGAGAACAAAAGCAAAATATTAAAATTTGAGATGTTATCTTCCTCTATAAGTTAAACCTGTTTTTCAACATCGACAAACAGCCATCAGACAAACAGTGCCATTTCGTAGGCCACCTTCTTCCCTTAGGGGGGGTCAGTGGTTCTTGGTTGAGGTTCCATTTTCCCCTGGGGTCTGCAAACAGGATCCTTAATGACTAACATTTAGTTAATCATTAACAGAGTGGTTAATATATGGGTTTTGGAGTCTAAATGATTGAGGTAGAAGTCCCAGCTCTGTATAGCTGTGTGGCGTTAGGCAACATCTGGGCATCTCTGGGTTCAGAAACCTGATTTACAAATGGGAGTAATCATTGCATCTACCACTGTATTAGACAGGGTGCTGGAGTTAGGAGCTTATGCTGGAGCATTAAGCATCGTGCATTGATCATTGACTCAGTAAGGCAAAGGTTTGTTTTTCACTCAAGCTCATATTCAATGTCGACCAGCAGAGGGGATTTTGCTCATTGTGGTAACTCAGAGACACAGGCTGAGGCTCTGTCTAGACCAAAGTTTCTCCACTTCAGCACTAATGACATTTGGGGATGGGTAATTGTGTAAGGGCCATTCTAAGTATTATAGGATATTTGGTAGCATCCCTGGTCTTTAACTTAGATGCCCTCAGCCCTATGTTTACAGCCACTGACATGTCTGAGAAGCATATTATCACTTTTGTATCCCTCCTTGAGAAGCCCTAAGACAGTGTCCGCCTCTTCTCCCCTCTGTCATCGCTCCCAGAGCCATGGCCCAAAAGAAGGATAGTTTGTGTGTCCTTGGGGCATGAGGGACTAGCTCTGCAACACCCTCCCTCAGCTCTTCCCCTCTGACACAGTAAACAGCCCTCTCTGTAAAACAAAAACAAAAAACACAAACCAAAACCACCAAAAACAAAACACCCCCATTCTAACAACCAAAACTATCTGCAGACATTTCCAGATGTCACCCAAGGGGCAAAATTACTCCCCATTGAGAATCACTGATCTTAGACACACATTTTTATAATCAGGAAAAAAAGCAACTAAATGCTTTTATATGAAAATAATATATTCACTTTCCCTTGTGTTTGACTGACTAAAGTTAGTCACATGGCCATACTTAACTTCAAGGAGGTAGGAAGTACAATCCTATCATTCAGTCCTGTCCCAACCAAGGGAGAGACCTGGAATATCTGTAAAGAGACCTAATAAACAACCCTGTAGGGTTGTTGAGAGGATTAAATGAAATAATGCATGTAAAGCACTTAACACAGTGCCTGGCTGATAAGAAGTGCTGTTAATATTGGAAGACAAGTATGAAGCTGGCTGCCCTAGAATAGAGAGCTGTGGGTTGAAATGGCTCCACCAATGGCCCCTTTATAGGAATACAGAGTTTCCACCTCACATTTTTGAACTTTCCTTTATCTAAAGGCTTGTGGACGTTGGTTAGTTTGTGGTGCATTTTTGCAAGGAATGCTTTTGTTAACAATATTGTTGGCCGATTGAAGTTTCTTTTTACTTAAAAAAAAGAAAAAGATAAAGTCTGGCTGACCCTTGCCTGTCACTCCAGCCTTGTATTAATCTAGACTGCCTCTTACCCTCATGTTCTAATCTCTTGGGCCTTCTTCCCTAAACATCCCATACTATCTTTCCTACCCCAGGATCTTTGCACATGCTACTCCTTCTGTATAAAATGTTCCCTTCCCATTCATCTAGTTAATTCTTACTAATGTCTTCACTTTCCAAGGAAGCCTTCCTGGCTTCTGGTATTCCCTCCTCTGCTCCAATCCTAATAAATGCTCATTGTCCTGTGGTCTTTCTGTCATCATACATCACAATTTGTGGTTATATATTTATTTGTGGACCTGGTTGATTTATGTCTGTCTCCACTACTGGGTTGCAAATTCAGTTGTGACTTTCTCTTTGCCCACCTTACAACCTCAGGGCCTGGTGTCTGGTGAATCATAGGCATTTAGTAAATATATGTTGAATGAGTGAGTGAGTGAGTGAGTGAGTGAATGAATGAATGGGTGAATGAATGAATGAATGAATGAAGGCCAAGACTAAAATCTGGGTCTGCTGATACTTGCTTTGAACTCTTTCCTTCAAACTGTGATGTAGGCAACAAAGTGCTAGCTCCAACACATTCCCCAGGAAAGGAAAAGGGAAAGAAATCCTAGCCTAAAATGTTAAGATTCCTCACCTCCTATCGGGAAACTCTTAGCAGAAGGTATGCCACCTGCACACACAGTGACTGAGTGCCTCACGCTGGCCTGTCACAGCAGCGGCCGTGTTTGCAGAGGAAGCACAGAGCTCCCAGTTCCTGGTTGGGAACCATGGTGAAGAGTCTAAACAGAGCTGGGCAGCCTCAATCCGGAGCCTAGGGGAACAGCTTGGAGGCCTTGGGGCACCAGCTGGCCACCCCTGAGCTGCTAGTGGTAAGTCTGGCCTTCCTCCCCAGGATTTGGGTTAGCTCTTGATTTCATTCTTCTGGGCCCTCTCCCCCTACCCCTTGGCAGCCTGGCCTCTGGCCTTTTGAACTTGAATGGGAATCCATTTTCTTCCTTCCTTTGACTTGGAGGGAATCCAAATCTCTGTGCTCCTGGCTGGTTTCCCACCCCCCCCCCCCCCCACCCCCCCAACCAGGGTCTCCATCCCCCAGTGGTTTCTTTCTGGTTAACTGGATCCTGGTCTACAAAGAATCTGGCAGGCTGCTCCCCTGACTCTCTGCCAGGCGTGTATCCATCAGACCCACGCAATGGCCACTCAGTTGTGGCTCACAACATCCCTGTGCACCTGTGAGTCTCCTCTCTTTGAAATATGATCATATTACTTTTTGCTGAGGCCAGGCGTGACATGCCCCAAAGTAATACAAGTAAATATTTAAACCCAAACTCCTCATCATTGACAAAAAAGATTTGTTGTTGAAAAGCTGGATGACTAGGAACAAATCCCTCGATACAAGTGTATAGAGGAAGAAAAATAAAACAGACGCGCAAACAAAAATAGGTGAAGAGGAAAACGAGGTATCAGCCACCTCTAACAGAGAAACACTTCTTGACTCTGATGGGCATGCAGTGATAGCAAACCCATGAGGCTTAAAAGATGGCAAAACACTGGCGGCATAATTCGTCTAGTGTATTCCATTAAATCTGAAGAGCACTTGAAATCATTATAAGCAGAATGGCTGCTGCTCCACAGCCCAGCCCACTGAACTGAGGATAAACGTGGTAATTGGAGGGGAGTCTATGGTCTGAATCAAGGGCATGGCGTTGTGAGCTGTGTATTTTGACTTAAGTGCATGGCAGAACCCTCAAGCGGCAAACTACAGATGAAACTGTCTTTACCTTGTAGGTTAAATTCGTTCGTGCAGGGTTTTGTTGACAAAAATGGTTACAGTGTTATATAAATGATACAGACATTTAGAGAAATCACTATTACAATGCAGGCTAACGTCTTTTATCACAGCCAGGAGTAATTTTTCCTAAGCCAGGAAGAATTATGCATTGTATAATTCTAGAACTCATTCGTGGGCTAAAGAACACTGTAAGCTCCTTCCTGGGGGAGCTGACTTCCCAAAAGGTGGCCTCCCTCCAGAATGGCAAAGACAGAAGTTTAGCTGTGGTTGCTACTATAATCTGATTTACTGTTTATATGAGTCATTAATATGAGGAGCTAGTCTGGTTTCTACAAAAATCAATTTTCTACAGCCTCTGGTTCTTTCTTTTTCCTCCCATTTTAATTTTTTTTTTAATTACTAAAGTAATACATGATTGTAAAATAGCCAAGCAGAACAAATGTTCACAAAAGTGAAATTCTCTTTTTAACTCATACCCCCAAGCCATACCCATTCCCTTCCCATTCCGGAAACAACCGTCATTAATGGTGTATATCCTGTAGATAACTTTTTTCTAAAATGTACAGGAATATACACACAGGATACAGATTATCCATAAAAATAAATGCACATGATGGGGTTGTATTGTTTTCAAATTTTAAATAGAATCACATGAAATATTTTAGTCTGCAGCTAAGCTTTTTTCACTTGAGAATATGTTGGGATGCTCTTTCTATGCTTGTGTGTATGGACAGGCCTAATTCTTGTAAGCTATCGCATTGTTCCATTCTATAATTGCCATACTTTTTTTCACCTTTCTCTTATTGCTAGAGTTTAGATCGTTCTCATTTCTGCACTCTGACAGGCATGTACCAGATGTATACACACATATGTACAAATGTGTGTGTATAATATATATGTGTGTGTGTATATAATATTATACATGTGCACTTCTGTGGTATTTCTGTAGGTGATTTCCCCAAAGAGAAATTAACTGAGTTAAGCTGTATGTGCAGTTGAAACTTTGGTACTGTTGAAGCCACTGTGGCATAGTCCTCAGAAAGTACTGTGCTAGATCACGCTGAGTGATGGTGCCCTTTCCATCATACCTTCACCATCACCGGATATTATCCATCATTTCTTTTTTGCCAACTCTGTGTGTAGAAAATGACATACCATGGTTGATTTAATTTGCATTTTCCTGGAGTCGGGTGACCTTCACCTTATCTTTAGGCATTTTGCATGATGAATCTTCAGCGTAGGCCAGGTACACAAGTGAGAACTTGGGTCAAGCCCTCAAAACACAAGAAATTGAGGAAATTTAAGCTCAGATCTCCATGCCCAGTGAAAAGGAGCCCCAAGCTGATTTCTTTAAAGAAGGCAGTGCTAATTATGTTAAGGGATAACAAGACAGAGACATGGAAAGGGCTCTCTTTAGCCTGGCGTATGCTGTGTAGAAATTGGGCTGGTGGGGCCAGGTTGCACAAAGCTTCAAGGGTGTGTGTGTACAGATATGTACTGTGGGAGCTAAGACAAATTACACAACCTCCATATGTCTCAACATTCTCATTGGTCAAACGGGAACCCTAATGTTACCCTCCTCACCAGAGGAGGGTAATGAGACAGTGCGTATCTACTCTTAGGCACAGTGCCTAGAAAATAAATGTTTTCTATGTTGGCTCTGTAAATGTTTGCCAAAATAATAGTAATGACAATAGTTATTATTGTTATCATAAGTTAAAGAGAGACAGTCATATACCCTCAGGGAAAGACAGAGCCCCAGAGTAGTAACTAGGTGGCATTTGAGCTCATTAGATGGATACAGGCCTGGGAGGGGTGTGGGTGGGCAGCTCACTGACCCTTTGTAGAGCAGGATCCAGTTAACCAGAGAGAAATGATTAATTACTTCCTAATTGCAGCGTAATTGGCTATCAGTACAGAAAGGGCTGTTAGAGGCTATTGAGTACAAACATCTCACGGTATGGATGAGAATCAGATCCAGAAAAAAGAGACCTTACCTAAGGTCACACAGCTGTCCAAGCAACAGTCAACCCCAGGACCTCCAACTGCACATCCTCATATTTTCTGCAATATTCTCCACCTTTTAGTTGAACAGAGAAAACTATGAGGAATCAGTCTGTGGAAACAGATTTTTATTTCTTGTTCCTGAGTTTGGATTATGACTTTAAATTAAGAACTCCTGAATATTAATAAGGAAGTGACACGTCCCAGGAAAAATGGGCAAAAGTGAAGAGCAGGTCATTTACAGAAATGGAAGTACAAATGGCCAACATACATGTGAGAAAATGCTCAGTTTGGCTAGTATCAGGGGAAGGGCAACTTAAAACCGCATTCATTCATTTATTCAGTCAAAAAGAAGTTTTGAGTACCTGCCGTGGGGCCGCGGTGGTTTATTTTTTTATCTACCAGATTGGCAAAAAATTTAAAGCATGATAACACCAAGTGTTGGTGAGAATGTAAGGAAATTGGTACTCTCATACACTGTGTGAGGAGCGGGGGGAATTAATACACACATTTGGAAAGCAATTTGTTATTTTTTAATTTTTTTTTTTTTTTGAGAGAGAATCTTAAGCAGGCTCAGCACAGAGCCTGATTGGCGTGGGGGGGGGGGGGTTGATCCCACGACCCTGGGACCATGACCTGAGCCCAGAGCAAGAGTCAGATGTTCAACTGACTGAGCCAGGAGCCCCTGGAAAGCAATTTGAATAGCTTTTGGCAAAATAATGCCCCCTCTCTAAAGATGCCCATGCCCTAATCCCCAGAACCTGTGAATACGCAGGTGGAGTTAACATTGCCAGCCAGCTGATCTTAATAGAGGGAGAGTAGCCTGAATTATCCAGGTGGAGCCAGTGTAATCTCAAGAGTCTCCAAAATCGCGAGAGGGAGGCAGAAGAATGAGAGTCAGGGAGAAATGACAATATCGGCAACATGACGGTGATGTGAGGAGCAGCCAGTTGGCCGCTGCTGGCTTTGGAGATGGAGAAGGAAGGCAGCCATGAGCCAAGGAGTGCAGGCAGGCTCTAGAAGCTGGAAAAGGTAAGGAAACTGATTACCACCGCCCCCACCCCCGCCCTGCATCCCCCCCTCCCCCCACAGAGAGAGAAAGAGAGAGAAACACCTTGATTTGCCCCCTGTGAGACCCAGTCAGACTTAGAGCTTAACAGAACAACAAGATAGTAAGTTTGTGTTGTTTTAAAGCACAGGTTCCCTGTAATTTGTTACAGCAGCGGTAGGGAATGGATACAGCTCTATTAAAATTTAAAACGTTGTGTTCTTTGACTCAGCAATTCTTGTTCTTGTTGTTACCTCGGAGGGCCTCTAGTGTGTGTGTGTGTATACAAAGAGCCACAGACAAAGATGTCTGCTGCAGCACTTCTATAAAAAATGAACAATCTCAGGGACTTGGGCATGAGCTCCGTAAAAGGGGGTGGGAAGCAGAAGTTAAAGTGACTGACGTGCTGAGTTGCCCAAAACAGAGTATGAGAAAAAGCAAGTTACGCTCTCACAGAACAAAATTATATACTTTTAACAGCCCATATATATGAATTGAAGGATGCATGCCAAAGAAAATGGTTTTAACCACGAGGGAGACATTGCGTTTGAGAAGCTTATTCCTTATATGATTTTAAAATAAAATCTAATTGAAAAGTAAGAACAGAGATCAGCTGAAGGCTCATCCCTCCCTCATGTACAATCTTTCTTTGGTTTGGTCCCCTTTATAGTGAAAGGACCCAGTGTTAATAAAGATTCAATGTCTGGGAAGGAAAGGATATTTCTTCAAAGTATGAATTCTCATTTGGACTAGCAGTCACAGGACTCAAAGTTTTCTTAGTTCTGGGGAGGAGGGTCCTTGGGGGACAGGACCATGTCCTGTCTGAAGCCTTTCTTGACATTACTCAGCCCCCTTCCCTGGTAGAACTGGCCACTCCTCTTTTTCCAGCCTCATCAATAGTATATATATTTGTGTTCACCATAAGATTCCATTTATTGCTATATATGTACTTTGTATTGTTATATAATACATGCTGTTTTGGGAGGATATATACAGTACATTTGGGAGGATATATATAATAATTATACTGTAAGTATCTTGAATTCAGGAATAATGTTTTATTCTTTGTGGTATTTAGGACCCAACACATATTGGGTCCTTCCTTAACACTCACTGGAGTAATGTGAAAAAGACATACATTTTGTACTCAAGGGATTCACAACTTAAAAGAAGACATGAGTGTGCTTTAAATTAACACAGTCTACTGTAGTAAGTACACTATATTACACATTTTAACTCAATATAACATTGCCAGTTGAGACAACATTGATTGTATTAAGTTAAAATGTTGCCTTTCCCTAGTAAAGGTATGGCTACCTTTCAGGGACTGAGTGCCTGGGAGGGAGCCGGAAGATGGCTGTTGGGATGCTGGTCATGTTCTATTCCTCGATTTTAGTGCTGGTTATCCAGGTGTTCCTATATTGTGAAAATTCATTCATTTTCTTTCTGTATGTTCTACTTGACAGAAAACATTTTTCAAGTCCTCGGATGGGCTCATCTTGACCACTCTCTATGACATCACCTGAGCTTGCATTATCCTCATCATTTTTTCTTCATTTCTAAACTCCATAATTACAGGACTTATGTCTGTCTTATTCACCACTGTGTCCCCTAGGCCTTCGGGAGGGCCCGGTGCTAGTCAGTTTTACTCTCAATTTCTGCTTGCCGGGTTTCAAATGACAAGATATGGTCATAAGGAATGGGATGATTGGCTTTCTTTCGGTAACCTCACAAAGGGTGCCTGGTTGTAGCCGCATCATTATGCGACTATTCTTATCTGATAGAATAGAGAGCGAATAAGGTAGATGGTGAACTCTCATGAATCAGCACTAGACAGCAAAAGTACTTACAATGTGTGGCCTGAAGTTTTCCCTCACGGAGCAGGACACAGAAATGCTACCCAAGGGGCATCTGGGGAAATTGGTTAAGTGTTCGACTTCGACTCAGGTCATGATCTCACAGTTTGTGAGTTAGAGTCCCACGTTGGGCTCTCTGCTGATAGCTCAGATCCCACTTCGAATCCTCTGCCTCTCTCTCTCTCTCTCTCTCTCTCT